>NC_041385.1:49474885-49497679 GCF_002162155.2 Triticum dicoccoides
GTGTATCGCCATTTCAGTTTCGAAAAAATCAAAAGAAAATGATAAAAACTTCAAAAAATAAAATTCTTCGAGAGGTAGTTATATTACTATATCTACTAGTTAGGAAAATTTGAAAACTTAAATTTGGACATGTTTTGCAAAAAGTGTAGGGAAAATGTAAAACGGCTATAACTTTTGCATACGATGTCGAAAAAACATATAATATATCAAAAAATTCAGCATGAAAATCCGCATCCGATGGAGACTGCCTACGGCCTGTTTGGAATTTTTTAGAATCCTCAAATTCGAAAAGGAAAAAAAGATATGGTTAAATTTCAGTTTTTTTAAAAAAAATTGGTTAAATTTGGTCAAACTACTTATTCAAAAAGTATTGATGTTACTACATAATTATTCAAGAATATTAGTGTTACTAAATAATTATTTTAATTTTTTGAATATTGGTCAAACTATGGTCAAACTTATTCAAGAAATATTATCGTTACTAAATAATTACTGCTTTTTTAGAATAATAGTTTCAAACTCAAACGGTGAAATGTGTGACTTCATGCTTTAGCTAAACTCCTGAGGGTTAATAGGATTGACATCTTACTATTGTCAGGAAAACAACAAGTGCAGACTCAGAAACGAAGGAGAATAGAACCCGAAAGTTAAGCGTGCTCGGGCTGGAGTAGTGAGAGGGATGGGTGACCGGTCGGGAAGTTAGATGATTTGGAATGAGTGATCCACACTTGAGCAGTTAAGAGAGGTGATTAGAGACTAAATCATCAAATAATTCAGAAAAATTAAAAATCGAAAAAATCAAATTTTTTTCCAAAATTTTCAAAAAAAAATCAAAAAAAACCCGTCGGCTCCTCCGGCCAAGTGGGTGGAGGCGGGAAGCGCTTACGCGACGGCTCCGGCTTCGGCTCCGGCTTTGGCTGGACGGGCGGAGGCGGCGGCACGAAGAGCGGGGAGTGGACGGAGTCCCCCACCGCCGACAAGGCAAGGGATTGCTCCAGCCCATCTCAGTGCGCGTCCTCGTCGATGCGGCTAGCCTCCGGCGCGTGCTGCAGGGCCTCCTCGAGGGCGGCTTGGTACTCCGCCTCTGCCTCCATGTCCTGCGGCTCTACATCCAGGGGCGGCGGTGGGAACGGCGGCGGGACGGCGTCGACACCCGAGCGCCGTTGCTCCTCGTGTTCGAGGGCGAACCAAGCCACGCACGCTATCCTAGACGTCGTCGACCTTGCCCTTGCCCTCGACGCTGCCGTCGTTGGTGAGGTCGATGAAGACCAGAGCAGGGCCAGCCCACCCGAACGCCGCCTGGTACGCTGCCAGGGCAGCCTCCTCCGGCGTCTGCTGGGGCGGCGACATTGCGGCAAGCCGCACGCGCTCCCCCTCCTCCTCCTCTAGCCGGAGCGCCTCCGCGTCGCGTTCGAGCATGGCGTCGTAGCGCATCTGCTCCTCGCCGTCGGCCTGCTCCTGGCGGAGCCAGTGCTCCTTCCATCGCTCGAGGTGGGCCGCCTCCTCCTCCGGCGTGGCGGCGAAGTGGACGGGAGGCGCGCTGACCCACTCACGGTACTGGCCCGTCCACGAGTAGGCCTCCTCCGGCCAAGTGGGTGGAGGCGGGAAGCGCTTACGCGACGGCTCCGGCTTCGGCTCCGGCTTTGGCTGGACGGGCGGAGGCGGCGGCACGAAGAGCGGGGAGTGGACGGAGTCCCCCACCGCCGACAAGGCAAGGGATTGCTCCAGCCCATCTCAGTGCGCGTCCTCGTCGATGCGGCTAGCCTCCGGCGCGTGCTGCAGGGCCTCCTCGAGGGCGGCTTGGTACTCCGCCTCTGCCTCCATGTCCTGCGGCTCTACATCCAGGGGCGGCGGTGGGAACGGCGGCGGGACGGCGTCGACACCCGAGCGCCGTTGCTCCTCGTGTTCGAGGGCGAACCAAGCCTCCCACTTGGGAGAGTCGGCGGCGTACTCTTGCAGCCGACGCTGCTTCGGCGTGAGCAACGCGCGACGCCGGCTCGACATGGAGGAGGTGGCCCGGCAAAGGCAGCTCGACATCGAGGCCGACAACGTCAGGGCTAGGCAAAGGCAGCTCGACATCAAGGCCACCAATGCCGCCACCAAAGCAAAGGAGGTGGCCCTTGCGATCATGAGCGTGGACTTGTCGAAGATGAGCGAGAAGACGAGGGCCTGGTTCGAGGCCAGGCAGAAGGAGATGCCCGACGCCGACGGCTGAACTAGGTCGTCTGATCGGTCGTGGCTGTTTTTTTGGAGGCTGGCATGGGTGCCGCCCGTCCGCTGGGCCGCTGGCTGTGTGCCGGCGAGAAAAACATTCATTTTGAAGGCCGGCTGTGTTGCCGGCCGCTGGCTGTGTTACCGGCGAGGACAACCATTCATTTTGAAGGCTGGCTGTGTTGCCGGCCGCTGGCTGATGCCGGCGATGGACGTGTAGGCCGCTGGCTTTGTTGCCGGCGTGATGAACTGGGGCCGTGAACTAGGGCTTGGCATTTGAAACGTTGCTTTTTTTTAAAATAGACGCGGACAGGATGGGATAAAGGATGCGGTAGCGTGCTGGGCGCACGGCCACCGCATCCCAAGACAGGCCAGACATGACCCCATCCCCTGCCCAAACGGATAGAATCCGGACAAAACGGACATCCGTTTGGGATCGCGCGGTGGAGTTGGCCTAAGTACTACTCATCTCATAATGCAAGACGTTTTTTTTTGACACTATTTACATTATGAGATCGGAGGGAGTACATAACATCTTAACATTTTTCTGCCAGATTTTTCCAAGACACTAGTATATTAATCAACAAGGCAACACTCCTGAATCTTGAAGTCACAAATCACACCATGCATTTCATTGTCCTCCCTTAATTTCACCTATCCGAACTCTCAATCCTTGCTTTCTTCTTCTGCTTTCAACATTCATACACCAACCGCAGACATAGTCACTCACTTATTTACTGGTCATGTGCATCAATCATGAGCTCCCCCTTTGGCTATGGCGTCTGGGTGATCATCTCCGGCGGTCTTCTTGTAGGTGTACCAGCTGGCGATGAGGAGGTAGACGGCGAAGTTGAGGAGGCTGAGGGCGGCGAGCAGCCAGAAGAAGTAGTCGAGGTGGCCGACGTTGAGGTTGTCGGGGATCCACCCTTGCTTGCCTCCCCTGGTGGTGAGCTTGGCCACGACGGTGACGAGGAGCGTGCTGAGGTAGTTCCCGAGGGCGACGGTGGTGAGGGAGAGCGCGGAGCACATGCTCCTCATGGCGTCGGGCGCCTGGTCGTAGAAGAACTCGAGCTGGCCCACGAAGGTGAACACCTCGGCGGCGCCGATGATGAAGTACTGCGGCACCTGCCAGAAGATGGAGATGGGCACGACGTCGTGCTCCCCGTAGAGGCCGCGCTGCGCGATGGTGCGGAGGCGGACGAGCTCGAGCACGCCGGCGGCGAGCATGGCGAACATGGAGACGACGAGGCCGATGCCCATGCGCTGGAGCTGGGTGAAGCCGCGGGGCCGGCCGGTGACGGAGCGCACGGCGGGGACGAGGATGCGGTCGTAGACGGGCACCCAGGCGATGACGCTGAGGGTGTCGAAGATGGAGAGGGAGGCGGAGGGGATCTTGAACTTGGGCCCCATGGAGGCGTCCAGGGTGTTGCCCTGCAGCACGAACATGGTGCTCATCTGCCCGTACACCGTGGCGAAGACGATGCCGCTCGCCCAGATGGGCAGCAGCCGCACCACGCTCTTGAGCTCCTCCACCTGCGTCACCGTGCACAGCCGCCACGGCGACGGCCCGGTGGCCGTCTTGTCCGCCTGCGTCTCCACGGCCGCCTTGTCGAGGAACCTGAACTGCTCCGTGTGCTCCAGCTTGCGGCTGCCCTCGATGCCGGACTCCCTGTCCGCGGTCTCGTACAGCGCCGACCCGTCGACGGGGACGCCGAGCTTGCGCGTGGCGGCGACGAGCACCTGCACGATGCGGGTGAGCGGGCTGCCGCCGGGGCGCTGGTGCCTGTAGAGCGGCGTGCCGACGAAGAAGCTGCCGACGGCGATGGCCATGACGACGGCGGGGATGCCGAAGCCCCAGCTCCACCCGACATGCGTCTGCACGTACACCAGGACGGACGAGGCCACCAGCGCGCCGATGTTGATGGAGAAGTAGAACCAATTGAAAAACGAGCTCTTGCTCTTGCGCTCCACGTCGTCGTGCTCGTCGAACTGGTCGGCCCCGAACGACGACACGCATGGCTTGATCCCGCCGGTGCCGAGCGCGATGAGGTAGAGCGCGATGAAGACCGCCGCCGACTGGCCCGGCGTGGGGTCGCAGACGCCCTTGGAGGCGCAGGCGGGCACGAGGCCGTGCACGGAGGTGGCCATGGTGAGCAGGCCGAGGCCGAAGATGTAGATGATCATGAAGGAGGCGATGGTCCAGAAGCGGCCGAGGTAGGCGTCGGCGAGGAAGGCGCCGATGAGCGGCGTGATGTAGCAGGTGCCGCCCCAGTTGGTGACGTTGTTGGCGGCGGCGGCGTTGGCCATGCCCATCCGGTCCTTCATGAAGTTGACGAGGTTGGTGCTCATGCCGTAATAGGCCAGCCGCTCGCAGCACTCGTTCGCTGCATGCAACCCATCAATCAAACAGCTTGATGACGCCATGAACGCCATGAACAGAAGCAGAGCATGAAAACAGAGCAGCAATGGAGTCGTGCGAGTGCGTACCGAGGATGTAGGGGCATGCGCGCCAGTTGCCGGTGTCCTTCTTGAGGGCCGGGTTGCCCTTGATGTCGATGGTGCCATCCTGGGTGTACAGCTCCGCCGCGACCTCCCCCATGGCTGCTGACCTTGCTGCTTGTCTCTCGCTGCTCAGTCAGGCTACGCGCTGCAGCGGCTCAGAGGAACAGCTTCCTGCAAGGTTTTTGTTATCGACAGTGATTAACAGTGCGGTGCAGATGCAATTGTGGACAGATTGTTGTTGAACATGACTAGGGTGAAGGTTGTAATAAAACCTGGAAGAAATGGGAATGGCGTTAATTGCAAATCAAGAACAGACAGACAGACTATCATGGGAGCAGAAAGAAACTAGTAAGGCGCGACAGCCTCCGCTTTAGACCCAAATCGGGCTGCGGCCAGTGCATAACTGATATGCTGATTTGAAATTTCTAACGGGGGATTTGCAGAGCTAGAGACTGTGTGGTCAGTGAGTCTCATGAGCCTCTCAGAGTGAAGCAGGCAGGCACCAGATTCAGCACAGATTCGTTCATCCATCCAATCCAGGGCATGGAAGAATCAAATCAAATCACGGGATTCATGGACGGGCGTGGAAGGAAGAATCGGGAAGAAAGAGGGAGGGATTCTCGTTGGAACTACACACATACCATACCTGCTCAGGCCGCTGTGGCATCCATCGGAAAACGACGCGAGTCGGGCGAGATGAGCATGAGCAGGCAAAGGAGAAGTGAGATATCTCGCGCGAGCTCTAGCTAGGAGGAGAGGAGAGGACGGCAAAGGAAGGACTGCCACCTATCTACCCACCTACCTACTTTTCCACGACTACTCCCTCCGTTTCATATTAGTTGTTGCTGAAACGGATGTATCTAGACGTATTTCAGTGCTAGATACATCCGTTTGAGCGACAACTAATATGTGAAATACGTCTAGATACATCCGTTTGAGCGACAACTAATATGGGACGAAGGGAGTAGAAAGAAAGAAAGACGACGGGTGCTTTGGCTGCGCGTGGGGAGGGGATGGGGAAGAGGAAGGGGAAGGATCTTCTTCTCCGTCATAAAACAATGGCGGCTCATGTGTCCGGCTGCATCCACGGATGGGGACGGCCAACATGTGCTGTGCAGGAGCTGAATCCGGTGGCGGAGAGAGGTGGCCACACTGATCCGATTCCGATCGATCTTCCCTCTTGCCCTCTTGGGGTGGGGTGCGTGGTGTGGGGCTATTGGGAATCATCATCAGAGCATCTTGTTAAAACCATTGTTGTTGACTTTGTTTAAGCGGCTGCCCACTCTCGTGGATGATAGAGATGATGCTACTGTCAAATGAGCTCGTACCAACGATAAGCATGGGCCAAAATCATATGAACAGGAAAATCATAAAAAAAATCATATTCCTCCCTCTTAAAATTTTTGTCTTAAATTTGTCTAGATACTCCGACTGACAGACCTCATGCATGTGTGCTGCGCAGACTACCAAATTCAGACTACACTACTATTATACGCATATCGAATACTTCTATTGCTAATGTTAAAAAAAGAATACTTTTATTGCTATTGCTACGGTCTGGAGAGGTGCGCAGCGTGATTTTTTTTTTTGTAAAGCCGGGTATATAATGCCACCGAAGACTGCGTGCGTGGGTGTGATCACGCTAGCTCTTTCACACACACACACACACACACACACACGGTATGATTAGCTGGTGTCATGGTTAGATGTTTGATTAGCTCAGCTCAGTGGAAGACCACATAATTAATTCCACTACTGATGCTGCTGGTATACTTGAACAAGGAAGGAGTGAGACAGAAATAAGGCGCACGCAACAGTGACAGCGTGACGCCGACGTGCATGCTCCGGGGCGAGAACGAGAGGCCAGCCAAGAAGTGAGCGCTGTGTGCTGGGCGCTCTTTCGTTCCCACGGCGCGGCGGCGAGAAGGAAGTGCCAGTTCGCTGCCTCTGCGCCCGTCCACGACAAGAGGCAAGAAATATCAGTATACTCTCCCGTCCGAAGACGTTCAGCTCCGTCGACAAGGAGACCGAATTATCGGATCCACAACTGGCTTCTGCATCTGGCCGACGTCGTACGTGGCGGTGCACGGAGGAGGGGATGAACTCAGATGAACACCAACGGCGGCGCGTGATTGACATGCACGCACATTATTGATTGGTTTGGGTTGGGTGGATGGCATGCCATGTGTGAGCCTCTGACACCGACCTTGGGAGAAAAATTACTAGTCAAACTATTCCCTCCAGTCCTAAATATAACACTTTTTAGAGATTTTCTTCAAGTGACAAATACATATGAAACAAAATGAATGAACTCATATCTACATACATTCGTATATTGTAGCCCGTTTGAAATCTATATTTAAGAATGGCAAGCACTACAATTCCGTTGATGGTCCCGACGGGAAACTTGGGGTCAAACCAGCTGATTAATAATTGCTACTTTCAAAAATAATTACTACTCCCTCCATTTCGAAATAGATGACCCAACTTTATACTAACTTTAATACAAAGTTGGGTCATCTATTTTGAAACGGAGGGAGTACTTTCAAACACGCAAACACTTGCGGATACTCCGCTTTGCTCTGTTTTGCTTTGGGCACTCCTGTTTACTATAAAGGGTAACATAGATTTATGGGCCGAGTGTCATCTTATTAGGGCATCTCCAATAGATTGTATGTTAGTCTTGTTGGTAAAATGTCCATGTCATCAACCAACAAGCTATCATACAACTACTCCAATAGATTGTATGTAAGCTATCCAATAGATGATGAGAAAATAAATGTGATTGCTCTTTATTTCATCTTGGAGCTTGTGCAAAGGTTGTTTGTTAGGCTGGTCATAGTGGGGAGTAACTTAGACTAGTAACATACATATGTTACTAGTCTATGTTACTACCTTCATAGTGGGTAGTGTCATAGGTGTGGTAACATAGTTGCCTTCATTTATTACTTTATAGACTCATTATGCATTGGAAACCGCTATGTGATGGTAACATATTATGTTACTCTATTTGCCTCTCTCCTCATTAACTACTTGTCACATCATCATTTTTGCTTATGTGGCATCTATGTTACTACCTATATTACTCCCACTATGACCAGCCTTATTCTACGTACAAGTTTGCTCTCTCTCCATATTTATTACATGCCACATCATTATTATGTCCTAGGTGGCAAATTTACCAACACCTATCTTACAACTGTTGGAGATGCCCTTACGCGTGGTAATTAATTACTACTAGCTGTACTACTATGGCGGAGTAGATTAATTGGGCATATTTGCCAGCGCACGACGGGAAGGAGGCGCCAGCCACGCCGGACGTGAGGAAGACGCCCGTGCAGTAGTATCTGAATCTGAACCATCCACGTTTGAACAGCCACAGCCCACGACGCCGCCGCCGCTCTGCGCGCACACACCACATCCTTGTGACAGGCGGATTCGAAGGCCCCTCGCCCAACGACAGCGGGCCTGTGTGACAAGTACTCTACGACCTACTGCTACTGGGCGGAGGCGGAATCTGTACCCATTACGTACCTTGGAGCGGATGGGATCCCTCTGCTTCCTCCGAGCTCCCTTCCTCCCTCCCTCGCACGCCCGGTCTGTATCTGTCACTCCGTATGTGTGAGACTGTGGGCGAGCCACCTTTGGCTTTGGCTTTGGCTTTGGATTTGGCTTTGGAGGCTGCTGCTCCGACCCGGCCGATATTTATAGCCAGAGAGGAGACGACGACGCCGGGCAGGGCCCCCCGGGATTGCGTACCGCGTCTTCACGTGACGTCTGATTAACAAACACGTATCTCAAAGCTAATTCGTTTGATTGGATTAAGTAAGTCCCTGACATGGACCTTTCGAGAAAAAACTGTGCACACGTACTAGTACTACTCTCGCAGTCGCAGATATCTGAAAACTAGAGTACTCCTACTCTTCCGTTGATGATGGTGACCACACGAATCTTCCGGTCAAAGCCAACGTGGTTAAGATTATGAGCAATCCCATCTCTTGCAGATAGATAAGATACCCTTTGGCTTCGCCTTCACCTACTAATCTTCAGCAATAGCTGGCCGTGTGAACTCAACTGGCTAGTATGACTGGGATTTCGGTGACTAACGTAGTACTGACTCTGAGCATGTATGTAGCACGTGGGCCCACATGTCATTCACCCAAAGTCAGAGGCGCTTAAGTCATGGCATCTGCGTCGGTGTCTAGAGCATGAAGGATGCTATAGTCTGACAGTGATCCATCGAGGGTGGGATGGTTAAGGTACGCAATCTCAGAACTGAACTGAAGAATTTGAAGGCACCTCCAGCTCCAGGCAAGATCTCTCTCTCTCTCTCTCTCTCTCTCTCTCTCTCTCTCTCTCTCTCTCTCTCTCTCTCTCTCTCTCTCTCTCTCTCGTTGGTCGGCGAGGCCATGGATGGGCGGGTCTGTGTCTGTGTGCTTAGTATGAAGGGGAAATCCGTTACTACTACGTGCTACCTCCGATCCTAAATATAAGTCTTTCAACATAGACTACATGCGAAGCAAAACGCCTTGGCTCAATTGGCGGGGATCAAATCCGGTCCAAGGGATCTCACTCCGCTCTCAACCAGCTCCCTCAAGGTGCTCGAATCACTAGCCATGCGGGAGGCTTTAGCACTCTCAGAGGATCTCTATCTTAACCAAATTATGATGGCCTCGGATTGCAAGGTGGTGATTGATGCGATCAGGGAAGGAAGCCTAGCAAATTTTGGTGCTATTGTCCAGGAGATCAAGGCTAGAGCTGCCACCTTTATTTCATGTTCGTTTAGTCATGAGTATAGGACCTCCAATACGGAGGCTTATAATCTCGCAAAGTATGCTTTATCTTTAGGTTTTGGCCGTCACACCTGGCTCGGCCAGCCCGGCGACCTTGTCTTTGTACCCATGAACATTCTTATTCAGTAATAAAGCTTTGCGAGATTCTCAAAAAAAAAAAAACTCGTTCGCTCGCTGGTTTCCCACCGCGAGAACGGCACCATGGCTCTGCGTCTCCGTGCCGTGCCGTGCCGTGCCATGGACTCCCAAGCTCTGGCCCAGAAACGTGACAATGCAGCGGGTCCCCAGGGATTGCGTATCGCGTGTTCACATGACACTTGGTTAATTATTGGTCGACTGAGTGCTTGATTGGAGATGTATGACCTATGACTATGAGTTTGACTAGTCCGTGTGCCCCGTGTCCGTGACATCGACCTCCCGGGAACAAAACTGCCCACACGCACATACTCCTTCCGTTTCATAATACAGTGCATATAGATTTTTTTTCAAAAAGTTAAACCTCTCAAACTTTAACTAAGTTTGTGCATGAAAACATTTACAACTAGAATGCCAAAAATATATCATTAGATTAGTCATAAGATGTAGAATTCATATTTTATATATCTGGTGGTGCAGATATAAATAGTTTTTTATATAAATTTTGTCAAAGCTTATAAAGTTTGACTTTTCAGAAAATCAATACGGACAATACTATGGAAAGAAGGAAGTAATACTTTTCCGTTGATGGTGATGGCAGGACTCTTCCAGTCGAAAACCAACGTGGTTTCGATCATGAGCAATCTCTTGCGGATAGATGGATAGTCTTTGGCTTGGCATCATCGTCAGTCCTAAGCATTAAGCAACTGACAGTGTGAACTACTGAAAGTATCTAGAATATGATGAATCACGGGGCGGACGCACAAACAGCCGGAAGAAACCAAATCCAGGCAGCTAGAACAGCTATTTTCGTGACAGGCGGACCGGCCCTCGTAGATTAGGAACTGCTGCCTGCCTGCCAAAGTAAATAATTAAGCCTCCCGCTATATCCAATCAATTTGGTAGCCTGCATATATATACCCAACTGTCACTCTCCGTGTGCTGATCACCATGTCACTCTCCGTGTGCTGATCACGAGACATCTAGCAATATTTAGCAAGCCAAAACAGTAGCAATGGCCATGTGCTCACAGCAAGGGGGGCAGGGACCAGAGGAGCTCTGACCTGTGTAAGTTGTTGCCAAGGCCCGACATCACCGCCGCCATGCCTGTGGCATGGCGAGCGAAATCACAAAAACCACCACCAGTCCCATCGACCTTCGCCATCAGGTTGGCCCAGTACTTGGCAAAGTTGCCCGTCGTAGATTAGGAACTGCTGCCCCGCCAAAGTAAATAATTAAGCCTCCCGCTATGTCCAATCAATTTGGTAGCCTGCATATATACGGCCCAACTGTCACTCTCCGTGTGCTGATCACCATGGCTACTACAGTAGAGGGTTTGTTGGGCATGCATGCATGCAGATTGTTGCCAGCCCTTACAGGCTTGACTTGGTTAATAATTTCTCGCCATTTGCGGGCGCAAGGGTTGACGATCGAGCCAAGGGGGCCTGGTTCAGTCAGTACTATGACGGGTTCCTGACTGAATGTATGGACAGAAATGGTGGCGCCGCGGCATGATTAATACTATGACCTGCGTCGACCCATCTGAATGGCGATCTCGAATCTCAGGATCGAAAAGTCACCACGAGATTTCTCTGCTATAGACACAAGACTGACCACAGAAAGACGCCGTTGAGGGAAGATGAGATGGATGTAGCCAGCCATGGGCCTGCATGCATGCGTGATTACTGCAGGGGAGGGGGAGGGGGGAGCGGGAGAGGAGCCCCGCCGCGGCCGTCGGCGTACGTACCTCTGCTGGTCGATGTTACGGTCGGTGTGGACGAGCGGCGGCGGCCGGCCGGCCGGGGGTCGAGTCCGGCCGGAAGGGATCTCCGCCTCAGTCGTCGCCCGGCCCGCGCGCGCGATTCCCTCTGGCCTGGTCTCAGCTCCCCCTCCCTCGGTCTCTGACTCGCTGTCTCTTGTCCCTCTGTGTGTGTGTGTGTGTGACAGTGTGAGCCACAGCCACCTTTGGATTTGGAGGCACCTGCTCTGACCCGCCCGTATTTATAGACAGGTCAGGTCTGGTCAGGACACTTGCGCAGCTAAAAACTACTACTACTCCGTAATAAGCAGGCACACGAGAACCTGACAGCCCGCACGGCATAAACCTGAAAATGACAGCCAGCGAAACCAAACCACCGAAAAGTGAACGCGCGGCTCTTTCGTTTCCGCTCCGGTTTGGTTTGATTGATTGGTAGCGTACGCGCGCTAGTCTACTACTAGTAGTCCTACCGGACGTAGACAGGGGATCCTGTGTCATGTATTACCTCCGTCCGGAAATACTTGTCGTAGAGATAGATGTATCTCGATCAATTTTTATAACAAGTATTTTAGGACGAAGGGAGTACTGTACACGGACGGATGGGCGTGAGGTCTACGGCGCCGTTTTACTAGTACTATTATTCCTCCTTGGGGTGAGGACCCAATCTTCTTCCTCGGCTCCTCCTACTCTACTATTCTTCCTCTTTTTTGTCCGATCAATTCTGCGGGATCCAACGACAGCGAGTGGGCGGATCGGGTAGCGGAAAGGCAGAAGGAAATTGACGGCGGTGACAAGGACGCCGACGACGACCTTGCCTTGCGTTTCCTTCCACGCGATCGACGACGCACGGGCCATCGCGCACACACGGACACGGTGTGTAAAGAAAAATTACAGACGCAGCAGCGTATACCCACGCGCGCATGCATCTGGCCGTGGTTTCGGACCCGATTCCAATCCATCGACATCCATGCGCACGCGCACGGGCGCCTGGCATACGGTCAGCGACTGTGGCCGGCCCCTGCCCGCCTGCTGCTACCCCTAGTGGCGTCCGCCTCGTGGCACGCGACTACTGCTACGGCATGCAATGCATGGCACGCTCTCTCATGCACAACAACAAAGATTCCGGCCACCATTCTTTAGCCGTTGACGGAGCATGCTAGCATAGCTGAGCTAGCTACTGCAACGACCATCATCGCAGAATATCACCAATTCGCTTGCGCTTTTTCTTTTTCCCAGCCGTCAGCATCATTTTCTTCTTCTTTTGTTGTTGAGGAAATCCTCAAAGTCTCCCTTAATTATTACTCCCTCCGTCCCGAATTACTTGTCACACGTATGGATGTATCTAGATGTATTTTAGTTCTAGATACATCCATTTCAGCGACGAGTAATTTGGAACGGAGGGAGTATTTTTGAAAGGGAGTGCTTCGAGGCAAGCCCGAGGCGGCATGCAATAGGCGATGCTCGCTCCCTCTCCACCACCAACGCCGCCGCACTTCCTGCCGCTCCACCATGCAGACCCACGCGCCACCGCGGTTGGGAGCCTCGGCGCCTCCCTACGCGGCTCACTCTCACCGCCGCCGCCGGTTTCCACCCGGGAGGCCGGGGTAGGGACAACGCTGCGGATTTCGTCCGGAATCCAGTCGCTCAGACTCCGTTGTCGGACCCCAATCCTACTCACTCCTTCCATCTATATAGGGCTTAATGCATTTTTCAAGACCGCCTTTGACTATTGATAAGATTAATAATACATGAGATGTATAATGTGAAAATTATATCATTGGAAGCTTCCTTCATATACGAATTTGATGGTATGCTTTATGTAACTTGCATGTCATATATTATTGCTCTAACACTTGGTCAAAGTTAGCCTCGAAAAACACATTAGGCCCTATATAGATGGAAGGAGGGAGTAAGTCATACCGATCTAACATATAACACACCATATCGCTTTGCGGCCTCACGCATGGTAACCCACAGCTGCCGCCTTTATCTTGGCTGGGACCGTCTACATCTTTTGGCTCACTTATATGATTGTGATGCTAGCATCCATATGACAGAGGACCCGGGTTGACATGACTAGTCATAAATCAAGGTGACACAGAAGGTACAGTGACAATGTCGGTGTCAAAACCGGCAGATCTCGGGTAGGGGGGAGGCGAGCTGTTAGATCGGATCGATGGGTAACAGGAGAAGAACACACAAGGGATTTGCCCAGGTTTGGGCCCTCTCGATGGAGGTAAAACCCTATGTCCTGCACTTGTTTATATCATGAAGGTATCGAAGTACAGAGTTGATCTACCTCGAGATCATAAGTTGTGGTCTAAACCCTAGGTATGATGAATGTGTGTATGGATGGATTTGCCTCTACGGACTAAACCTCCTGGTTATATAGGCACCAAGGGGTAGCTAGGGTTTCATATGGTTACTATCTAATGATTCACATGCCGAATCTAAATATGCTTGAAGTACATGCCAAGTCTTTGGTCACCGCACTTTGAGAGCCTTTGGAGTCTTGCTTTCTCAACGGGCTGGCAGTTCGACCCATACTCTAGCCCGATTGGGCTAGGACCCCCTAGTCTAGGACACCGTCAGTAGCCCTCAAACTTGTCTTCGAAGCTGTGGTTGACAATCTTCCTCAGATGATGTCTTCGTCTGAGCTGTCTTTGCCTTAGCAGGCAAGTTCCACATCTTCGGGTAGGTATGATGCTTCGTGAGTCGTCTTAATGGATCCCTTTGGTAGAGACCCGAGTAAGTCCAGTCATGTGCTGCTCAAGGCGTACTGTTGTTCATCCAAAGTACAAAGCTTGCTTAGTCCCGAAGACTAGCAGCGCAGGTCAGCTCGGGGGTAAGTTATTGACAGCCTTTTACTAAAGCGTCACCAACCCTGACACGACATACGTCGGCCATTACTTATTCGAATCGCGGTTCGAGGCAAACCTCTTACTAGCACGTCGTATAAAAATAGAGATCGTGCCCCGCATATTGGGGAATATCATCAATCAATTGCTTCTCCCCATGTGGCCACAACGTATGGTAAGCCGAAACATGGCGATTTTTACGGCACCGAAGAGGGATGCTTCGACTTTTACTGACTTATAAAGAGCAGGGTGGGGATAAATCGAACTCCATGCTCTCCTTTTGCTCCAACGCCCAAATCCTCAAACCTTCTCATTTCTAATCTCAAGCCCACAGCTTCGCCCACAGCTTCGCCCAAGCTTCCGTGGCCGCATCAATGGCTGACGCGGATGTGAAGGGGAGGTGGGTGGCCTCCAAGGTCACCGATACCACCATTGCTGAGCTTCACGTGGCGGGAAAGAGTGAATATTCATCCATTCACCCCCTCTAGTCGAGAGTGAATATTCAATTGTTAACAATAGGGAAAGAGTGTCGTCAACTCACACAAGTACCATGAAGCAAGTCCTCTGGTGGTATACACTGGCATTCTGCAACCAGACAAGCAAGTTAATTTAATATGACAACCAAGTGCCTCATAACCTGACAAGTATCGACGAAGAAAAAAGTTGGCAAAACATACTGACATGTGATCTAGTTTCAAAGTTCTCACCACAAGGAAATCAACGGTGAAACCGGATTATCAATCAAGATAGGTCTAAGAGATGAAACTTCTCAAAAATTCAAAATCAAAGAAAACATTGTTGATGTCATGCCAATATATTGTTGCATACATGAAAGAGAAAAGAGGAAATATGACGCCACATGGGAAATCAGCCCTGGGGCGCCGCTGCCTAGTTGTGTTCTTATTGGTACTGACATTAAAAAACAACTACGTAGTTGGGTAAAAGAAAGTATTGTTAACAAGATCCACAATGACGCACATCAGAAAGAATTATTTCAAAATCATCGTAGCAACAATGAAGCATGTTGTTCCATCTTCCGCATCTCTGCTGAAAAGACCGAAGTTTCATGCTCCATGGAAACTAGAGATCTGAAATTTCATATATAGTATATGTATGTTACCACCAGCTGAAATGCAACATGAACTAAATGGTTCTGCAGATGTTAAGTGTTAGGTTAGTCAGAATTGATTGTCCTTTATTAGAGAAAGGAATAATTTTTTCCTCTGCAATCTCATAAAACAAAATCATTTCAACAATGAACTCGGACCTCGGCCATTGAGCAATATTATATTGAGGTGGGGGCTAACAAAATCATAAAAATAGAAAGCCATTGTGTGCTCAATTAATTTCATACCGCATATGGCATTCAACTTCCAGTTGACCATAGTCCGTTGAGCCTATCGACAATCTCTTCTATGGAAGGTCTCTTCTGCCGATCGATCTCCACACATTCAAGTCCAATTTTGATGCATACTTTTATCTGCTGAAGGCCATCCCCATCAAGATGTGAGCAGTGAGACACTATGTGCTCATCCGTCCAGATCACGTACCTATGTACAGAATCAGAATTATGATCCTTGGAGATAATATAAACCAATTGTATCATAAGCTTCTATATATACCCCAGTCTTTCAAGAATCAAGTAATAATTTCTCTTACACTTTTTATGAATTGCTTTGCAGATGGCTCGTTGTTTGAACAATTTTTCTGAACTGCAGTGGTCTCCAAGATTAATAGGCCCAAACTATATATGTCCGACTTGGTGGAGATCTCACCTTTGTATAAATATTCTGAAGCTATGTATCCACTGACAACAAAGATTTTAGTAAGTATTGCCGGAGAGAAAAGAATGCACTTCACTTCATAAATGACGGAAGAAAATGTTATCGGACTTGAAGTTTCACTTACTACGATCCAACAACATTTTGTGTTCACATCCGTGTTTGTTCTTGACCGAAGAGACTTGAGAGACCGAAGTGCCTCGAGAGACCCCCACGACTGCCGGAGGTGGTGCCAGGTTTCGAGGGGGTGCGCCCACGCCCTTGGGGAGCCACCGTTGGCGTCACGGCGTGCTTGCGGGGATGGCCGTGGCGCCTCTTGGGCGGCGGCGAGCCTGGTCCCTCCTTGGGAACCTTTCCCTCCTCAACGGCCGAGAATCTCCTCACTTACACCATGGGTGCTATGGCAAGGCGGCGATGGGGGAGAAGAAGGAGCAGGCAGCAAGAAGACGAAGATGGACTGGGGGCTCCGCCCCCTCCCCCATTTATAGGCAAAGGAAGACTAACCGCCGCCCTCTCACGTTTCGAGCAATGATGGCCTTTCTGCATCCGCCAGGCAGTTGTCAAGTCGAGCAGTTGCCGAGGCGGCGTGGGGAAGTGGAGACGCCCACGTCCCATCAAGTCCCACGCGTCAGCCTGGCCTGTAGGCAATTGGGGCCCGCGGCACTACACCCTTGCCCTTTGGCTTCACCTCCAAACCAAGTCCGAGCGTGCCTTGGGCCCTGGGGCTATTGTCGGTGTTTTGGGAACTAGGGTTCCCAGACTTGTCTACCTGCGGCCCACGAAGTGACTCCATCAACGACCTGGTATGGCCCAGCTACTAAGACTATCAAGACAAGACCCCCGCGAGGGCCGAGTCTCGCGAGGCAGACGGCGCCAAGACCTCCGGAGGGGGCAGCCTCCCCAGGTTTGTAACATCCCAAATTTTCAATTTGGAATGTTATACATTAGATCATCATTGCATATCATATTTTATTGCATTTTGGCTTGATCCTAGAAATTCTACGCAACTCAAGGACCCACAAAGAGAGTTGGGGATTTCGTTATTTTCATATTTGAGTTTTCTCAAATTTTGAAAAAAGGATCATTTGATTTTAATTATTTTCTCTTCGAATAGTTCTTCTATGAAAATAAAAGAGAGGGGATAAAATAACTTTCCAAAAATAAAGAAATATTGGAGATTTAATATTAAAATCAAATAAAATTTTTATTCGGAGTCTTATCGCTATTTTATTTGAATTAGGAAAAATATGCGTTTTTTAAAATTGCATTAGAGGCCCAAATAAATGTTCACTTTGTCCGCTATATTTTTAGAGGACGGGAAAATTTTATTTCAGGATTTTTGGAGTCCGTTTAGTATTTATTTCATTTGTTTTCTGTGCGGAATACTAAAAAAAAAGATACCGCCTTACCGGGCCGTGTCCGACCCGGACACCTCAGCCCGGGCGGCCTTTAAAGCCGCGAGGCCCGAGCCGCCGCCAGCGGCCACCCGAAACCCTAGCCGCCGCCTCGCCTCGGTTTCCTCGCCGTCGCCGCCGGAATCCGCCGCCGCCACCGCCTGAGCCCCGCCGCCGATCCCCGCCATCGCCGGAACCGGCCACCGACCACCGCCGGACCCGCCGCTGCCCTCGCCAGAGTCGTCGAGGTAGCCGCCGCCGCCGCCGCTGCCGCGGTTTTCGTTAGAAAACCGTCGGTTTTTTTAGAAACCACAGTTGTTTTTTATTTAGATCGGTTTATTTTTTTTTCCGGTTTTAGTTATTTAGCGAACGTCCGTTCGTTCGTTCATTTTAATGAACGATTTTCACCGTTTAGACGCAGACAGCGAACATTCGTTCGTTAGCCTGGTCGTCAGTTTTTCTTCTTCCAGGGATTTTCCGCGATTATTTTTATCGCAATTTTGGCCCTGATTTTCGTTTTAGTTTATCTTTTCGCTCGTTTATCGAATCAGGCGATTCAAGCGCCTAGAGTTTCGTCTCGAAGCCCTCCTTCTGTTTAACCAACTTAAACAAGTTTTTGGTACTGTAAAATTTGACTTAAGTCCAGATTAGTAAATGGAGCTTATTTCTTTCGCAGTTTGAGTTTCGTTTTTTTGTTTGATTTGATTCTTTTTGCAAACCGGAGTTTTTAAGTTGAATTTTCTGGTTACATCTCTTATTTGAGTTTTACCCGTGCTTCTAGTTGAGTGCTTATTATATGCTTGTTTGTTTGCGATAGAGTACCCGGAGTGCGAAGCGTGGTACTACGAGTCTCTAGGTTTCACAGATCATCAGCAAGACAAGTAACACTTTGATCATACCTCTTTACTACCCAGTTTTATTGCATTAGATCAATCCTCAAACAATTGCATGGTTAGGATCTGATTGATATGTGGGTTTTGGGAAGTAGATGAGGTAGTGCCTATTGCCCTGTTTATCATCAAACCTTTGGGAGTTACTTCTACATTGCTTATATTGCTATGCTATGCTTGCAGACGTGGATTGGGTGAGTGTATCCATGACAGATGTGAGTATTGTTATTTAATGGTTAACTTAAGGTGGCTACTTTAATACATATTTGGGTGGATTGATGCACCTGGGGAACCCAGTGTTGCCTGTTTTTTTTTGAAAATCCCGAGGTACCGTGTGATTCTCCTATGGACCGCCACCCAGGCTCAAAGGGATCATAAGAATATTCATGCTAGAAACTTCCGTGTGCAGCCACAAGCTATTATGGGCTCTAGCATAGTTGAGTATATTGCAAGACCTCTTTCAGTGGTGGGCTAGCAGATGTAGGGGAAAGTAGGTGTAACTGTCCACCCAGAGTAAAGAGTCATTGTTTCAGAAAGACTGTCTCTCGTTTCTCCGACCATGGATGTATTCGAGTCTTGTGGGGAAAAGTGCGCAAACCTCTGCAGAGTGTACAAACTAATCATGGTTAGCCGTGTCCCCGGTGATGGACATCTTGAGTATCTGGTTCTTGGATTATCTTGTTGATCTCATCACTTTAATATAATTTGATTGGGTTTAATGATGATGCTTAATTGGAATTGAGTTGGAGGAACCTTCTCAATGTTTAACAACCACCATGATAGTTAAATAAATTTTTTTCCTTTGTTGTAGGATGGATTTATGCAAAATTGTAACCATAGAGCTTTCCACCAGCCATATATGCATGTAGTGATAGCATTATTCTGTTCATTACTCTATGTGTTACATTGCCAGCATATTCCATGTGATGACCCGTTTCGAGCTGCAACGTTCATGTTGCAGACTTTTCAGACGACGAGTAAGGTGCCTTAGGTGGTGATCTTTCACTCAGTGATGCCGTTGGAGTTGATGGACTCACTTTATCTTCCAAGCCTTCCGCTGTTATTGTTTTAGATGGCCTTAAGCCATATTTATTGTAATAAGTTCTCTGTTGAGACATTTGATGTAATAAGTGTGTGATTGCTACTCTGTTATAAATCCTTCAAGTACTATGCATGTCAGCATTACCGATCCAGGGATGACACCGATGTACAGAGATCAGACTGTTCGAGGTCTGGTCGCTACAAGATGGTATCAGAGCACACGCTGACTGTAGGACACGACCACTAAGCTAAAGCCCTAGATCACTACTCTCTTCTCATTTCTAACTCCTCTCCCTTTTCTACTCTTTAGGATGGCAGATGCAAGGAACAAGTTCATGCAACTGGATGAAGATACACCTTTTGGACGCCACTTGAAGGAAGTTACTAAGTACCTGAACATTGGAATACCAATTTTCACCGGGACCTACATCGCCACTTTACCAGAAGAGGAGCGTTGGATGATTCAAGTTCAAGTTCCGGGAAGGACGTTCATGCCAGTCACTGAGCCCATAGAGTTTTCCTTTGATGCACCAACCTGGAGTCCAGGAAAGAGCATGGCAGCCCACATCACCATGGGATGCATTGGAGAAATTTACCACAAGGATCTCAAGGATACTATCTACCAGATTTGTGGGCACCGAGATGAACAATGGGAGATGATCAGCACCAGGAAGGATAGATCTATTGCAACTTTCATCCAGGAGTTAAACCAACACATTCGCCACCAGGAGAACCAGATGTGCGCAGGCATGATGGATCTGAAGAAGGCAATGACCAAGATCATGGAGCTGGAGGAAGAACTGAAGTCTACACGTGATGGATATGAGGAGGAGATGACGATACTCGTGGAGAAGGATGATGATCTGAAGAAGAAGCTAGGAATATTCATGGGAGACCCCGCGCAAGGAGGAGAAGACGATGATTTCACTTGCCCGGAGAACTACATCATCATTGACGACACTGACTCGGCCCCTGATGATAGCGATGATGACTATGTTGATGAAGCTGAAGCAGATATCATGGAGTCTTCCACCGATTGATTTTTCTAGTCGACCACCATATCAGTAGTAGTATTCCCCCATGTATATAGTATAGTCCGAGCACTTTTGTAACGATAGTTAGACCGTTGTATGCCCTTGTTTGAATTGATTGAAGTGATATTGATTGTGTTGCCGCATGTGCATATGGGTAGTGTTTTCCCTCTAGATCTATTTCTATTCTATTTTCTCATCTTTTCTAAACCCATCAGATGCCTCCGAGACGCGGCAATGGATTTGCTTTCCCACCGGAGCTCACTCAGTTGATCCAGCAGCAGAATGCATTGATGCAGATAATAGTCCAGAATCAGAATCAGGGGAACAACAACAACAATAACCCACCACCACCACCACCTGTTGACCACTTAGCCCGTTTCTTAAGGCTGAATCCACTGGTGTTCTCCAGTAGCACCGAGCCGATAGTTGCAGATGATTGACTCTGCAAGATTGGAAGGGAGTTAACCACTTCAGGATGCATAATGCGGAGAGTGTGTGTTTTGCCGCACATCAGCTTGATGGACCCGTAGCATCATGGTGGGAGAATTTCACAACCACTTACCCCATCGACACTGTCACATGGGACCAGTTTCAGCAGGCTTTCCGTACTGCCCATGTTTCAGCAGGAGCTATGGCCATGAAGAAGTGTGAGTTTTGCAACTTGCGCCAAGGAGGACGCACAGTTGGCCAGTATGTGGATGATTTTAGTAAATTAGCACGTTATGCCCCAGATGACGTTGCTACGGATGCAGCTAAGCAGGAGAAGTTTCTGGAAGGACTGAATGATGAGTTGAGCATGCAGTTGATGGTGGCAACCTTCAACAACTACCAGGAGTTGGTAGATAGAGCTCTCATGATTGAAGGGAAGCAGCAGGATATTGACAACCGCAAGAGGAAGCATGGACAAGGGAAGTACAATTCTGGAGCTCAGCAGAGGCCCCGTTTTACTCCGAACACGGGAGGACCTTTTCAGCATAACCATGGAGGTCACAATCACAATGGAGGAAGTTCGCACAATCATAGTGGCCCCATGAATGGGAATGGGAATGGAGGAAGTAATGGACAGAACCGTTCCAACCCAGCAACGCCAGCCAAGAAGGATCTAAGTCACATTACTTGTTTCAAGTGTGGGAAGAATGGACATTACGCCACGAAATGTCCTGAAGCAAAGAATGGAAATGGCAATGGAAGCTCTGGGAAGAAGCCTAACCCTTTCAACAGAGGACAAGTGAACCACGTTAACGTGGAGGAGGTTGAAGCGCAACCAGATGTAGTAATAGGTAAGTTTTTGGTTAAGTCATTTACTGCAATCGTTCTTTTTGATACTGGTGCATCGCATTCATACATATCAAGGGGATTTGTGGATTAGTATAAACTGCCCACCAAAGTTCTTAGAGCACCTATGTTAGTAAGCTCGCCAGGAGCAGAATATATGGCAAGCCAAGGATGTTTTCAGATGCCATTGACCATAGGTAGGCATGTTTTCCCCTCAGACCTGATAATTTTGGAGTCACAAGGTTTGGATGTGATTTTGGGCATGGATTGGCTATCGATGTATGGAGGAAACATCGATTGTGCCAGTAAGTCGATTATGCTCACCACCCCAGAAGGAAGGAGGATTAAGTATGTATCCTGGCATGTGCCGAAGAGGACTCAAGTGAATTCCTTATCAAGAGTTGTACAGAAGGAAGTACCAGCGGTGAAGGATTTCCCTGACGTATTTCTAGAAGATTTGCCAGGCATGCCACCGGATAGAGAAATTGAGTTTTTGATTGAGCTTTTGTTAGGCACAGGGCCAATATCTAAGAGACCATACAGGATGCTCGCAAAGGATTTGGAGGAAATTATGAAGCAGATTAAGGAGTTACTGGATAAAGGATATATTCGCCCAAGTTCGTCACCTTGGGGATCACCAGTACTTCTAGTGGGGAAGAAGGATGGGACGTTGAGGATGGTTGTTGATTATCGTGGGTTGAATGAAGTAACAATCAAGAACAAGTACCAAATGTCGATGATCAATGATTTGTTTGACCAGTTACAAGGAGCTAAAGTATTTTCCAAGATCGATCTGCGATCAGGATACCACCAGCTAAAGATTCGAGAGCAGTATATACCTAAGATAGCTTTTACCACAAGGTACGGGCTATATAAGTATACCGTTATGTCATTTGGTCTGACTAACGCACCTGCCTATTTTATGAAAATGATGAACAAGGTGTTTACGGAGTCCGTTTAGTATTTCTTTTATTTGTTTTTATGCGCGGAATATTTTAAAAAAAAGATACCGCCTTACCAGGCCGTGTCCGACCCGGACACCTCAGCCCAGGCGGCCTTTAAAACCGTGAGGCCCGAGCCGCCGCCAGCCTCCACCCGAAACCCTAGCCGTCGCCTCGCCT
>NC_041385.1:49498102-49502927 GCF_002162155.2 Triticum dicoccoides
TGCCGCCGCCGGAACCATCCGCCGACCACCACCGGACCCGCCGCCGCCCTCGCCGGAGTCGTTGAGGTAGCCGCCGCCGCAGTTTTTGTTAGAAAACCGCCGTTTTTTATTTAGATAGGTTTTTTTCGGTTTTAGTTATTTAGCGAACGCCCGTTCGTTCGTTCGTTTTAACGAACAATTTTCACCGCTTAGTCGCAGACAGCGAACGTTCGTTCTAGCCTGTTCGTCAGTTTTTCTTTTTCCAGGGATTTTCCATGATTATTTTTATCGCGATTTCTGCACTGATTTTCGTTTTAGTTTATCTTTTCGCTCGTTTATCGAAATCAGGTGATTCAAGCGCCTAGAGTTTCGTCTCGAAGCCCTCTTTCTGTTTAACCAACTTAAACAAGTTTTTGGTACTGTAAAGTTTGACTTAAGTCCAGATTAGTAAATGGAGCTTGTCTCTTTCGCAGTTTGAGTTTTGTTTCTTCGTTTGATTTGATTCTTTTTGCAAACCGGAGTTCTTAAGTTGAACTTTCTGGTTAGATCTCTTATTTGAGTTTTATCCGTGCTTCTAGTTGAGTGCTTACTGTATGCTTGTTTGTTTGCGATAGAGTACCCGGAGTGCAAAGCGTGCTACTACGAGTCTCTAGGTTTCACGGATCATCAACAAGACAAGTAACACTTTGATCATAACTCTTTACTACCCAGTTTTATTGCATTAGATCAATCCTCAAACAATAACAATTGCATGGTTAGGATCTGATTAATATGTGGGTTTTGGGAAGTATATGAGGTAGTGCCTATTGCCCTGTTTATCATCAAACCTTTGGGAGTTACTTCTACATTGCTTATATTGCTATGCTATGCTTGTAGACGTGGATTGGGTGAGTGTATCCATGACAGATTTGAGCATTGTTATTTAATGGTTAACTTAAGGTGGCTACGTTAATACACATCTGGGTGGATTGAGGAACATGGGGAACCCAGTGTTGCCTGTTTTTTTGGAAATCCCGGGGTACCGTGTGATTGTCCTATGGACCGCCACCCAGGCTCAAAGGGATCATAAGAATATTCATGCTAGAAACTTTCATGTGCAGCCACAAGCTATTATGGGCTCTAGCATAGTTGAGTACGTTGCAAGACCTCTTTCAGTGGTGGGCTCGCAGATGTAGGGGAAAGTAGGTGTAACTGTCCACCCAGAGTAAAGAGTTATTGTTTCAGAAAGACTGTGTCTCGTTTCTTCGACCATGGATGTATTCGAGTCTTGTGGGGAAAAGTGCGCAAATCTCTGCAGAGTGTACAAACTAATCATGGTTAGCCGTGTCCCCGATTTTGGACATCTTGAGTATCTGGTTCTTGAATTATCTTGTTGATCTCATCACTCTTAATATAATTTCATTGGGTTTAATGATGATGCTTAATTGGGATTGAGTTGAAGGAACCTTCTCAATGTTTAACAACCACCATGATTGTTAAATAAAATTTATTCCTTTGTTGTAGGGATAAATTGGCTTTATGCAAAAATGTAACCATAGAGCTTTCCACCAGCCATATATGCATGTAGTGATAGCATTATTCTGTTCATTACTCTATGTGTTACATTGCCAGCATATTCCATGTGCTGACCCGTTTCGTGCTGCAACATTCATGTTGTAGACTTTTCAGACGACGTGTAAGGTGCCCTTAGGTCATGATCTTTCACTCAGTGATGCCGTTGGAGTTGATGGACTCACTTTATCTTCCAAACCTTAGGTTGTTATCATTTTAGATGGCCTTAAGCCGTATTTATTGTAATAAGTTCTCTTTTGAGACATTCGATGTAATAAGTGTGTGATTATTACTCTGTTATAAATCCTTCAAGTACTGTGCGTGTCAGCATTACCGATCCAGGGATGATACTGATGCACAGAGATCAGACTATTTGAGGTCTGGTCACTACAAGGTTGCCTCCTGAGGAACATAGATTCCTATGCAGGTGCCCAACCTCATAAGGTAGCGGTGACGCACGTGTTGGGGAATGCAGTAATTTCAAAAAAATTCCTATGATCACGCAAGATCTATCTAAGTGATGCATAGGGGAGAGTATTGTCTACGTGCCCCCGTAGACTGAAAGTGGAAGCATTATGACAATGCGTTGATGTAGTCGTACGTCTTCACGATCCGATCGATCCTAGCACCGAAAGTACGGCCCCTCCGTGATCTGCACACGTTCATCTCGGTGACATCCCACGAACTCTAGATCCAACTGAGGTCGAGGGAGAGTTTCGTCAACACGAAGGCGTGGTGACGGTGATGATGAAGTTACCGGTGCAGAGCTTCTGTAAGGACTACGACGATATGACCGAGGTGGAAATCTGTGGAGGGGGCACCGCACACGGCTAAAAGATCAACTTGATCAACTTGTGTGTCTATGGGGTGCCCCCCTTCCCCGTATATAAAGGAGGAGAGGGAAGGTCGGCCAGCCCCCTTGGTGCGCCCCCAAAGGGGGATTCCTACTAGGACTCCAAGTCCTAGTAGGTTTCCACCAAGAAGGAGAGAGGGGGAAGGAAGGAGAGGGAGAGAGGGAGAAGGAAAGGGGGGTGCCGCCCCCTTCCCTTATCCTATTCGGACTCAAGGGGGGTGGCGGCCAACCCTCCTGCAGCCATCCTCTCTCTCCACTAAGGCCCATCAAGGGCCACTAGTTCCCCCAGGGGGTTCCGGTAACCCTCTGGCACTCCGGTTTATCGGAAACTTCTCTGGAACACTTCCGGAGTACGAATATAGTCGTCCAATATATCAATCTTTATGTCTCGACCATTTCGAGACTCCTCGTCATGTCTGTGATCACATCCGGGACTCCGAAAAATCCTTCGGTACATCAAATCACATAAACTCATAATACCAATCATCATCGAACGTTAAGCGTGGGGACCCTATGGGTTCGAGAACTATGTAGACATGACCAAGACACGTCTCTGGTCAATAAGCAATAGAGGAACCTGGATGCTCATATTGGTTCCTACATATTCTGCGAAGATCTTTATCGGTCAAACCGCATGACAACATACGTTGTTCCCTTTGTCATCGGTATGTTACTTGCCCGAGATTCGATCGTCGGTATCTCAATACCTAGTTCAATCTCGTTACCGGCAAGTCTCTTTACTCGTTCTGTAATACTTCATCCCGCAACTTTAGTTACAATGCTTGCAAGGCTTATAGTGATGAGTATTACCGAGAGGGCCCAGTGATACCTCTTTGAAACACGGAGTGACAAATCCTAATCTCGATCTATGCCAACCCAACAAACACCTTCGGAGACACTTGTAGAGCACCTTTATAATCACCCATTTACGCTGTGACGTTTGGTAGCACACAAAGTGTTCCTCCGGTATTCGGGAGTTGCATAATCTCATAGTCTGAGGAACTTGTATAAGTCATGAACAAAGCATTAGCAATGAAACTAACACGATCATAATGCTAAGCTAACAGATGGGTGATGTCCATCACATCATTCTCCTAATGATGTGATCCCGTTTATCAAGTGACAACATATGTCTATGGTTAGGAAACATAACCATCTTTGATCAACGAGCTAGTCAAGTAGAGGCATACTAGGGACTATAGGTTTTGTCTATGTATTCACACATGTACTAAGTTTCTGGTTAATACAATTCTAGCATGAATAATAAACATTTATCATGAATTAAGGAAATAAATAATAACTTTATTATTGCCTCTAGGGCATATTTCCTTCAGCAAGCAAGGTCAGGCGGGCGCCAGCGGCCACAGAGAGGACAGTTTCTTCCATGGTGCTAAGGAGGCAAGCGCAGGCGCGGGTTCCCGAGGAATCTGGCAAAAGTTTCCATTTCAGTGCAACCAGACCAAGACCACCAGAACAGTAGGACAGATGTCATTGCCGAGCCCACCGCAACGTCACAACCAGAAGCTTTACATGCAAAGACCACCTTTCGTCAGGTTAAGATGTACTACTTGTCCCCTTTCAAATTGGCCACTGTGGAATCTCTTCCCGCCTATGTTTAGGGGAAGAGGACCGAGACCTTTATAAATTAGGTTAGCCACCACCATAGATCGAGGCCGAACCTCTCGACTCATTCCCTCACTAGAGCAGACCCCGCGAGGTTGTTCATTCCTTGTACTCGTTCACCCTCAGCCTCTCGTGAGGCAAATCCACAACAAAGCAGGAGTAGGGTCTTACACCGCAAGGTGGCCCGAACCTGGGTAAACTACCGAGTCCATCTTCTTCCTTGTTCATCGTGCTAGGCCATGGGGCGACGAGTCGATTGGCTAGATAGGTTGAGTTCTTCGCACACGCCCCATAGTTCGAACCTTCCTCGGGTCCGCGGAGCCCTAAATCCGACAATGCCCTTCGTCTTTGTAGTTTATTGGATTGATGAGTACATGTAGTGCACATGTGGTTGCTAACTGGAAAAAACTTCCAACTCTTCTAAAACTAAATGAATGATCAACAACAAGGTTGTCAGAATCGTGATTCTGAATCAGATCGAAGCTTCGATGGTAGGATCGCAAATCGTAGAATCTTCACTATTAGGATCGTAAAAACGTAGATTCTACAGACCAAAATCATAGAATCACATGGGTTAGTTTGGATCTTAAAGTCATAAAATCATACAAGACAATCGTGATTCTGAAATCCTTGATCAACAGTGCAGTAGCTCAAGGACGAGAACAATGCTTCGCTGACAAGAGTTTTGAGATGCATGGATAAGTCTCGTTCTGCATTACTAAAAATCTTGTCAATTGTAGTCATTATTGGTGGAGTCTTCATGTTAGACTAGATGAAATCCCTATCCAAAAGAGGGACATCATGCAGAGGGCGGTTGCC
>NC_041385.1:49503242-49509078 GCF_002162155.2 Triticum dicoccoides
GAGTGGATGCATCTTATTATTATCATTTACATCATATAATCACATATTGCATAGTATACTAAGATTTTATTTGCTATTAAAATGATTTTTATTCAATGTTTATCCATTTGTAATGATTTTCATGATATGTATACCGCTAAAAGAATTTATGTTACTATATTATATTTGTTAGGTCCATTGTAACTCATCCGCACTAGGGACTTTATAATGCTAAGGCTGACCCTGCATTGTAGTACACAGCCTAGAGGCTACAACCTACATGAACTTTTCTCATTTTTTCAGGATGTCCTAAACATTAACCTAGCATCCTTTCTTCAAGAAGTAGCGGTGACCATTTATTCAAGATGTTTTATAAATTTGTGTGCACCTTGTGCAACCGAGCATCTTGGATTTCATTCTAGGACAAATTTCCTCTATTTTTATGTACTTCTTAGTTTTTTGTAGTTTCTTGGATTGATGAGCACATGCAGTGTACATGTGGTTTGCTAACTGGAAAAAAAAATTCAATTGCAGCTGTCACGCGGGGTACCGTTCCTCGTCCCTGCCTGCTGCTATTTTACATGACCAGTGAGTGAGTGGCTTGCTCTGGCTGCAACAGTTCGTGTCTGGAGTAGATTGTTGAAAGAAGAAGAAAGCAACAATTGAGACTTCAGAGTTCGGATAGGTGAAATTAAGGGAGGATAATGAAATGCATGGTGTGATTTGTGACTTCAAGATTCAAGAGTGTTGTGTTGTTGATTAAGCCAATTGTATCATAAGCTTCTATATATTTCACGAATCAAGTAATAATTTCACGAATCAAGATTAATAGGCCCAAACTATATATTTCTGACTTGGTGGAGATCTCACCATTGTATAGATATTGTGGAGCTATGTATTGACTGACAACAAACATTTTGGTAAGTATTGCTGGAGAGAACAAAGTGCAGTTCACTTCATAATGACGAAACAAAATGTTATCAAAGAATCCCTCCATCTTTCTCCCGGATTTGATTCTTCCGTGCCCTGGTTGAAACTTGAATCTGGTGATTCAACCACTTCTCAGTTTGTGAGGCCTCAACCTGTTACTTTTTCTGTTGACGAAAAGGGCCGTTGATAGAGTCTAGATAGAATCTCTGAGAGTCTATGACCAGGCAACCTCTAGTTTTGCAAATTCCCGTTGGAAGCATCATTTCTACACTGGCCAGTGCATAAATGTTTATGTTACTCTCCACTATGACTAGCCGAAGCAGTTGGAGCCGTCGCTGTGAGTAGTCTAGCAGCCATGGGGGAGGTCACGGCCGAGATGTACGCCCAGGATGGCATCATGGACATCAAGGGCAACCCGGCCGTCAAGAAGAGCACGGGCAACTGGCGCGCCTGCCCCTACATCCTTGGTACGCACATACTATTGACACCAGATTTTGGCACAGTCAAGACCTTATTTAAGATGGCCTCAAATGAAGAAGTGTTCTACATGAAAGAGTTCCGTATTATTGGTATCAACACCTTTGAAGTTTGGGTTATCGCCATCCGATTTCATCTCGAATGACGAAACTATGCTCAAAGTACTAAGGTCTTATATTCAGAGTACAGTTTGGCCGATTAAGCCCCCAAGACGACCTCAAATGGAAAAAATGATCTACATGAGTTGTCTTCGTCTCGTCGAAACGATTGATTTTGATATAAAAAACGTTCCAATCCGACTTCGTATGCAAAAGTTAGAGCCATCAAATACAGCCCCGTCAGGAGGCAAAAACTGACGCGCCCCACCACACACCCTGCCTGATGGGTAGCGTGAATAATAGCCTGTTATGCGCGACCAATTTGACCCTCAAAATGACCTCTGATCAAACAACGTTCAACAAGAAAGTTGTTCGCCTCATCGAAATGGTCAAGATTGCTTTTGGACTCATTTCCATACGACATCGTTTAACACCTCAAAAATTACCTCCAAGCTGCAGCCAGTTTAAACCGAACAGTTTTGGAAAGTTCGGACAAAACCAATCCGTATTTGACTAGGGTTTTGGACGTGAATCCAAGCCTTTTCATTGCATGGGAAGTCCAGCCGCCTCTTATATGCCTAAGGGGTGACGGCCGATTGAACAACACACGATCGATCAAATCATCTACCACTTTTTACCTTTTATCTTTTCTCCTTAACCCTAGTTCTTCTTCTTCCTCATTCTTCGTCTGTTCTTCTTGTTGCAGGGCGGCGAACCTCAAGGCCCTAGGGGCGATCAGGTCGACCTAGGGCAGCCCATAGCCGCCGCGCGGCCAGACAGGGTGTCACGCCCAATATGCGACCCTATCCAAAAAGAACTCGAAGGTCCCACCAAGGATAGACCCGCATATTGAAACGCTTTTGCAAGGTGGATATCATTACATCAACATTACATAATAGATGGGGATACATACAAAGGGCATATAATGCCACACGAATACAACATCACAATATATAAGAGCATCATCCGACTACGGATGGAACACAAACAGAAACTCAAACGACATCCACCCTACTAGCCCAGGCTGCCGACCTGGAACCTATCCCTGATCGAAGAAGCAGAAGAAGAGCTCAACGCAAGCAAGCATCGCTCTCGCGTCATGATCATCGCATAAACCTGTACCTGCAACTGTTGTTGTAGTAATCTGTGAGCCACGAGGACTCAGCAATCCCATTACCATGGGTATCAAGACTAGCAAAGCTTAATGGGAAAGGAAGGGGTAAAGTGGTGAGGTTGCAGCAGCGACTAAGCATGATATGGTGGCTAACATACGTAAATAAGAGCGAGAAGAGAGCAAAGGAACGGTCATGAAACTAGCAATGATCAAGAAGTGATCCTGAACTCCTACTTACGTCAAACATAACCCAAAACCGTGTTCACTTCCCGGACTCCACCGAAAAGAGACCATCACGGCCACACACGCGGTTGATGCGTTTTAGTTCGGATCTGGTGTCAAGTTATCTACAACCGGACATTAACAAATTCCAATCTGCCTATAACCGCAGGCACGGCTTTCGAAAGATTATACCCTGCAGGGGTGTCCCAACTTAGCCCATGATAAGCTCTCGCGATCAACGAAGGATATACCTTCTCCCAGGAAGACCCGATCAGACTCAGAATCCCGGTTTACAAGACATTTCGACAATGGTAAAACAAGACCAGCAAAGCCGCCCGATGCGCCGACAAATCCCGATAGGAGCTGCACATATCTCATTCTCAGGGCAACACCAGATGAGACTAGCTACGAGTAAAACCAACCCTCAAGTTGCCCCGAGGTGGCCCCGCAGGCAGCTCGGTTCGGACCAACACTTAGACAAGCACTGGCCCGGGGGGGCTAAAATAAAGATGACCCTTGGGTTGGCCGACCCAAGGGAAGGGTATAGGTGGTGGTGAGGCAAATGGTAAAACCAAGGTTGGGCCTTGCTGGAGGAGTTTTATTCAAAGCGAACTATCAAGGGGGTCCCATAAATCACCCGACCACATAAGGAACGCAAAATCCGGGAACATAACACCGGTATGACGGAAACTAGGGTGGCAAGAGTGGAACAAAACACCAGGCAAAAGGCCGAGTCTTCCACCCTTTACCAAGTATATAGATGCATTAATAATATAAGAGATATTGTGATATCCCAACCAAAATCCTGTCCAGCATGGAGCAATCTTCAACTTCACCTGCAACTAGCAACGCTATAAGAGGGCTGAGCAAAAGCGGTAACATAGCCAAGCAACGGTTTGCTAGGAAGGGTGTCAAAGGTTAGAGGTTCATGGCAATTTGGGGAGGCTTGAAGAACAGGTGATAGGAAACGCAGCATAGCGATAGAACGAAACAACTAGCATACAAATGATAGTAGTGAGATCCAGGGTAGCGGTCATCTTGCCTGAAATCCCGCAAGGAAGAAGAACGAGTCCATGAAGAAGATGAAGCCACGAAGACGAACCAAGCGTAGACGAACAAATCCTCATGATCGCAACGAAACAGGAACTATCGAGAAGAAGCACACAACATAGTAAACACACCACACATGAACCAGACATGATGCACAACAAGCATGATGCATGACAAAGCTACATGAAGCTACTCATGGCAAGAGATGATGCAAACAAGAGCAACACATCAAGGCAAGTTTAAATGAGGCCGGGAATAACATATAACAATTCCGGTAAGTCCTCATATGCAAATTTCGAAGTTGGTCCAGATCTGAATAAACCTTAAGTTTAAGTTGTTAAACAACAAGTTAAGATGCACAAAGATGATCTACACAAGATTCTAGTCAAGTTACATATAAAGTTCATTTAATTCGGAGCTATGGCCTAGAAGATATGAGCAACACAAGTTAAACATGGCATTAATGCAAAATGCACCCAAACATCAAGCAGACACCTCAAAACAAGGATGCAACATGATAATATGAAACTACATGTGATTCTAAGCAAGTTTCATATAGAGCACACTCAAAACGGAGCAATGGTTCAACACATGCACTCTACAAGTTTAAAGGACAAGCTGTCCAAAACAGCAACTAGGCATATTGCAAGCATCAAAACAATAAGCTACAACATCTCAATATGAAAACAAAAGGCATGGACATGATGTACAGGTAAAGCATAACAAAACATGAACACTGAGCTATCTCCAGAAACTACTAGAACATGCTCAAACACACATGGAAATATTGCAAATAATAACAGTTCAGACTTTGCAGAAAATAACATCAGGTTACAATGTTCAGAGCTATCAAACAACATGTTACAGGAACTTATCCTGGCAAACAAAGGCATGGCATGAATCTACTAAATGCATAGATCAAAAGTTTTTTACTGACCATAAGCCAAAAAGGATCAGAAAATATGATGGCACTCATGTAAACATGGCAAGTTATATTACAGATTCAAACATGGCAGGAACAGAATTATGAAGGCATGTATATGAGCTTGTGCAACTCACTACAGAGCAATACATGGCATGACAAGGCAACCAACAGTAAGAAGACATATTTATGAAGCTAGGCATGGCAAGAGCAAGTTCATAGGATGCATGGATCAACTACAACAACCTTGGCAAAATTGAATAACATGTAAACAATCTGCCAGGAAACATTTTGAAGCAAAAGTAGAGCACGATAATGACATGCTAGACTACTCCATAATTGCCAACAAGGGCATATGACTGAATAGTGAATAACCATATGTTCAAAACATCCTTACTGAAGTATCTCAAAATATGCATGGATCACTCTATAGCATCAAGTTTACATGGCATCAAAATAACAGCAGAACATGGACTAAAATCAGCAACATTACGAAGCCTAGTTTGCATGCTTGTGCTAGTCACCACATTGATCACAAAAATACATGGTAAGCACCTCTTTAAAGAAGACATGGCATAGTTCAAAACACATGTAGGCATCAACCTCATAGGATGCACACATCAATCATGGCAAAAATGACAAAAGAGCTAGTTCTGTTAACAGACAACAGAAAACATTATGAAGCACTCTTGCAACGAAGATTCAGGTATCAAGATGAGCTCAAATGAATATGATGCAATGGAATGAAATGAGGTACTCGTTGAGGTGAACAATTTGACATATTACACGCACAAAACGGAGCTACGGATGCAGAGATACAATGCGATGAACATGGCATGATTATGTCAAAAATCTGGGACTTGGGGATTTCGGGGTCAACCTCCAGTTTTGCACGGACTTCGAGGCGGCAGCGGATCTTCGCCGGAGATGGAGAGGAAGGGGGCCGGAGAGGCGGGGAGGCCGGATCCGAGGCGCTCCTCGCCGGATCCGGTTGGAGGAGGCAAGGGGAGGCCGGGCGGCGCGACAGGAGGACGCGCGCGGCGC
>NC_041385.1:49509376-49522337 GCF_002162155.2 Triticum dicoccoides
GCTGGGAGCGGCGGCGCGGGCGCCGGGGCCACGTGGCAGCTCCTGGTTCGCCGGGGGCGGCGGGCGGACGCGTCCGGCTCCGTTCGGACGTGTCCGGCGGCGCGGAGAGGAGCGGTGCTAGGGTTAGGGTAGGAAATGATCCAAGATTTCGGGGAAGGGGGTGTTGGGCTGCAAAGAGAAGGGGGGGTTCGGGCTACGCGGTTAATCGTTGGAGTATCAAACGACCTCCAAATGGCACGAAACTTGACATGCGGTCTACCGGTGGTATACCAAGGCCTCTTGACAAGCCTCAGTCCATTCCGAGAATGTTTAACATCCTCTCACAACGAGAGACAAAAGGGGGACATCAGAGGGCATAGAAGCGCCGGATTGCAAAACGGACAACGGGGAAAATGTTCGGATACATGAGACGAACACGTATGCAATGCAATGCACATGATGACATGATAAAATGCAACATGCAAGCGAATGACATGGCAACGACAGCGAATAACTGGCGGACACCTGGCGCATCGAATCCGGGGCGTTACAACACTCCTCCACTAACAAGAGATCTCGTCCCGAGATCTTAGTACCGAGACGGAAAGGAAAAGGGATGAGGGAAACAAGAACTCAAAAGAAGAAGCAAAGGATCGAGAGCACTCGAGAAGAAGAGAGGAACGACGAGAATGGCGAGAATCGAAAGCTCACGGAATCAGATAGACTATGAAACCACTCCGGTTAGAACAAGATAGAAAAGAATAAGCACGAAAGAATTTGGACAGCACTCCGGCTGAAAATGGAAGGAATAGAACATGACCTAGAGAGGATGGAATGATACTTGATGAAGACATGACACAAACCTCCGGAAGAATTAAAGAATGGAAAGAAATGAACTTAGAAGGAAGGATTGAATGGATTTGAATATCTGAGAAGAACGAAGAAATGCAAAACTCCAATTCAAAAGAATACAGAGAATTTAATTGCACTTCGAGACGCGAGAAGAAAATAAACTTGAACTCCACCAACAAAATCTTGATGAACTCCTGAAGAATGAATTAAATCATGACGCACCACCATGAAGAACTCCGGTAACAAAAAGGATGACGAGATAAAATGAAGGGTGAAAGAATAAGATTAAGCCTTGCGATGATTTAGATGGAGGTTCCAACGAAATGGCTGAGGAAAATTTGAACTCCGGAAAAGAATAGATGAAAACACTTGGAATCAAGAATTTATTCCTCACGAACAAACTCCGAAGGAAAGGATTAATCACTTTGAGGAAATAGGAATAAGATTTATTGTATGCTTATCCTTCATCAAATTAAACTGATGACAAACAATGGATTTTGCATATTACTTATTCTTCTAGCAAGGATTAAGAAGAGATATAGCGCCACCTGAGAAGGTCTTCATGAACCACCGGTAGGATTGAAAAGAACGAATGAATTAAAATGATAATCAAGGAAAAAAATCTTGAACGAACCACCATAAGAATTCGAAAATGACTAATGAAAGAGAATGAATCACCAGGAAGAATTAGAAAAACAAATAAGCTAGAGGGGATTTAGATGCAAAAGAATAAAGAGATCATGAACTGATTAAAGAACACTTGAACGAAGCACCGGGATAAATAGAGAACGATAACTGGAACGATGGCCTCCGGTGAAAAGAAACGGGAAAACAACTCCTGACATACTCCGGATGGGTGAGAAAAGAATAACTGGCAAATGGAATAATTCGAGAGGATAATATGAAGCTAGAACCACGAATCTTCAAGAGAACGGACAATATTTAGAGGAAAACTCTTCTTCAATCTTCAAATGACGACGAGAAACAACACCAAAATTACTGAGATACTCTGGGAGAATGACAAGCGAAGAGGTTGAGCCCACAATGAAAAGAATTGAAAGCGATCTTGGAGAAGGCATCTGACTGATGAAATTCATTCTTACGTCACCCTTTGAAAAGAATTAGGAATGGCTCCGGAATAATTAGAAGAGTCAGGTAAGATCCTGGGAAAAGACCTGTGGGTTAGGGCCCACTGAAGAGATAACACCGTTGGAAAGGATTGTTGAACTGATAAATGATGCACCGGAATAGTTGAAATATTTGGATGAGGTGACAACCTCGAATTAATTAGAACACAGAAGAATCTCCTGAGATGACTTGAGCACTCCGGAATGATAAACTGGCGAGAGGCGAACGAGCAGGGAAATACTTGATCGAAGGGAAAAGAATAAGATCAACCCAAAAAAACTTGAATTGAATCCACCGGAGAAGAAAGAGATGAAGAATGACGAACTAGACGAGAATTCATCGGTTGAAATGATTGAGGGAAGACTGAAGAGGTTCTGCACAAATGAGGTAGATGGTCGAGAGAGAGTCAGGCTCCGGGAAGAAAAAGGGTGGGAAGGCGGGAAAACAAAGGCAACTTGGAAGGGGAAATCGACGAATATCTTGAAGGGAAAACATCGGTTGAAATCAGGGGAAAGAAGGCAAAGACTTAGCATGAGTAGGATGGATACTCAATTACGGACTCCGTCTCCGAGAAGAAGAAGGGAGGGCGGGTGGGAAAAGAAAACAACTGAGGATTGAACTCAATGATGAAGAGGCTCGAGTCAACTTGACGAGAAATGCACCGGATGAAAAGAGCTGAGGAACAACGATCGAAAAACCAACTGTGTGATCCTAAAGAAAAATTTGAAGGGGAAGAGAAGTAATGCAAAACACCTACGTCAAGATTCCTTACCAGAGCGACGAAGGGGCTAAGGAGTAAAAAGAATTCCTACTCTCCGATATAACTAGACTCCAAAAATAGTTTTCTTCTAGACTCAACAACGGCCAACAATCAAGGGGGCTCCTATGGTCGGTCGAGGCTCTGATACCAACTTGTCACGCCCAATATGCGACCCTATCCAAAAGGAACTCGAAGGTCCCACCAAGGATAGACCCGCATATTGAAACGCTTTTGCAAGGTGGATATCATTACATCAACATTACATAATAGATGGGGATACATACAAAGGGCATACAATGCCACACGAATACAACATCACAATACATAAGAGCATCATCCGACTACGGATGGAACACAAATAGAAACTCAAACGACATCCACCCTACTAGCCCAGGCTGCCGACCTGGAACCTATCCCTGATCGAAGAAGCAGAAGAAGAGCTCAACGCAAGCAAGCATCGCTCTTGCGTCATGATCATCGCATAAACCTGTACCTGCAACTGTTGATGTAGTAATCTGTGAGCCACGAGGACTCAGAAATCCCATTACCATGGGTATGAAGACTAGCAAAGCTTAATGGGAAAGGAAGGGGTAAAGTGGTGAGGTTGCAGCAGCGACTAAGCATGATATGGTGGCTAACATACGTAAATAAGAGCGAGAAGAGAGCAAAGGAACGGTCGTGAAACTAGCAACGATCAAGAAGTGATCCTGAACTCCTACTTACGTCAAACATAACCCAAAACCGTGTTCACTTCCCGGACTCCGCCGAAAAGAGACCATCACGGCCACACACGCGGTTGATGCGTTTTAGTTCGGATCTGGTGTCAAGTTATCTACAACCGGACATTAACAAATTCCCATCTGCCTATAACCGCAGGCACGGCTTTGGAAAGATTATACCCTGTAGGGGTGTCCCAACTTAGCCCATGATAAGTGAGGGAGTCCCGGACTAGGGGCTGTCCGGATAGCCGAACTATCATCATCGACCGGACTCCAAGACTATGAAGATACAAGATTGAAGACTTCGTCCCGTGTCCGGATGGGACTTTCCTTGGCGTGGAAGGCAAGCTTGGTGATACGGATATGTAGATCTCCTACCTTTGTAACCGACTCTGTGTAACCCTAGCCCTCTCCGGTGTCTATATAAACGGGATGGCTTTAGTCCATAGGACGAACAACAATCATACCATAGGCTAGCTTCTAGGGTTTAGCCTCCTTGATCTCATGGTAGATCTATTCTTGTAACCCACATCATCAATATTAATCAAGCAGGACGTAGGGTTTTACCTCCATCAAGAGGGACCGAACCTGGGTAAAAACATCATGTCCCTCGTCTCCTGTTACCATCCGCCTAGACGCACAGTTCGGGACCCCCTACCCGAGATCCGCCGGTTTTGACACCGACATTGGTGCTTTCATTGAGAGTTCCTCTGTGTCGTCACCGATAGGCTCGATGGCTTCTTCGATCATCATCAACGACGCAGTCCAGGGTGAGACCTTCCTCCCCGGACAGATCTTCGTATTCGGCGGCTTTGCACTGCGGGCCAATTCGCTTGGCCATCTAGAGCAGATCGAAAGTTACGCCCCGGGCCGTCAAGTCAGATTTGGAAGTTTGGACTTCACGGCTGACATCTGCGGGGACTTGATCTTCGACGGATTCAAGCCACAGCCGAGCGTGCCGCACTGTCACGTTGGACATGATTTAGCTCTGCCACCGGACAGTACCCTGGAGGCCGCACTCGAAACCACTCCGATCTTCAATTCGGAGCCAGCTCCGCAGATTGAGGATGGATGCCTAGACACTGCCTCGGGGGCTGCAACCTCTACGGCGATAGAGCCGAACACCGATCTTGTCCCCCATGAAGCTCGTGACTCCGAGGAGCCGGACTCCTTGCCGGACTCCGAACCTCCCGCGCCCGCCCCGATCGAATCTGACTGGGCGCCGATCATGGAGTTCATCGCAGCGGACGTCTCTCAACACTCACCTTTCGGCGACATCTTGAGTTCGCTAAAATACCTCTCGTTATCAGGAGAGACCTGGCCAGATTGTGGTCAGGACGGCTGGGATGCGGACGACGAAGAAATTCAAGGTCCACCCACCAGAGGTCGTGTTCGGTTCATCCGACAACCTCCATCGCGAAAAGCTCACCCTCCATCGCCCCATTTAGCAGTAGCCCTTAAGCACTACTTGGGCGTGCAGCTTTCGCCCGCTTTAATGCAATACCACATTACGTGTCTCTTACGCTTAAAAATGCCCGGTCCACGTGGCATATTCTTAAAACTCCAGGTGTCTCTCGACCACGAAGAATGTGCGGCTGCCTAGACAGCCACACATTATTCCGACCTTGCAGGTCAAAGCCCCTAAAAACAGGTCATTTAGACCTCGGACATGGTTAGACGAGTCCGGCCTAACTTAACAAGGGGCTTCCCAGCCGCATACCCCTTCTTTTTTAGGGGGCCACGCGCATAAATGATGAAAGCTAATAAAGCTCAACTTTCTTCATCTTCCAAATTACACTTTATTTTGATACACTTTTTGCACGATACTTCTTAGAAACTAAGTCCTTCTCTTTTACAGATGAAGCACGTGCTACACCCGTCTAGGACACAGCACAACGGAGACACAGGCGCAGACGTGCAGTAGGGACCCGTTGCAAGGATTCTTTTCAGATTAAGACCCTGCGTAAACCTTTCTCACTGTCTCTTGTTGATACACATCCCCCGGTTTCCTACCAGAGCCGAGGAGGAGGCTGGCGTTTTGGCATCGGCCGCGTCAGAAGTTCCCGCCTGTACCTGGACACTAGGGGCTTAGGGCTTTATTCTGCCCGATATCATAAAGACCGAACACCTCAGGGAGTGCTCGGCGTCTCGAGTTAGGCCTTATATGCATCAGCTCCGAATCATGTCTTTGGTCAAATGTTGGGTTTGCCCGGCTCCTGTGTTTTGCTGCCTTACATTCCGTATCATCGGCTAACGCGACACCAGGAGAACTACTGCGATTGTGCCCCGGTTCGGCCGGGAGAGCACCTCAGTAGAGAAAGCCGAAAACTGACTGTCATGATATAGCGAGAGATTGGTCAACCACTCGATCGACCATTGGAATGTTTAGAATTCCTCCGCTTTGACGAAGGACCGCTTCCCGGTCAGGCACATATGTGCCCCAAGTTCGGAGAAGCACGGTGCCATTAGGGGCTATATAGTAGCCCCACATTCGAGCTCCTATGGCTAAGTGAAAGTGATAAAGCATTATAGTCCGGTTGCCTAGTTTGCTATGTTATCACCTCCTTAAAAGGACCAAGACGTTGGATTAAGTGTGAAAAAGCGTTTTTCTTTTTGCAAACACCCCCGCACCATGTGCGTGGGGGCTGAAGCCAAAGACTGCCATCTTTCAGATTATACATACATATACAGCCGCAGAGGAGATAGTTCAATACTTGAACACACAAGTATAAAAAGTCATTGCATTATAAACATGATCTTAGAAATCATACATGTCATTCAAACATAACATCTTTCGAGCACTGTGACTCTATTATACGAGCGCCCTGCAGGACTTCCTCAAAGTAATGCTCGATGGGGAATCGGCTTTTGTCCGAACCCCGAGATGCAACAGCGGTGGCATCCATCTCCGCCCAGTATGTTTTACCATGAGCGAGAGCCATCTGCGCACCTTCTATGCATGCCGACCGCTTCATCGCCTTAATATGCGGCACTGCCCCACGGAATTCCTGCAACAAGCCAAAATAACTCTTCGGCTTGGGCCTTTTCGGCCACAGATGAGTTACCACATCTGTCATGGCCAGTCCGGACAATCTATTCAGCTCAGCCCACTCAACCAGCCGATCACTCAATGGAAGTGGACGCTCCGGACTATGGAATTGAGACCAGAAAAGCTCTTCCATTTCATGATCCTCCTGGCTTCAAAAGTGCACGACTGCGTCAGCCGCACTCACCACCAAGTCCAGATAAGGATCCTCCGCACCGTACAATCGGCCTAGCTGAGCATACCTCGGATCCGTGAACTTCCTACGCAGCATAAAGGGCTTTCCAGCCACAATGTCTCCGACCTGACGCAGTTCCTCCTTCATAGCCCGCATCGCACTACGGGCATCCTTGGCCTCGGCATCGGCCTTCTTCAGGTCCTCTTGCTCCGCTCGGCGTTCTCCTTCAAGAACTTCCAGGCGGTCGGTAGCAAGTCTTAATTTCATGGCCATTCCAGCCATCTCCTCCCTGCTTCGGTAGTGAGCAGCCTTCTCGGCTTCTAGCCCTTCCGCTGCCTTCAAGGCAGCCGCCTCGCTTTTTCTGGCTTGTTCCTTGGCCCGAGCAAGTTCTGCTCGAAGGTCCTCCACAGCAGCAGCACCATCTGCATCTAAGCATACAATTTGTAAGGAATGGGCATCAGCTTCCTTACTAACCAACCGTGGGGCAACCACATACCTTGTGACTCATCAAGTCGTCTATTGACCAGCGAAATGTCCGCATCTGCAGCATCGAGTTGTTTCTTCAGCTCGGCAAATTCATCAGTCCGGCTGGCCACCGAACGTTCCGCCACCTGCATGGGAAAGGCGACAGATAATAACCAAGATTACGATCCTAGGAACGCTGTCGTTTTCGACAGCATACCAAGTCTCGGGGGCTACTATCTATACAGGGCGCACTTAATGTGCAAAACTATGAACAGGTATGTCATTTTTTTTGCGTACCTCAAATCCCGTCAGTAAACTTCCGACGGCCTCATACAACCCGGTTTTGGCGGACGAGATCGTCTCAATCACATCACCCATTAATGTGCGGTGATCTTCTGAGATGGACGCCCTCTTAAGCAAATCCTGCAGCTCCACCGGCCGTACTCCAATGGGCGCCGAACTCTCCGGTCCCGCCGGATTTGGGGAGACCCTCTGTGACGACACCTCAGGGTAGTCCGCCCCGCACGATGGGGCGGCAGATGAAGGCGTTTCGCTTTCCATCATCTCCGGACGAAGGTCTCCCGAAGATGAGCTGTGCTGAGATAGGCTGGGATCCGAACTACAAGGTAAAAACTTCGTTACCTTTAGACATTAAGTAGGGGTGTCTGATAATTATAAAATCCCTCCTTTTTCACTTACGGCTCGTTAGAGGGCTGATTCCTCCGAGGAGACAGTACGGTCGGGGCGCTTTCTGGCGCAGGACCTTCCGGTACAGATTTCTTTCCCCGCTTTGAGGCCTTGGCCTCCGGGTCTTCGGAAGCGTTCCTCTTCTCCCCCTGGAAGGAGGGACTCTCGATTCCTCCCTTACTAAACGCCTCCTTGGCAGAGGTGACAGTTTCCCCGTGCCCCCCTTCACCCTCATTCGAAGGTGCAACCTCCAACATTTTGATTAACACGGGATCCTGCCTGGTCTCAGGGAGGGGGGCCGGACACCGTATCAGTTTTGCTTGCGCTATCCACTCCTGTCCAGGGATAGCTGGTTAAAAGGCAAGCTCACGATAAATAAATGGATGGTGTGTCCGGACACAGGGCTACTTACTTGAGTATCCGGGCGATTGTAGCTTAGGCCAGCGTCCTCGGTCAATTCCGGATGCGTCTCTTGCGATCCGAAGAACAGTTTATACATCCCCATGGGAGTCAAACCCATGAAGTGTTGAAGAGCTCGCGGCCCCTCCGGATTAAATTCCCACAGGCGGAGGGGGCGACGTTTGCAGGGCAGTAGGCGCCGGATCAACATGACCTGCACCACTGCGACCAGATTGATCTCCCTTTCTTGGAGGCCTCGAATCCGGTCCTGCAATAGGGGGACATCTTTGGGCGGCCCCCAGTCACGCCCCTCGTTGACCCATGACGTCAGCTGCTGTGGAGGGCCCGAGCGAAAGACGGGCGGCGGCTTCTGCCTGCTGCCCCGGGGAGCGGTGATATAAAACCACTCCTGTTGCCACAAGCCGAGCTCCTCTTGGAAAGAGCCCTTGGGCCATGGAGCTTCAGCCCTCTTGCTTATAACCGCCCCGCCGCACTCTGCCTGACGCCCCTCAAGCATCTTCGGCTCCACGTTGAAGGTTTTGAGCCATAAGCCGAAGCGAGGGGTAGTGCGGAGGAAGGCTTCACAGACGACAATGAATGATGAGATATGGAGGATGGACTCCGGAGCCAGGTCGTGGAATTCCAGCCCATAGTAAAACATGAGCCCCCTCATGAAGGGATCCGTTGGGAATCCTAAACCCCGACGGAAGTGAGACGTGAACACGACGATCTCACCAGGCTCGGGAGTTGGGATAACTTGCCCTCGGGCAGGCAGCCTATGCGAAATCTCGTAGGTTAAATACCTGGCATCTCTCAGCTTTAGCACGTCCTCCTCCGTGGCATCCACCGGCCTCGTAGATCAGGACCGTACATTGTCGAGGATCGAAGGTACCTGAATTCGGAGCCCTGGGTGTTGGAACTCAGGGAGAGGGGCGGATTCGATAGAGGATTGAATAAAGAGAACGGGCCTTGGTCTCATTATAAAGAGGAAGAATACCAAGAGCCGTCCCCGTGACCGTTTGGAACCCGCCTTCTATGGAGGGGGCGTGGCAACGGGCGCGGTTGGGTTACCCACGTCCGTATTGATGGGAATCCCAGAATAAGGGGAACACGATCTCTGCTTCGACAGATGTGCCAAGGAAAGCGCCTCGCTAAACGCGCTGAGGTGGAACAATAGAAACAATTCGAGTAAAGGCTTGGAAGTGGTGTGATGTTACGCCACAGAATACGTCAGCAGATTGATCTTGTGTAATATTATTCTCTCTACGGTGGTATGTGGAATTTATTTTTGTAGAGCCGGACACTATCCTGGTGTTCACAATCTTCTATAAATTATTCGGAGGAGGAACCCGTCTTGCAATGCCGAAGACAATATGCGCGCCGGACTCGTCGTCATTGAAGCCTGGTTCAGGGGCTACTGAGGGAGTCCCGGACTAGGGGGTGTCCGGATAGCCGAACTATCATCATCGGCCGGACTCCAAGACTATGAAGATACAAGATTGAAGACTTCGTCCCGTGTCCGGATGGGACTTTCCTTGGCGTGGAAGGCAAGCTTGGCGATACAGATATGTAGATCTCCTACCTTTGTAACCGACTCTGTGTAACCCTAGCCCTCTCCGGTGTCTATATAAACCGGATGGCTTTAGTCCATAGGACGAACAACAATCATACCATAGGCTAGCTTCTAGGGTTTAGCCTCCTTGATCTCGTGGTAGATCTACTCTTGTAACCCACATCATCAATATTAATCAAGCAGGACGTAGGGTTTTACCTCCATCAAGAGGGCCCGAACCTGGGTAAAAACATCGTGTCCCTCGTCTCCTGTTACCATCCGCCTAGATGCACAGTTCGGGACCCCCTACCCGAGATCCGCCGGTTTTGACACCGACAATAAGCTCTCGCGATCAACGAAGGATATACCTTCTCCCAAGAAGACCCAATCAGACTCGGAATCCCGGTTTACAAGACATTTCGACAATGGTAAAACAAGACCAGCAAAGCCGCCTGATGCACCGACAAATCCCGATAGGAGCTGCACATTTCTCATTCTCAGGGAAACATCGGATGAGACTAGCTACGAGTGAAACCAACCCTCAAGTTGCCCCGAGGTGGCCCCGCAGGCAGCTCGGTTCGGACCAACACTTAGACAAGCACTGGCCCGGGGGGGCTAAAATAAATATGACCCTTGGGTTGGCCGACCCAAGGGAAAGGGTATAGGTGGCGGTGAGGCAAATGGTAAAACCAAGGTTGGGCCTTGCTGGAGGAGTTTTATTCAAAGCGAACTGTCAAGGGGGTCCCATAAATCACCCGACCGCGTAAGGAACGCAAAATCTGGGAACATAACACCGGTATGACGGAAACTAGGGTGGCAAGAGTGGAACAGAACACCAGGCAAAAGGCCGAGTCTTCCACCCTTTACCAAGTATATAGATGCATTAATAATATAAGAGATATTGTGATATCCCAACCAAAATCCTGTCCACCATGGAGCAATCTTCAACTTCACCTGCAACTAGCAATGCTATAAGAGGGCTGAGCAAAAGCGGTAACATAGCCAAGCAACGGTTTGCTAGGAAGGGTGTCAAAGGTTAGAGGTTCATGGCAATTTGGGGAGGCTTGAAGAACAGGTGATAGGAAACGCAGCATAGCGATAAAACGAAACAACTAGCATATCAATGATAGTAGTGAGATCCAGGGTAGCGGTCATCTTGCTTGAAATCCTGCAAGGAAGAAGAACGAGTCCATGAAGAAGATGAAGCCACGAAGACGAACCAAGCGTAGACGAACGAATCCTCACGATCGCAACGAAACAGGAACTATCGAGAAGAAGCACACAACATAGTAAACACACCACACATGAACATGACATGATGCACAACAAGCATGATGCATGACAAAGCTACATGAAGCTACTCATGGCAAGAGATGATGCAAACAAGAGCAACACATCAAGGCAAGTTTAAATGAGGCCGGGAACAACATATAACAATTCCGGTAAGTCCTCATATGCAAATTTCGAAGTTGGTCCAGATCTGAATAAACCTTAAGTTCAAGTTGTTAAACAGCAAGTTAAGATGCACAAAGATGATCTACACGAGATTCTAGTCAAGTTACATACAAAGTTCATTTAATTCGGAGCTACGGCCTAGAAGATATGAGCAACACAAGTTAAACATGGCATTGATGCAAAATGCACCCAAACATCAAGCAGACACCTCAAAACAAGGATGCAACATGATAATATGAAACTACATTTGATTCTAAGCAAGTTTCATATAGAGCACACTCAAAACGGAGCAACGGTTCAACACATGCACTCTATACAAGTTTAAAGGACAAGCTGTCCAAAACAGCAACTAGGCATATTGCAAGCATCAAAACAATAAGCTACAACATCTCAATATGAAAACAAAAGGCATTGACATGATGTATAGGTAAAGCATAACAAAACATGAACACCGAGCTATCTCCAGAAACTACTAGAACATGCTCAAACACACATGGAAAGATTGCAAATAATAACAGTTTAGACTTTGCAGAAAATAACATCAGGTTACAATGTTCAGAGCTATCAAACAACATGTTACAGGAACTTATCCTGGCAAACAAAGGCATGGCATGAATCTACTAAATGCATAGATCAAAAGTCTTTTACTGACCATAAGCCAAAAAGGATCAGAAAATATGATGGCACTCATGTAAACATGGCAAGTTATATTACAGATTCAAACATGGCAGGAACAGAATTATGAAGGCATATATATGAGCTTGTGCAACTCACTACAGAGCAATACATGGCATGGCAAGGCAACCAACAGTAAGAAAACATATTTATGAAGCTAGGCATGGCAAGAGCAAGTTCATAGGGTGCATGGATCAACTACAACAACCTTGGCAAAATTGAATAACATGTAAACAATCTGCCAGGAAACATTTTGAAGTAAAAGTAGAGCACGATAATGACATGCTAGACTACTCCATAATTGCCAACAGGGGCATGAATGAATAGAGCATAACCATATGTTCAAAACATCCTTACTGAAGTATCTCAAAATATGCATGGATCACTCTGTAGCATCAAGTTTACATGGCATCAAAATAACAGCAAAACAGGGACTAAAATCAGCAACATTACGAAGCCTAGTTTGCATGCTTGTGCTAGTCACCACATTGATCACAAAAATACATGGTAAGCACCTCTGTAAAGAGGACATGGCATAGTTCAAAACACATGTAGGCATCAACCTCATAGGATGCACACATCAATCATGGCAAAAATGACAAAAGAGCTAGTTCTGTTAACAGACAGCAGAAAACATTATGAAGCACTCTTGCAACAAAGATTCAGGCATCAAGATGAGCTCAAATGAATATGATTCAATGGACTGAAATGAGGTACTCGTTGAGACACAATTTGACATATTACACGCACAAAACGGAGCTACAGATGCAGAGATACAATGCGATGAACATGGCATGATTATGTCAAAAATCTGGGACTTAGGGATTTCGGGGTCAACCTCCAGTTTTGCACGGACTTCGAGGCGGCAGCGGATCTCGCCGGATCTTCGCCGGAGATGGAGAGGAAGGGGGCCGGAGAGGCGGGGAGGCCGGATCCGAGGCGCTCGTCGCCGGATCCGGTTGGAGGAGGCGAGGGGAGGCCGGGCGGCACGGCAGGAGGAGGCGCGCGGCGCGGCGGCCGGCGGCAGCCGCGGCGGCGGGCGGCGGCGGCCGGGGCCGGCGCGGGAGGC
>NC_041385.1:49522771-49556856 GCF_002162155.2 Triticum dicoccoides
CGGGGCCACGTGGCAGCTCCTTGTTCGCCGGGGGCGGCGGGTGGACGCGTCCGGCTCCGTCTGGACGTGTCCTGCGGCACGGAGAGGAGCAAGGCTAGGGTTAGGGTAGGAAATTATCCGGGATTTCGGGGGAGGGGGTGTTGGCTGCAAAGAGAAGGGGGGGTTTCGGGCTACGCGGTTAATCGTTGGAGTATCAAACGACCTCCAAATGGCACGAAACTTGACAGGCGGTCTACCGGTGGTATACCAAGGCCGCTTGGCAAGCCTCGGTCCATTTCGAGAATGTTTAACACCCTCTCACAACGAGAGACAAAATGGGGACGTCGGAGGGCATAGAAGCGCCGGATTGCAAAACGGACAACGGGGAAAATGCTCGGATACATGAGACGAACACGTATGCAATGCAATGCACATGATGACATGATAAAATGCAACATGCAAGCAAATGACATGGCAACGACGGCGAATAACTGGCGGACACCTGGCGCATCGAATCCGGGGCGTTACACAGGGTAACTCCCGGGCGTGTGGGGTTTCGGATCCTAAAAAGCACCCGCCGGATTGCCTGCGTACCGCGCTTCCGGCCGGGTCTCCCTCGACGTAAGCTGCGGTGCATCACCCTCGGTGTTGGAGGTACACGGTGACGTGTTCGTGTGAGAACACACTTTTTGGCGACTCTAGTGGGGATGAAGCTTTGAACGGTCTCCAGCCCGTTCTTGCTACGAAGAGATCGTCATCAAGTTGCTGCAATCTACAAAGGTAATATGGATACCCAATTCCCCTTTGTAGATGCAAATAATCCATATGTTGTTGCTGGATCACCTAATGAGCATAATGTATCGGCTAGCCCTAATTTTATCAATCATGCATCTAATTATGTGCATGGACCGATGCAAGACAATCTTCATGCTTCAAATTCTTATGATTTTAGCAACGTACAACATATGTATCCAAACTTTCATGCATCGGCAACCCCACAAATCCAAATGCCGATGAACAACATGATGGGTTTGGTTAATCAATTTGAAACACCTCATGTTAAAATTTCTAATAGCATACAAGAAAGTGTTTCACCTTTTTATTCATCGGCAACTAATTTGCAATATGTGAATCCAACCTTGCCGATGGACGGGAGAATTGGTCATGCTACTACTAGCTATTCGACCAGTTACTCTCAACCGTCATATGCTACACCTCATGCTAGTAATTTTTTGGCACCGTATACACTGTAGATGCTCATAATTCGGCCCCGCATCTTCATGGCCATAGCCGAATAAGTGAAAATTTTATAGGAACACATGTGCCGTCATCAAATACTGTAGCATATAATGCATACCCTACGTAATTCAAGAATTTCGGCAACACTCACGAACCATTGCCGAAAGAATCTGAAAGTATTGCGGAGTAATCCCTTCTAGAAGCGGTTGTGGCTGCATTAAAAAAGAGCTTGACACAAAACAAGAGGATTAGTGCTCTTTGCCTAGAACAATATGAAAAAAGGGTTGTTTCCTGATTATGCTGCAATAGAGGATAGAATTTTGCAGGAAGATGAAACTTCATCAATTGATAGTATTGGTGAGAGTGCATATGGTTATACAGCAGTGCATACACCTCCACCTAGTACGGCAGCATACTATACACCCCCTACACAATTGCAAAATTTTGGCAACACTAACACTTCATTGCCGAAAGATCCTAAAAGCATTGGGAGGGGGGGCAAACTAATCTAGACCGGGCTGAAATTGAGAGGGAAGTTAAAGCTTTGCACGATAGGGTGCAAGTAGTTCGCCAAGAGAGAATTGATAGGGAATTAGCTCAAAGAAAAGAAGCCTTGCCAATTGATATAACCGGTGAAAATAATGATGATTCGGAAACTAAAATTGCTTCGGTTGAAAAAGCTGAATCAAGTAGTATATATTCCAAATCCATCAAATCCAAAGAGGCAAACATTGTTGAGAAAGGGCATGGGGAGTATAGCAAGACAACCATACTTGATTTTTCTGAAGTTAATGGAACTTACTTCCTGCCCTATGACTTGCGTGCCATAGAAATTGACGAGCTTCAAGAACAAGAACTAGTAGCCGAAGAAAGTTGGATGGACAAAGATCTTCAAACTAATGATGCACGAAATCAAGAAAAAGATGATGATAAGGCATTGGGGAGCCATCCAAAGATGGAGCAAGATATTGTTCAATTCACACCACCATCATGCTCTCCAAACATATTTGAAGAGGTATGCCTAGCAAGTAATTTTCCTATTTTTAGATTTGTTCGTAACTTCATAGTTGATGCATCTATTAGAAAAATCCTCATAATGAATTTTGAAAGACCAATGAAGAAGGGTAATTTACTTGTTAGCAATAAAACTGTTATGGAACATATCGGTCAACCCATTGTGCCATTTATAAAGACCGATAATGACTTATTGTTATAGCCAAAGCTTTCCCCGTTGCTTTATCTAAAGTTCATATCTAGTTGGGTAGCTTTGCTTATTTCATACTTGGCTTGCACTTGGTCTCAACTGAGACATGTATGTTCTAAATATCTTTGTTTCAGAAATTTAAAGCCAAGGTTAAATTCTATTGAGGAAACCAATGCTAATATAATATCTTATCCAAGGACATCGGAGATAGAGTGAAAAACACAATGCATAGCCGAATGGGGAGATTCCAAATCTGAACCATTCGTTTGCTTATCTCCAAAGCTGTTCACACAACAAGATCGGCTAGAAAACAAGAAGTATACCTTCAATTCAAGCTTGTGTGATCAAATATTTGATTCGTTGCTGAAAAATAATTACATTACAATTCTTGATCACCATGTTAAGCCATCAATCCAAGGACAAATGTATTGTAAGTTGCATCATTCGTCCAAGCATAATTTTGAGGATTGCAACATGTTTCATCAAACAGTTAAATCGGACATTGAAAAAGGACGATTGAAATTTGTTGAAACACCAAGAGATGAATAGTCTATTCCGATTGGTCCTAATGGAAAAAAGTTTTTGAATCGGCTGCTTCAAGATGATTCCTTTAAAGATGAGAAGGTAAAAACTGTAGGTGATGGGATCAAGTTTTCAAGTAAAGAAGTTGTTCAAGAGCACAATGAAAATATTCTTGAAGGCATGAGTTTTATCGAAGATACAATGAAGACGCCAAGGACTGGGGGGCAACAAAGCAATCCAAAGATCGATGCAAGCAAAACCAAAGGAGATAAAGGCTGCAATAAGCACAAGCACACGAAATCCAAGGTCACTTTTGCACAGTTATTAGATAAATATCAAAAGAAAAGTGAAGAGAATGGTGCTTATCGGTCGAGTAATGCAAAAGTATCAAGATCACCCCCTAGGCGCAAATCCAAGGATCGGTATTGGCAAGAAGACAATTTTAATGCAACGTGTTCATATCCTTATTTTGGATCGCGAATGCCAATGTCGTGGATGCCTCCCTATGCTCATGTAGATCGATATTCATCATGGGACATGTATAATACAATGGCACATTCTCCATCATATTCTAGACCATCTGACCATTATTATGCAGCTCCAAGAAGATCAACGTTCAGTAAGCAGACATATGTTCAAGACCCTTTCAATAAGAAAGAATCAGTCCGGAGCTTAAGAAAGAAGAAAGAGGTGATCAAACAAGTATATCGAGTTAAAAAATATGGTCGCAAGAGTGCCAATTCAGATTTGATCTTAAAGGATAATGAGCCAATTAAAGTGTTAACATTGGCTACTAAAGGTACTGAGATGAAGCAACCAATTGTCGAGAATCAAAGTGCCAAATCCGAAGAAAAGAAGTTGAAAGTGCACAAGGTAAAACAAGAATTGGCATATCTTCAAACAAAATCGCAGCCGCGGTGCATACTCGGCTTATCATATTGGCAAAAGAAGAAATTACAAAAACTTAGTGCACAAGAACTTGAAGATAGGAACATGGCATGGGTTCCCAAAGGAAGTGCTCAAAATAAGAATTATGTGCAAGCTTCCATTACAAGAAGTGCGGCAAAGGTGAAGAATGAAAAGAGTGAAAACTATGAAGGACCAAGCTGAAGGTTTCAGCATCCTCGGTCTACACATTATCCATATTCTTCAACTATGCCATTAATGCTTATGCCATGGAATTCATCATCAGGTATGATTGGTAACCCTCAATGGGCTTATCTTAATCCCTGGATGCAATATAATTTATTACATCATGAAAGGGTATTACCAAGTCACTATACATTTGATTAGCTACAAGTTTATTGCTGATCCAAAGGGCCGAAATACTTGATTTGACATTTCATTTGTTTGTTTCGGCTATATGTGCTTTGCACGAAGTTTACATGGTAATGACCGATATTTACCTATCGTCCTAAGAGTATGTCAATGCATGGTCCGTGTAGTATTCTAACATCGTCCTTAGTTCGATTGGAGAGCGAGACAAGTACTATTGAAAGTGCGTTATATCGACTAGAGGGGGGTGAATAGGCGATTTTTATGAAATCTTCACTGAGGAATTTGCCGGTGAGGAAATTCCTTAGCGAAGAACTAGTAGCAGCGGAATAAGTACTCAGAAGTAAGCATACCAGGATACAGACATAGTCATCATGATGAAATGAAGACAAGCACAGAGTACAGGAAGCGTAAACACATGATAACACAAGATGAAGACAAACAGACTGAAGAAATTGAACTGAGGAAATTGAGAAAGTCTTCAGTCAAAGTCTTCAAACATAGATATGAACAATCACTCAACACAGTAATGAGGAAATGAAAGAGTTGAGGAAATAGAACCAGTAAGGTTGGTGAAGACAATGATTTGGTAGACTAGTTCCAACTGTTGTCTCAGTTGTACGTCTGGTTGGAGCGGCTGAGTATTTAAACTTAAGGACACATAGTCCCGGACACCCAGTCGCTGAGCACGCAGCTCAGGACACCAAGTCCTCACCGTATTCTCCTTGAACTAAGGTCACACAGACCTCGTCCAATCACTCGTGGTAAGTCTTCAGGCGACTTCCAAACCTTCACAGACTCGGTCACTCGGCGATCCACAATTCCTCTTGGATGCTCTAGACCATGACGCCTAACCGTCTGGAAGAAGCACAGTCTTCAAAGGTAACAAGCGTCAGATCCATGCAGGATCAATCTCTTCAGTGATGCTCAATCACTTTGGGTTTGTAGGTGTTTGGGTTTGGGGTTTTTCCTCACTCGATGATTTTCGCTCAAAGTCCTCGGAGGATGGGTTGCTCTCAAATGACAAGTGTCAGTTTCTCTCGCAGCAGCCAACCAGCTAGTGGTTGTAGGGGGCGGCTATTTATAGCCTAGGGAGCAGCCCGACATGATAAGACATAAATTCCCTTGTCTGATATGACCGTTAGGTGGATAAGATATATTGGGACAGCTGGCGCGCAGCACAACAACGGTCGGAAATTTGACTCTCAAATTCCTCAGGGCTATCATGTTCCTCATTGTGTAGGCAATCCGCACTGGCGAATTCCTAACTCCTCAGTCAGAACAAATTCCTCAGCGACCAGAAGAACTTCGTCTCTGTCACTGAAGAAATTGACTGAACTGTATGAGATTTCCAAAGGCTTCACTCGAAGGGTTTGGTAGGTGTAGGATTTTGAGTTGAGCATCACATGGAATTTTTTCCTTAGTATTTCCTCGACCCCCTTTAATAGTACGGTGTTTCCTATGACTTAAGAAGGAGAAAAAACAAAACTATGAAAACGAAAGTCTTCAAGCTTCATATTCCTCGCATGAATATCAAGTCTTCACGGATACACCAATTTCTTCACTTTCAAAGTCTTCATGAGAGTCTTCAGGAATACCGAAATCTTCAGTCGAAGATATTCATTTTTAGGGGTCGACTTCCTCTGTAAATATCAAACTCCTGATAGACTTATAGACCTGTGTACACTCACAAATGCATTAGTCCCTTAACCTATAAGTCTTCAATACACCAAAATCACTAAGGGGCACTAGATGCACTTACAATCTCCCCCTTTTTGGTGATTGATGACAATATAGGTTAAGTTTTCAACGGGGATAAACATATGAAGTGTAAGTACTGATATTGAGGAATTTGATTGCAAGATATAGAAGAACTCCCCCTGAAGATGTGCATAGTGAGGAATTTGCGTTTGAAGCAATGCACACTTGAAGAGTTGAATCATGGAGATCTCCCCCTATATCTTGTAATTTATACACGCATTTGACATACAATATGAAGAATTTGAAATGCATGATGAAATATGGTGCCTGATGAAATTCAGCATGCGTGCAATAATATTAATGAGGAACAAGCATGCATAATAACGTATCAAGAGTATCAAAGCACAGTGCATCAAAAGTATCAGGGCACCATCGGGTTTTAAGATTACAACTAGATTCAATAAAGTTTCAGAAGAACGAGAGTTGTAGCTTAGCAAAAAAAAAAATGCCCATATAATAGACCCGCTTGAAGACTAACTAAAATTTCTCCCCCTTTGTCATCAAATGACCAAAAGGATCGAAACTGAGGACTAACGCCCCTGAAGAATATCAAGTTGATGGAGGAGCGCCAGCGTCGGGGTCGGTTGTCGTAGTAGGGCCTGCTGTAGTGTCGTCCAAATATTCATTTTCATCAGTGTCGCGCGATGAAGAATAGGAGCTGGCCACCAAGGAAGGAACCTTGACCTTCTTGAATTTCTTCGGAGGAGGTGCAGACCAGTCAAATTCTTCCTTGAGACCCATATTCTTCAGATCTGTAGCGCTCTAGACATGTGATAGAATAGCCCAGATACGGTTGAAGGTTTCATGGAGGTAGTAGTGGTTTTTCTTCACTGCATTATGTGTTGATGTCATGTTGTGAAGAATTGAACCAAACTGACGCTTGACCCATTTATGATTGCGATCAACCTTCTGATAAAGACCGAGGAGTAACTCACGATCAGTCATCACCCTGGGTGCTATGGCTTGAGGATTTTGCTTAGCGGCAGAATCATGTGTGGCAGAGTCATCATTGGTGGAGTAGGATGCAGCCTTGCGAAATTGACCATCCAATGGACGAATGCCTTCATCTATCATAGCAGATGCCTTGCCTTTGTCATCAGCTGAGGAATATGTCCGTTTGAGGACTTCAATCGGAGGCAAGTAGCTGCCATGGTTCAAAGTGTCAGCTTTGTAATTTAGTGAAGCCCTTGTCCTGATGAATCTCATAATCCATGGTGCATAAGGCTTCAGCTCAAATGGTGACATAGCAATATTCGCCAGAGTCCTCATGAAGAAATCATGGAAGTTGACGGGAATGCCATGAATGATATTGAAAAGCATATTCTTCATGATGCCAACGACCTCTTCATCATTTGAGTCGTGGCCTTTGATAGGACTCATTGTCTTCGTCAGAATGCGATAGACAGTCCGAGGCACACATAGTAATTCCTTGACGAGGAATTTGGTTTGAGGAGCCTGCCCTGGCTTCAAAGGCTTCATCAGCACTTGCATGAAATGATTTGAAAGCTCAGGTTCACTGTAGACGCAACGAGCACCGTCAAGGGGATGACTGAGTGGGAGGGCACGAAGCAATTTAGTTGCTGGTGCCTTGTAGTGAGTATTTTGCAGACATCCAGTCCAGCACCCATGAATTCACATCTTCAGAGTTTCCTGTGATGTGTAACGTTGCATAGAATTGAAGAATGAGTTCTTCATTCCAGTCACAGATGTCAGTGCAGAAATTTAGTAATCCAGCATCGTGAAGAACACTGAGGACTGGCTCGAAGCATGACAGAGACTCCATGTCCACATGAGGAATATGTTCATGATCAAAGATTTTGTCTTTGTCGAACAGTACTGAGGAATAGCAATTGGCTTGACTAGCAGTCCAGAAACGCCTCTTCCTTATGCAAGCAGAGTCATAGGGGTTGTAGTCAGTGAAGAACACATGCTCGCAGAAGAAATATTCAGCCTTGAACTTTTGCTTCTTTGAGAATGGATTCGTTGGCTTGGGCACTGGTGTGTCAGTGAGTTGCATCACAACCTCAGGAATCGCAATCTCAGGCTCTTCAGGCTGAGGAATTTCTGGTTCCTCTTCAGTTGCAGTCTGCGTGTTCAAAGGTTTAACAACAACAGTTTCTTCAGCACTAGCGGCTGGAATGTCTTCATGCACAAACGAGGTGGGATGAGTTTCTTCAGAGCCCATTTGAACTGTTGGTGCATGGGACTGAGGTATTTGTTGTAGTGGGGTAAAGAGTGGAGAATTGGGGTGCTGACTTTCCCAAAAGTCATCATTCATCATGGGCATTGTGCAGCCAATGTCCACATCTTCATCTTCATTTTCTTCAACGCCAGCCTCTTCAGCTGTGAACTGAGGCATTGGCGAGGAAGCAACATTTGTTGAAGGGATCGTATCCACTTCAATTTCTTCATCAACCTGCTCTGACGAAGCAGCAGATTGAGGTTCTTCATCAGATCCGCTAGGGATCACATATTCCTCACCAAAAGGAACAAGGTCCTTTGATGGCATGGTGGAAATCGGAACAACATCAATTGGATTTTCAATAGAGCTTGTCAGAGACTTCATCTTCGTTGGAGCTGAAGATTCTGAAGCACTGGATGCTTTCGGTTTCTTCACTGCAGCTCGCTCTGCAGCCTTGGTCTTCCTCACATCTGATGCAGATGGAAGAATAGGAGTTGGTGTAGGCGCTGGAGGAGCTGAGGAATCTGGTTGAATTTCCTCAGGCGCAACTGATGCAGCTGCCCTGACTTCTTCAGTCTCTTCAGGCGCACCACTAGTGGATGCCCTGACAATTTCTTCAGCGGCTGGAATGGAGTCATCAGCCCTGGAATTAGCATTTTCTTCAGCAGCCTGAATGTCATCAGTGGTGCTGGCATGCTCTTTAGTTTGCTGAGCAGAAGCTTCAGCTTGAGGAATTTCTTGTTGCGATGGGGCTGCAACATTTGTGAATTTCTCAGTCAGTTTCACAAACCTGACTTTGGCTCCTTGCCAATCAGCATAATAAGCATTGAAATCATCGCTGAGGGCTTTGATTTCAGCTTGGATCTTGAGGAGTTCATCAGTTGTCATATGGACAACGTGTTTCTTCAGGAACTTCTCCTTTCTGAACTGAGCCTTCTTGATCTGCCTGACCTTCTCAAATTTCCATTTCTCTTCAGTGATGAAATGGGTCAGCATGTGACTTTGACCAGGAGACAAATTGAAATCAGGCATAGGAGTATTTGCATCCTTGTGCCAGAATCAATGTAATCAAGGATCACCCTTGGTCCAAAAGCAGTGGCACATTTGTGCCTTTGGCTCTAGCGGCCCTTTCTTGTCGGTCTCTGATGATTTCTGCAAGTTCATCATCATCAGCTTCATCGTCAGATGGCACTTGGAAGGCAACCTGTTTCTTCTTTGGACTTGGCCGAGGACCTCGACCAGCCGTGGCCTTTGTCTTCAGCAGAGTGGGGCCTGATGAAGATTTTGGTGCAGCTGAGGAACTCGCTGAGGCACCAGAGGCAATAGAGATGCCTATAGTCCTTTGGCACGTGGCCAGATGTACAGGTGTTGAGGACTTTGCCGAAGCAGCTGAGGGCTTTAGAGGAGCAGGAGCAGCATGAGGGACTGGTTGTGAGGGCTTTGCTGAGGAACTTGGCCGTGAGGGCATAGTTGGTGAAGCACTTGGCTTGTGAGCGGGCTTCTTTGCCATAGATTTTCTAGGCTTGACAGAGGCCTCAGTGGCAGCAGCAGCAGCAGAGTCTTCATTGAATTTCTTCACTGCTTCTTTGGCTTGTCTTGCTAACTTAGCTTGGCGTTTGGCCCATTCTTCAGGAAAATCCTCACCACGCTTGATGCTGGTGGGGTCAGCTTCTTGGCCAGGTGCCAATGGAGCTCTTGGGCATGGAGGATTAAGTGCGAATTTCTTCATATACTTCGGAGTCACATATCTGTACTCCCTCCATTCTCTTACCCATCTCCGTTCAATCCTCTGTATGCGCACCTTGCGCTGAGTTTTGCTTTCTTTTCTGAACTCGGCCTCATCAGGTGTGCAATAGTCAGTATAGAGGTCCTTAGGGATTTCAAAAGCAGTCATGACCTTAGGCTTCTTTCCTCCTTTCTGCGGCTTCTTACCATCAGCCATATTCTTCAGATGAGGAATTTGAACAATCGAATTTTCTGAAGAAGTATGCAACTTTTCTTCGAGGAACGCTGCAAATGAGTTAAGTTGATGAGAACCTAGTGATTCAACAGCGGACATGAGTACCTGTGAACAGAGTATAGTTGCGAGGAATTTGGAGAGGTCATATGCGTTCTTAGAAGGTTTTTCAAAAAGAACAAGTTTGAGGAATTTGACCAGATGAGCCTTGAAGAATTTCACTAAGCGTTCTTTGTCTTAGGTTTCAGAGTTGTATAGATCGAAGATCCACACAATTGAGGAATCTTGAAGAAAAATGATGCTTAGAGAAACGAATCAAGAACAGATGACTAGTGAGGTGTTTTGTGTGTGTGAGGATTTGAAGAATAAAACACCTTTGAAGATTTTGTTGTGAAATTTCGAATCAAAAGAGGGTAGTAAAAGTAACTTTTAATTACCCTGGATGAAGAACACGACGAACTGAGAAGTAGAACAGTGAAGTTCGTCGGTGTAGATCTTCCATGCCCTAACTTGGCGGAGGAAGACAGCTACGGCGGCGGCGGAGTGAAGATTTCCGCGGTCGGCGCGAGTACGACAGCGACGAGGTCGAGGCAGTGAAGCTCTTCCTCACTGGCGATGATGGAGTAGCGGCGGCGCTAGGGTTTGAGAAGCTCGAGCGAGAGAGAGAGAGAGCGGTCGAGCGGAGTAAAGGAAGTGAGGAAGGGGAGAGGGGGTATTTATAGTCGCAGTGAAAAACTGTTCGCCCAAAGATTTATGACGAACGTGCCCCTGGCCCTTCTCATTCGCTTGACATGTGTCATCCACGTACTGAGAAGTGGAAATCGTGTTAGATCGCGTTAGATCGTGGGTGAATAGATTAGTCTATCGTGGGATACGTGACGGTGTGAGCGGTAAAACCAAAATTTTCGGATAAGATTAGTTTTAAAGTTCTGTTCGCAAATTTTTTAGCTGACAAGGACACATTGAAGATTTTGAACGAGTTTCAAATAGAACGCACATGAAGAATTTGTGAATAGACTGGGTTGAGTATAGCATAGAGGGGAAAGGGTCTGATCACATTCACTTAGCAGAAAATGCAACTTGAAGAAATAGCCATAAGTGAATGTTGTATAGGGCATAAACTCATATATATATAGCCAATGAAGAAAAACGACGGAAACAGTGAAGATTTTGCAAAGTTGAAGAATTTGAAAAACTGAAGAATTTCAAAAACTGAGGAATTTCAAAAATGAAAATTTTCAACTTTGGTGGTGGCGTGACCCACCGTATAAGAATGATGACTTCAGACACCGCGTACAATTGTCGTAGGGTTCTGAGAATCAAATTCTTCATTAATTTCTTCACACTTAGAGTATTATTCTTCATTGATTGAAGAAAAACGTTTCTTCATGTGTTGCACATCTAAGTCATCAATTTTGCATGAGTGTCAGGATGTGTGTCCTTTTCAAAGAACATTCGAAGATTCTAAGATATTTAGCTCACACCTCAACTTGCTAAATATCTTCTCATCCAAGGGCTTTGTGAAGATATCGGCTAGCTGTTTTTCAGTCTTCACGTGCTCGATGGAGATGTCGCTCTTCAACACATGATCACGAAGAAAATGATGACGAATCTGAATGTGCTTTGTCTTCGAGTGCTGAACTGGGTTGTGAGCAATCTTGATGGCACTCTCATTGTCACAGAGGAGAGGCACATTCTTCACATTGACACCATAGTCCTTGAACGTTTGCTTCATCCATAGCAGTTGACCACAGCAGGAACCAGCAGCAATGTATTCAGCTTCAGCAGTAGACAGTGATACGCAGTTCTGTTTCTTCGAGGACCAACAGACCAAAGATCGTCCAAGGAAATGACAAGTACCAGATGTTGACTTGCGGTCCACACGATCACCAACATAATCAGAGTCAGAATATCCAATGAGATCAAAAGTAGAGCCCTTGGGGTACCATAATCCTAGTGTTGGTGTGTGAGCTAGATATCGAAGAATATGCTTCACAGCCTTATGGTGTGATTCCTTCGGTGCAGCTTGAAATCGGGCACACATGCAAACACTAAGCATTATATCTGGCCTAGATGCACATAAGTACAATAAAGAACCAATCATGGAGCGGTATACCTTGTGATCAAAGTCAATACCATTTTCATCAGTGCATAGATGGCCATTTGTGGGCATAGGAATTTTGACGCCTTTGCAATCTTGCATGCCGAATTTCCTCAGAACATCCTTGAGGTATTTCTCCTGAGATATGAATAAGCCATTGTGCTGTTGACGAATTTGAAGACCTAAGAAGAATTTCAACTCTCCCATCATAGACATTTGATATTATTCACTCATCATATAGGCAAATTCATCACTATAACGTTGGTCAGTACAGCCAAAGATAATATCATCAACATATATTTGGCACACAAACAGTTCACCATCATAAGATTTAGTAAAGAGAGTAGGGTCGAGTGAACCGGGTGTGAAGCCATTCTTCACGAAGAATTCCTTCAAAGTATCATACCACGCCCGAGGGGCCTGCTTGAGGCCATAGAGGCCCTTGTTGAGTCTGAAGACTTTGTCAGGATTCTTTGGATCTTCAAAACCTGGGGGTTGAGCAACATATACTTCTTTCGCAAGCTTACCATTGAGGAATGCACTTTTCACATCCATTTGTTGTAATATAATATTATGATGGTTAGCATAAGCAAGTAATATGCGAATAGCCTCAAGTCTAGCAACAGGTGCAAAAGTTTCATCGAAATCAATTCCTTCAACCTGTGTGTAGCCTTGAGCTACAAGTCGTGCATTATTCCTCACCACAAGGCCATTTTCATCTTGCTTGTTGCGGTAGATCCACTTTGTGCTGATGATATTATGCTTGCGAGGATCTGGACGTTTTACCAGTTCCCAGACATTGTTGAGCTCGAACTGATGTAATTCTTCTTGCATGGCCTGAATCCACTCAGGCTCCAGAAATGCTTCATCTACCTTAGTGGGCTCTGTAATAGAGACAAAAGCATAGTGCCCACAAAAGTTAGATAAATGTGAAGCTTTTGAGCGTGTGAGAGGACCTGGCGCTCGAATGTCATCGATGATATTTTCCACTTGCAGTTCTTTTGCAATGCGAGGATGAGCTGGTTGTCGTTGAGGAATTTGATCAGCATTTTCTTCAGCACCATTTTCTTCAGCAATTTCATCAGGTGCACCAGCTCGATTTTCTTCACGTTCTGGAATGAATTCTTCAGTAGATTCTTCGGTAGGAATAACATCCTCAGTAGCCTTGAACTTGATAGAATCCCCAGGTGCTGGTTCATCTATTACAGAAGGTAGGTGCTCTCTTTGCGAGCCATTAGTTTCATCGAACCGCACATCTACAGTTTCAACAACCTTGTGAAGAACGTTGTTGAAGACTCTGTAGGTGTGCGAGTCCTTTCCGTAACCAAGCATAAAACCTTCATGTGCTTTTGGTGCAAATTTAGCATTGTGATGAGGATCTCTAATCCAACATTTAGCACCGAAGAGTTTGAAATAACTCACATTGGGTTTCTTGTCAGTGAGGAGTTCATAGGCAGTCTTCTTGAAGAATTTGTGAAGATATACCCGATTGATGATGTGGCACGCAGTATCAATTGCATCAATCCAAAAACGACGAGGCGTTTTGTATTCATCAAGCATACTGTGAGCCATTTCAGCGAGGGTTCTGTTCTTGCGCTCCACAACGCCATTCTGCTGAGGAGTATAAGGAGCAGATAACTCATGAGTAATACCAAGTTCATCAAGATATCCATCAAGACCGGAATTCTTGAACTCAGTCCCATTGTCAGTTCTGATGTGCTTGATCTTCACACCAAAGTTGGTTGAAGCCCTCGAGGAAAATCGTTTGAAGATTTCCTACACTTCATGTTTGTAAGTAACAATGTGTACCCATGTGTAATGAGAATAGTCATCAACAATAACAAAGCCATATAGGGATGCATCATTTGAAACAGCAGAATAATGATTAGGTCCAAAGAGATCCATGTGAAGCAATTCAAATGGACGAGTAGTGGTCATGATAGTCTTCGCTGGATGCTTGGCCTTTGTCATCTTTCCAGCTTCACAAGCTCTGCATAAGTGATCCTTGAGGAATTTGACATTCTCAATGCCAATGACGTGCTTCTTCTTCGCAAGCGTGTTCAGATTCCTCATGCCAGCGTGACCAAGTCGTCGATGCCATAGCCAGCCTTCTGAAGCTTTTGCTAGTAAGCACACGGTTGGTTGTGGTCCTGTAGAGAAATCAACAATATACAGATCTGCTCTCCTAAAGCCTTAGAAGACTTTGGAATGGTCAGCTTCCATGATCACAACACAACGATATCTTCCAAAGACAACAACCATATCGAGATCACAAAGCATTGAGACAAACATGAGGTTGTATCCTAAGGACTCGACAAGCATGACTTTGTCCATGTGTCGATCCTTTGAGATCGCAACCTTACCTAGACCCAATACCTGACTTTTGCCTTTGTCAGCGAAGATGATGTGCTTCAGATGTGACGGTGTTAAGGGAGCATCCATCAATAGGTTCTTGTCACCAGTCATGTGATTTGTACATCCACTATCGAGGACCCACTCGTTTGCTTTGGGCTGATCATCCTGCAGATGAATTAGTGCATATTACGAACTCATATACTTCATCAGTGAAGAATATGACATCAAATTCATCAGTTCAATTTCATCAAGCAATAGCATAGATAAACAGTGTCAGGACGTGTGAAATGAAAGTTCATTTCATCATGATTCGTCTGCGTCCTTTCAGGCATTTTTGTCAGGCCCCCAGCAAATTCATCAGACGTTTAAAGCACGTTTGGAGACTTGACCCTGCAGAAGAAATTAGTTCTTTTTCTTCACCACCCACATCTGAAGGGGTGGCAAAGAGTTCATCACTCCGCGAGCACCATATGAGAATGGTGGCATAGAAGCCAATCCATTGCGTTTCACATAAGAGGGGTTAGGGTAAGCATATGAATAAGCAGAGAAATTCTTCGAGGACTTATGAACATAATGATTTGAAGAATAATGCGCATATTCATAGCCCTTAGCTCTACCCTGCGAAACAGAAGGGTTAGCACGATGATGTTCATATGAGGACTTTGATCCACTTGAGGATTTGATCCATGTGAAGAATTAGGTCCATATAAAGAATTGGATCTGGGGTTCCTGTTCTTCACTGGTGGTGTCATGAGGACATTCACCTGAAGACTTTCAACATAACTTTTGGGAACCTAGATTTTCTTCATAGGGGAACCGTTCCTGCAGTTAGTGCCAACATATCTAGCAAATACTTCACCATTCTGATTTTTGAGCAGTTTATAGTTGGAGTCAAATGACTCATCAGAAGAATGAGGAGATTCACATGTAAAGCCAGATAAGTTAGATGGATCAACTGGAGGTCCCTTTGCAGCAACCCATGAGGTTTTGGGGTACTGCTCAGGCTTCCAATATGTTCCATCAGCATTGAGTTTCCTCTCAAAGGCAATACCCTTTTTCCTAGGATTTCTGTTGAGGATCTGCTTTTTGAGCACATCACAAAAAGTCCGATGCCCTTTGAGGCTTTTGTACATGCCTGTCATATACAATTCCTTCAGCCCTGCATCGTCAGTGATACTAGCAATGTCCTCAGATGAGGAATTAGTGATAGCAGAGGCAGGTGAAGAATTTGTAACATTTGAAGCATTTTAACTTTCAGGTGAAGAATTAGCAGATTCACGTTCAATGCACTTTAAGCATGGAGGAACAAATTCTTCCTGAGAAGCACTGATTTGTTGAGCAAGTAATGAATCGCGATCCTTCTGAAGATCTTCATAACTCACTCTTAGCTTCTCAAGATCTTGCTTTCTTTGAAGAAATTCATAAGAAAGCTTCTCGTGATCAGATAAGAGAGTGTTATGATGACTTCGAAGGTTGTCAAACTTAGACTGAAGTCTCTGAAGATTTTCAGTTAAGTCTTTAGTGCGGTCCATTTCATCACCCAACATATCATCACTTTTGTCTAGCATGTTTTGAAGTTTTTCAATAGCCTTTTGTTGTTTCACAGCAATCTTAGCGAGTTTAGAGTAGCTAGGCTTAAGATTTTCATTAGATTCATCCTCACTAGATTCAGAGGAGGGGTATTTTGTTACCTTGGCACCTTTTTCCATGAAGCAATAGGTGGGAGCATAGTCATCATTATCTTCATCAGCATTGTTGGTGTTGTCGTTTTCTTCAGAGTTGAAGATAGACTTGCTGACAAATGCGGTAGTAAGAGCTAGACTTGCCACACCTGACTCAGATTCCTCGGATGCCTCCTCTTCCTCATGTTCCTCAGATTCAGCTTCAGAGTCCATTTCCTTGCTAATGAATGCCCGAGCCTTCTTGGAGCTGCTCTTCTTGTGAGATGAAGACTTTGAGGATTTTGATGATGAAGACTTTGAAGATTTCTTCTTCTTCTTGGCATCATCAGAACTGTAATCCTTGTATTTCTTCTTCTTTAATTCCTTGTCCCACTGAGGACAATCTTGAATGTAGTGACCAGGCTTCTTGCATTTATGGCATAGCCTTCCCTTATAGTCACTTGATGAGGAATCACTGCTCCTTGAGGATTTTCCAAAGCGACCACGTCTTGAGAACTTCTGGAACTTCTTCACGAGCAGTGCTAGCTCCGGGCTCAATTCTTCAGGATCACCAAGGCTACTACCAGAGTCTTCACATTCAGATTCAGACACAGCCTTGGCCTTCAGGGCACGTGGTTTGCCATAGGTTGAACCATAGAGATCTCTCTTTTCAGCAAGCTGGAACTCATGAGTATTTAGCCTCTCGAGGATATCAGCGGGATCCAGTGACTTGTAGTCAGCACACTCTTGTATCATCAGTGCCAGAGTATCAAATGAGGAATCTTGCGATCTCAGCAATTTCTTCACCACCTCATGGTCGGTGATGTCAGTGGCGCCAAGTGCTTGAAGCTCATTTGAGATGTCAGTGAGGCGATCGAAGGTTTCCTAAACATTTTCATTGTCGAGTCTTTTGAAGCGGTTGAAGAGATTGCGAAGAACGTCAACACGAGAGTCACGTTGAGTTGAAACTCCTTCGTTTACTTTGGAGAGCCTATCCCAGATAAGCTTAGCAGTTTCCAAAGCACTCACTCTACCATACCGCCCTTTACTCAGATGACCACATATGATATTCTTCGCTTGAGAATCGAGTTGCTTGAATCTCTTCACATCAGCAGCATTCAGGGAAGGTGTAACTGAGGGAACACCATTTTCCACAACGCACCAGAGATCGTTGTCAATTGCTTCAAGCTGCATTCACATCTTATTCTTCCAGTAGGGGTAGTCCGTGCCATCGAAGGTAGGAAACCCAGCGGAGACCTTGATCATACCTGCGGTCAACATAACTAGAACTCCAGGTGGTTAAACCAAAATCACATAGAACAAGGGAGTACCTTGCTCTGATACCAATTGAAAGTGCGTTATATCGACTAGAGGGGGGGTGAATAGGCGATTTTTATGAATTCTTCACTGAGGATTTTGCCGGTGAGGAAATTCCTTAGCGAAGAACTACTAGCAGCGGAATAAGTACTCAATAGTAAGCGTACTAGGATATAGACATAGTCATCATGATGAAATGAAGACAAGCACAGAGTACAGGAAGCGTAAACACAGGATAACACAAGATGAAGACAAATAGACTGAAGTAATTGAACTGAGGAAATTGAGAAAATCTTCAGTCAAAGTCTTCAAACACAGATATGAACAATCACTCAACACAGTAATGAGGAAATGAAAGAGTTGAGGAAATAGAACCAGTAAGGTTGGTGAAGACAATGATTTGGTAGACTAGTTCCAACTGCTGTCTCAGTTGTACGTCTGGTTGGAGCGGCTGAGTATTTAAACTCGAGGCCACACAGTCCCGGACACCCAGCCGCTGAGCACGCAGCTCAGGACACCAAGTCCTCACCGTATTCTCCTGAACTAAGGTCACACAGACCTCGTCCAATCACTCGTGGTAAGTCTTCAGGCGACTTCCAAACCTTCACAAATTCGATCACTCGATGATCCACAATTCCTCTTGGATGCTCTAGACCATGACGCCTAACCATCTGGAAGAAGCACAGTCTTCAAAGGTAACAAGCGTCAGATCCACGCAGGATCAATCTCTTCAGTGATGCTCAATCACTTTGGGTTTGTAGGTGTTTGGGTTTGGGGTTTTTCCTCACTCGATGATTTTCGCTCAAAGTCCTCGGAGGACGGGTTGCTCTCAAATGACAAGTGTCAGTTTCTCTCGGAGTAGCCAACCAGCTAGTGGTTGTAGGGGGCGGCTATTTATAGCCTAGGGAGCAGCCCGACATGATAAGACATAAATGCCCTTGTCTGATATGACCGTTAGGTGGATAAGATATTTTGGGACAGCTGGCGCGCAACACAGCAACGGTCGGAAATTTGACTCTCAAATTCCTCAGGGCTATCATGTTCCTCACTGTGTATGCAATCCGCACTGGCGAATTCCTAACTCCTCAGTCAGAACAAATTCCTCAGCGACCAGAAGAACTTCATCTCTGTCACTGAAGAAATTGACTGAACTATATGAGATTTCCAAAGGCTTCACTCGAAGGGTTTGGTAGGTGTAGGATTTTGAGTTGAGCATCACATGAATTTTTTTCCTTAGTATTTCCTCGACCCCCTTTAACAGTAGAGTGTTTCCTATGACTCAAGAAAGAGAAAAAACAAAACTATGAAAATGAAAGTCTTCAAGCTTCATATTCCTCGCATGAATATCAAGTCTTCACGGATACACCAATTTCTTCACTTTCAAAATCTTCATGAGAGTCTTCAGGAATACCAAAATCGTCAGTCAAAGATATTCATTTTTAGGGGTCGACTTTCTCTGTAAATATCAAACTCCTCATAGACTTATAGACCTGTGTACACTCACAAACGCATTAGTCCCTTAACCTATAAGTCTTCAATACACCAAAATCACTAAGGGGCACTAGATGCACTTACAACTATGGAGATTATGTTTTGATAGTTGAATTCATAACAATGATCACGGTTATATCTCCATATAGTGCTGTTCTGTGAAGCCACATGCCTCTTAAAATATTTATTGAACAATAATCAAAGCCGAATATGCAATATTATTCGGTTTGGAACTTTTGCCATATGTGCTAAACATATTGCGGCTTTTGGTGATTCGTCATGAGTAGTGCAACAAATATCCAAGGGTTATCAATGGTTTGACGAATCACTTATAGTTTATCTTGGGGTATGTCTAGATGCAAAATTTACATTGGGTTGCTTTAAAATTGATCATATATCTAGGCATAAAAATTGGAGAGGGTTGGCATAGCAAACATATGGCTACCATGTTGGTCATGGTGTATTGCACGTCTATCAATAGCCGATGCTTATTCTTGCCAACATAGGTAAGGTCGAATTGGAGCTCACCACCTCAGCCACTAATGAAATTTTTATGCAGGCAAAGTAAGGATTCAAGAAAGTTAATTATTGATTATCTGCAAGATCCTAGCAGAAGGGTGAACAATATGATTGATGGATGGTTTGACACGCATATGAATTGAACTTTATAGTCGTATTAATGAAGTTGAGAAAGTTTCACCCAAACTTGCATCAAAATATTCACACAAGAAATGGCCATATAAACTTATCGTCCTAAGAATATGCAAAATGGCCGATGGAGTGTTGACATCGTCCTTAGAGAAAGCTATGTGCAAGTTATTTTTTGGCACACAGGCTTTGCCGAAAAAAGGGGGCATGTGTTGACACCAGATTTTGGCACAGTTAAGAACTTATCTAAGATGGCCTCAAATGGAGAAGTGTTCTACATGAAAGAGTTCCGTATTGTTGATATCAACATCTTTAAAGTTTGGGTTATCGCCATCCGATTTCATCTTGAAGGCCGAAACTATGCTCAAAGTACTAAGATCTTATATTCAGAGTTAGTTTGGCCGATTAAGCCCCGTAGACGATCTCAAATGGAAAAATGGTCTACACGGATTGTCTTCGTCTCGTCGAAACGATCAATTTTGATATGAAAAATCGTTCCAATCAGAGTTCAGATGCAAATGTTAGAGCCATCAGAATACAGCCCTGTCAGGAGGCAAAAACTGGCACGCCCCACCAGACACCCTGTCTGATGGTAGCGCGAATAATAGTCTGTTCTGCGCGACCGATTTGACCATCAAGATTACCTCTGATAAAAAAACATTCAAAATAAAAGTTGTTCGTCTCGTCGAAACGGTCAAAATTGCTTTTGGGCTCGTTTCCATCCAAAATTGTTTACCACCTCAAAAATTACCCGCAAGGTGCAGCCAGTTTAAACCGAACAGTTTTGAAAAGTTCGGACAAAACCAATCCGAATTTGACTAGGGTTTTGGACGTGAATCCAAGCCTTTTCCTTGCACGGAAAGTCCAGCTGCCTCTTATATACCTAAGGGGCGACGGCCGATTGAACAACACACAATCGATCAAATCATCTACCACTTTTTACCTTTTATCTTTCCTCCTTAACCCTAGTTCTTCTTTTTCCTCATTCTTCGTCAGTTTTTCTTGTTGCAGGGCGGCGAACCTCAAGGCCCTAGAGGCGATCAGGTCGACCTAGGGCAGCCCATAGCCGCTGCGCGCCCAGACGGGGTCCTTCCCGAGCGTGTGGGGTTTCGGATCCTCAAAAGCACCCGCCGGATTGCATGCGTACCGCGCTTCCGGGCGGGTCTCCTTCGACGTGAGCTGCGGTGCATCACCCTTGACGTTGGAGGTACACGGCGACGTGTTCGTGTGCGAACACATACACACGACACCATTGTTCGTGTTGCTCTGCTTCACTCTGCTTCTGTTCTTGCTGGTGTTCATGGCGTCAAGGTGTTTGATCGGTTGCATGCAGCGAGCGAGTGCTGCGAGCGGCTGGCCTACTACGGCATGAGCACCAACCTCGTCAACTTCATGAAGGACCGGATGGGCATGGCCAACGCGGCTTCCGCCAACAACGTCACCAATATATTGTTGCATACATGAAATAGAGAAGAGGAAATATGACGCCACATGGGAAATCAGCCCTGGGGCGCCGCTGCCTAGTCGTGTTCTTATCGGTACTGACATTAAAAAACAACTACGTAGTTGGGTAAAAGAAAGTATTGTTAACAAGATCCACAATGACGCACATCAGAAAGAATTATTTCAAAATCATCGTAGCAACAATGAAGCATGTTGTTCCATCTTCCACATCTCTGCTGAAAAGACCGAAGTTTCATGCTCCGTGGAAACTGGAGATCTGAAATTTCATATATAGTGTACGTATGTTATCACCAGCTGAAATGCAGCATGAACTAAATGGTTCTGCAGATGTTAAGTGTAGGTTAGTCAGAATTGATTGTCCTTTATTAGAGAAAGGAATAAAAAGTTTCCTCTGCAATCTCATAAAACAAAATCATTTTAACAATGAACTCGGACCTGGGCCATTGAGCAATATTATATCGAGGTAGGGGCCAACAAAATCATAACAATAGAAAGCCATTGTGTGCCCAGGTAATTTCATACCGCATATGGCATTCAACTTCCAGTTGACCATAGTCCGTTGAGCCTATTGACAATCTCTTCTATGGAAGGTCTCTTCTGCCGATCGATCTCCACACATTCTAGTCCAATTTTGATGCATACTTTTATCTGCTGAAAGCGATCCCCATAAAGATGTGGCCACTGAGACACTATGTGCTCATCCGTCCAGTTATCATGTACCTACGTACAGAACCAGAATTATGATTCTTGGAGATAATATATATATACCCCAGTCTTTCAAGAATCAAGTAATAATTTCTCTTACGCTTTTTATAAATTGCGTCGCAGATGGTTCGTTGTTGGAACAATTTTTCTCAACTGTGGTGGTCTCCAAGATTAATAGGCCAAGACTATATATGTCTGACTTGGTGGAGATCTCACCTTTGTATAGATATTCTGGAGCTATGTATCCACTGATAACAAAGATTTTAGTAAGTATTGCCGGAGAGAATAAAATGCACTTCACTTCATAATGACGGAACAAAATGTTATCGGACTTGAAGTTTCACTTACTACGATCCAACAACATTTTGTGTTCTCATCCGTGTTTGTTCTTGACCGAAGAGCCTCGAGAGACCGAAATCCGCAATTTTCGGGATCATCTTACCATCCAGCAATATATTCTCAGGTTTAAGATCCATATGGACAATGCTAATGCTGTGTAGGAAGGCTAAACCTTGGCAGATCCCCTTGATGATTTTGAAGCGTGTATCCCAGTCCATTACACAGGATACCTCTGAAGAAGTGAAACATTGCATAATGTAAGTACTCAAAGATAGTAACTTCCAGCAATACTTATACTCTAGTTACTGCCTTTTCTTGTCAATGTATAGCATTGAAAACTAAATAGAATATGCAGATACTCAAATACTGTTTTAAAATAAAATGGTAAATATATATATACCAAAAAGATTCTTCTGAAGGTTCCCCTGGGGCAAATACTCGTAGCAGAGTAAACTTTCAACAATGTCTGCAACAATATATCTTCCATTGTTCTGCACCACTTTCTTTTGTGCTTCATGGCAGTAGCCGACCAACTTCACTACATTCTCATGATGCAGAGCCATAATATTCTGAACCTCGTTAGTAAATAGTTTGTCGCGTGCGATTGGCGAGTTTTCCGCAAGTTTCTTGACAGTAATTTTCTGCCCGTCCGGCGCAATCCCCTGTTCAAGCTCAAAACATACCTTTTCAGCAAATGTTGGCATCTAATTGGCACGAAAATGTGAAGGCACGGTTGATGATATCAAGGTTACCATATAAACAGTTCCAAATGCGCCTGTACCGAGTATATGCTCTGGTGAGAACTGATCGGTGATGGTCTTCAGAAAATCTAGTGGCAGATCCTTGGGTAATGTGCTCAGAACGCTCGGCTGCCCTCCGCTAGCCCCCGTCGCCATTTCTGATGATTAAACAAGACAAGCTTTGAGCTGAGCTGCTACAAGGCACAAGCTATGAATGGTCACAAATCCTGTTTACCAGAGCAAGACAGATCTGTTTCAGAGAAAAGCCAAACATCCCAACTTCAAATTAATAAAGCCATCAACCGGCAGAGAGACCACTATCTCCCCTCACCCGCTGCCGGAGGGCGCCGTCCGCCGGTCTGCAGCTCACAGAGCGGCCAGACATGGAGCCACAAAACAGAGAGCGGGGAACACGACTTGACCTCCACCACCGTCGGCATCCGGAGGAACCAAACCAACATAGCCGGCACCCGACCTCACGACTAAACATGCATGGATCGATCTCTAGGATACTAAGCTATAAACATACATGGTTGCTGTAAGAACATCTGAAAACTAAGCAGCTTCTCAATTTCTAAAAGCTCTGACCTGGGGGATCCTCCGTAGCAGCTGTGAAGAGTCAAGAGAAGAAGGAAACGGCCGGGGACGATGAAGCTCCAGAGAAGAATCGCTTCCTTGCTAGCCTCAGCTTGTGATTTGTAGAAACCAACCCAACGAGATCTCGAATGATGCACAGACAAGAATGAGTTGACTTGACTCTGGCTACGATGCTCGTCTTTAAGAATACACACGCACACAAAAAATCATGTCGGCATCTCTGCTTTAAATATTCCCACGCTGTAGCTTTCGTCGACGGTCAAGACATAACAGAAATGATTTGACTGCAAACCATGCTTGCACCTTGCTTGAGTGAATAGGAAAAAACTACCACATTATGGACTATCGTTTTAAAAAACTATTGCTTTCTATTCTTTTCAAAAAAACTATCACAAAATTGGCGGGTTGTTTCAAAAAACCCCAAATGACTGAACTATTAGGTGTTAACCAGGTTTATGATAGGGTGGGGTTAACCAGGTTTATGATAGGGTGGGGCCCACTCGTAAGTATTGACCATTAAGATCAATAACGTTGATTGTTACGGCCCACATGTCATCCGCCCAGTCCATTAAAAACAAAACGAGTTAAAACCACCCAGACGGGTCAACTCCTCTGTGCCCTCCCTCTTCCCTCCCTCTCCCGAGTCTGTTCATGAAGGGCACAGATCTGGGGCGCCGCCGCCGGAAGCCACCATAGCCGACGACCGGGGCACACGAGCCACGTCGTCTATTCTTCTGCACCCAGCGCCGCTGCCCAGACCATCTCCGGTGCTCCCTCTGCCCCCTCCCAGCAAGCTTTCGCCGGCCATGCCCACATGAGCTCAGGCCGCCACGCCCAGGAGCTCGGGTCCGTGCGCCGGCCATGCCCAGGAGCTCAGGTCGCTGTTGCCCTTCGGCCATGGTCCAAGAGCTCACCGCGCCCAATAGCTGGAGCAGCCGTCATGGTTCCCAGCAGCTCGTGTCGCCGTGCCCAGGAACAATGGGAGGGACAGCTCCATCGCGTGCAGTAGCTACTGCGCCGCATGCAGCAGCAGGCACGCTCTCGAGCTCGCCGGAGCAAGGCCGGCCGACGCGCATGGGCCCCTTCGTCAGCTCCGGCGACGAGCTCGCCGGCGGGGACTGGATTGCTTTTTTTTAAAATTACAGGGACCTGATTGCCTTTTTAAAAAAATTACAGGGGCCCGATTGCTTATATTTTTTGTGTAGGGATCTGATTGCCTTTTATAAATAAAGGGGCCCATCTATCGTAATCTGTCAATGGTCAACCTAACGGTCAAAGCTAATGGTCAACCTGACGAGTGGACCCGAGCTGTCATAATCCGAATCAATTTTAAACAACGTGGTCATTTGGGGTTTTTGGAACAACCCACCACTTTTGTGGTAGTTTTTTAAAAAATTAAAAAAAACGTAGTCTTTTGGAACGATAGCCTGTAATGTGATAGTTTTTTGCTATTCACTCCACCTTGCTTTGTACTAGGACAAGAGAAAACAGTTTCCAAATCTCTACTACAAGGCTCTTAGAGCAACTCCAGCAGATGCCGCGCAAGGGTGGTCAAACCTCTAAATTACAGTATAGGCTGAAAAAATGCACCGAATAGATCCCCTAAAATAGCAGATCTTAGAATATTTTTTCAGGTTACCGCATATTATCCCCATATAACCATATAAGCAGTTTTCGAGCCGATTTTTGAGATGATAAACGAGCCAACCCCAGAGCAGGCAGGGGAGCTGGGCAGCAGCGGCCAGAGGGTCGCCGGAGTAGACGGCCGGCTGGAGCAGGCGTGCGAGGAAGAGGAAATGAATTTTTTATGGTACGGTTTTTCGGCACCAAGTCCGTTCGATACAGCGCGGTACCGTAAATATATTTTAAGAGGAGACGTAAAGTGTCTTTGCAGCATCAGCTAGAGTCGCTCTTAGGGCATTTCCAGTTTAGCATCCCCTAAATTAAACACACCAAAAATTCGTGGATACGTCCGCATACACCGATAGGGGACTCGGCCATCTAACCCATGCATCACACGGCCGCCCCATTCCAAACCGAAATAGTGCAAAAATGACCGAATTTATGCTCACGTTCACATGACTGTAGAAAAAAATGGATCTCTAGTATAATCTAATCACTTTCTTACCCCTTTAAGTATTTCTAAACTTGGGAGAATGACATTCACCCCCTAATTTGATCACAATGTCATATGTTGACACCCCCTCCTATATGTCCGCGGACAACGCCCAATCACCTCTCATTTGTTCGCGTCCATAATAGAAATAGATGTGGGTTCTTTTCTTTCTTTATATTTGTGAAATTGTTTTTCTCTATACCATGACAATTTTATGCTATATATCACGGCAAATGTATGATTGTAGTATGACAAATTTTTGTGCGTTTCGGTAGGAGATGGCGTTTTCCTCAACTAAGAGACATCTATGATGACTTCGTCTACCTTAAAATATTGTGCGGGTTCAGCATCTTGGGAGGTGTTGTGTGCATGTGTGCGTTCATAAGGATAAGTGTATGCGCGTGTAAGTTAACATCTGCAAACTGCATTGTACTGTGTTAATCAGATAAATGCCACCTCAACTTTGCCGATTCAGATAAGTGCCACCGCAATTATCACCTTTCCAAAACTGCCACTAAAACTTTGCATCACACCTCTAAATACCATTACGTAAAGTTTCAGACCAAAACATATAGTCGCACGTGATTTCCATATAATTTTTGTAAGATGCTTCCAAAACTCAAAAGTGACGCGGCACGGTTTGATCATGGAGAGAATTCCTTATTTAACACTGTCTTAAATTTTCTTTCCCTATTTGACACTGAAAATACTTTTCTTCCTTATATAACACCGTGTCTAAAATTTATGCCTTTTATAACACTTCCGTCCATTTTAAGCCTTAACAGTGTTAAATGACACTTGAAAAGACCCTTTTGCCCCTCAGGTGGACTGTGACCAAAATTTTAATAGATGATGATATTAATTTTTGTGTTTTTTCCTGCTTATTTGATTTAACCGGAAATTTTATTTATAGACACGAACAATTTTTCTAAGTGCAGGTTAAAAGTTTACATGGAATGCATGTACCGCATACAATGGCTGATCAATTGATTAGTGGGAAAATATACTTTGTAGTACAATATGACGGTATAGTGCGCTGCACCGCAACATACTTCTTGCAGGCTAGGCTATAGGGCTGACGGACATGTGTTTCTCTAAAAAAATAAAATTTGACGTGATGTGTTTCTCTAATTTAGCAATAATCACTTGAATTCTACAAGTACTTGTAAATTTGGCAACCGTGCATTTAACTAGTGCGGCATGCTATGAATAACGGCTGCCTTTCTCTACTGCTAGCGCTGCCACTGTGTGTGTGCTTGTTTTTGTGAGGCTTTGCATGCAATGGAAGCATATGCTGCCAGTCACTGAGATTTTTCCTTTGAAAATTCGTATACATGCAGCACAGCACAGGCCTCCCCCACAGGCCCACACTGGATGTGAGTAGGGATCAGGAAATACTGTTTTATATGCCACGCCACAGGCCTCTGCCGCCACTACATGTGCCTACGGACTAGGAGCGACTGTTTTCTATCGCGGGTGCGCGCTAAAACATGATTTGCCAGATGATTAGCCGACGCCTCACGGGACGCACTCATGAGGCCGGCAAGCGAATGTACATACCCGAATATTCGAATAAATTGCACTTTTAGAAATGACCGGGCTAGGCGATTGGTTCATAGTACTTCCTCTGTTTCTTTTTAGTCTGCATATAAGGTTTGGTTAAAGTCAAGCTTTGCTTAGTTTGACTAACTTTATATTAAAAAATATCAACATTCGCAATATGAAATCAACATTTTCAGATGCACCGTGAAATGTATTTTTATATTATATAGTTTAAATATTATAGATGTTCATATTTTTTAATATAAATTTGGTCAAACTTTGTGTAGTTTGACTTTGACCAAAACTTATACGCAAAGTAAAAAGAAACGGAGGGAGTATTACATGAGGGCAAAAGTGTCTTTTTACATGCAATTTAACAGTGTTAGACGGGAAAATGGATGAAAGTGTTATAAAGGAAATAAAATTTAGACTCAGCGATAGATAAGGAAGAAAAAGTTTGTTGGTGTCAAATAAGGAAACAAAATTTAAAACGGTGTTAAATAAGGAATTCTTTCTCGATCATGCCTGGAGTCTACTCTTCCTTGGTTGGATCTAGCACATGCCCAGCGAAGACAATGGTGCCTGAAGTCTCCTCGACTATGAAGAAGGTGAATTGGTGGTTGGCGACGAAGTCCATTATCGGTGATGGTGGCATGTACTCGTAATCATAGTAACACTAGTAGAAAAGGAGGCAATGGTCCAGGCCGGGTCAGCCCATTAGTCCCGGTTCAGTCCAGAACAGGGACCCATGTTGGCATTGGACCCGGTTCGTGAGCCCTGGGGGCCGGCCGGGCCACGTGGGCCATTGGTCCTGGTTCGTCTGGACCTTTTGGTCCCGGTTGGTGGGATGAACCGGGACCAATGGGCCTTGCTCCTGGCCCACCACCATTGGTCCCGGTTGGTGGCTTGAACCGGGGCCAAAGGCTGCCCTTTAGTCCCGGTTCATGCCACCAACCGGGACCAATGAGGTGCCTATATATACCCCCTCGCGTAAGAGCAGAGCACACTGCTCTGTTTTTTCTGGCAGCCGAGGGAGAGAGGGCTTGGTGGTGCTCTAACTCACCTCCTATGCACACAAGGTGTTTGATGGAATGCCCGAGCCACACTACTTAAGCTTTTTCCTCTCCAAGCTCAACCTCCAAGCTCCATTTTCCTCAATATTTGTCTAGGTTTAGCGGTCTGTCACGCCCCGTCCCCGTCTTCACCGCCGTCGATCACCCGCGCCGATCTCATCGCCGGCACCACCGTGGTGAGCCTCTTGTTCTTATCTTCTTTCTGAAAGGAAAAATATTCTTACTTGTATGTTTAGATAGGTACCTGTATTATTTTCTTAATTTTATTATTGCATCTTATATAGTGCGAAGGTTTTGGTATTCGCCCCCGTTGGCCCTCGTCCTGTCTATGATTTGGATGTGGTATATATTATCTTTTCATAACTACTGGTTCATTTATTGTTTATGAAAATTATGCCGACCAACGTGACATAGATTTTATTTATCTAGGAGGTTCTTGAACCGGAAATTCCAACCAACCCTATTGTCGAGAGGTTAAATTTAGTTGAAGAAGAAAACAATTTCTTGAAGGAAAAAATAAGAAAAATTGAGGAGGAGAAGATGATATTGGAGTTGCATGTTGCGGATGTCGTCGATGATCACAAGATCAAGATTGATGCAATGCGCTTGAAGATTAGAAAGATTAGAAAATATGCCATTCATACCGAGGCTTGGTATCATTATGTCGTTGGATCAGTTGTTATCTTGGTTACGATTATGATCGCATTTGTTTTCGCATTGAAATGTTTTACATAGTTTCAATGTATGGTTTAATTAATTTAGATGCTCTGCAGAGCTTTATGTTGTCAGATGAGAACTATGTATGTATTTTGTTTTTAGTGTGATGATGAACTTCTATTAATTTGGTCACTTAATTATCTATTCATGATGTTCTGTAATGATTTTGACACACTTAATTATATATAATGCACGTAGATGAACCGACAATGGATGTACGGTGACAGACACACCTCCGAGTATATTAAGGGCATGCATGATTTTGTCGAAGTGGCTGAGGCAAACAAGCAGAATGGTTTTACGTGTTGTCCATGCCCTATATATGGGAATACGAAGTCTTACTCTGACCGGAAAATCCTTCACACCCACCTGCTTTACAAGGGTTTCATGCCACACTATAATATTTGGACGAGGCACGGAGAAATAGGGGTTATGATGGAAGACGACAAAGAAGAAGAGTACGATGACAACTATGTGCCCCCTGAATACGGTGATGCTACTGAACATCAAGAGGAACCATACGATGTGCACGATGATGCTGCAACGGGTGAAGCTGCTGAAGATCAAGAGGAACTAGACGATGTGCCCGATGATGATGATCTCCGTCGGGTCATTGTCGATGCAAGGACGCAATGCGAAAGTCAAAAGGAGAAGCTGAAGTTTGATCGCATGTTAGAGGATCACAAAAAAGGGTTGTACCCCAATTGCAAAGATGGCAACACAAAGCTCGGTACCGTACTGGAATTGCTGCAGTGGAAGACAGAGAATGTTGTGCCTGACAAAGGATTTCAGAAGATACCGAAAATATTGAAGAAGAAGCTTCCAAAGGACAACGAACTGCCCGACAATACATACGCAGCAAAGAAGGTCGTATGCCCTCTAGGATTGGAGGTGCAGAAGATACATGCATGCCCTAATGACTGCATCCTCTACCGTGGTGCGTAGGATCTGAACGCATGCCCGGTATGTGGTGCATTACGGTATAAGATCAGACGAGATGACCCTGGTGATGTTGACGGCGAGGCCCCCAGGAAGAGGGTTCCTGCGAAGGTGATGTGGTATGCTCCTATAATACCACGGTTGAAACGTCTGTTCTGAAACGGAGAGCATGCCAAGTTGATGCGATGGCACAGTGAGGACCGTAAGAAAGACGGGAAGTTGAGAGCACCCGCTGACGGGTCGCAGTGGAGAAAAATCGAGAGAGAGTACTGGGCTGAGTTTGCACGTGACCCAAGGAACGTATGGTTTGGTTTAAGCACGGATGGCATTAATCCTTTCGGGGAGCAGAGAAGCAATCACAGCACCTGGCCCGTGACTCTATGTATGTATAACCTTCCTCCTTGGATGTGCATGAAGCGGAAGATCATTATGATGCCAGTTCTCATCCAAGGCCCTAAGCAACCCGGCAACGACATTGATGTGTACCTAAGGCCATTAGTTGAAGAACTTTTAAAGTTGTGGAATGGAAACGGTGTACGTACGTGGGATGAGCACAAACAAGAGGAATTTTACCTAAAGGCGTTGCTGTTCGTGACCATCAACGATTGACCCGCTCTCAGTAACCTTTCAGGACTGACAAACAAGGGATACCACGCATGCACGCATTGTTAGCTGACACCGAAAGTATATACCTGGGAAGCTGTAGGAAGAATATGTACCTGGGCCATCGTCGATTTCTTCCGACCAACCATCAATGTCAAAAGAAAGGCAAGCATTTCAAAGGCAAGGCAGATCACTAGAAGAAGCCCGCCATGCGTACCGGTGATCACGTACTTGCTATGGTCAATGATTTACACGTAATCTTTGAAAAGGGTCCCGGCCGACTAGCTGTTCCGAGTGACGCTGGGGGGCACACACCCATGTGGAAGAAGAAATCTATATTTTGGGACCTACCCTACTGGAAAGACCTAGAGGTCCGCTCTTCGATCGACGTGATGCACGTGACGAAGAACCTTTGCGTGAACCTGCTAGGATTCTTGGGCATGTATGGGAAGACAAAAGATACACCTGAGGCACGGGAGGACCTGCAACGTTTGCACGAAAAAGACGGCATGCCTCCGAGGCAGTATGAAGGTCCTGCCAGCTACACTCTTACCAAAGAAGAGAAGGAAATATTTTTTGAATGCCTGCTTAGTATGAAGGTCCCGACTGGCTTCTCGTCGAATATAAAGGGAATAATAAATATGGCATAGAAAAAGTTTCAGAACCTAAAATCTCATGACTGCCACGTGATTATGATGCAACTGCTTCCGGTTGCATTGAGGAGGCTTCTACCGGAAAACGTCCGATTAGCCATTGTGAAGCTATGTGCATTCCTCAATGCAATCTCTCAGAAGGTGATCGATCCAGAAATCGTACCAAGGCTAAGGAGTGATGTGGCGCAATGTCTTGTCAGTTTCGAGCTGGTGTTCCCACCATCCTTCTTCAATATCATGACACACGTCCTAGTTCATCTAGTCGACGAGATTGTCATTCTGGGGCCCGTATTTCTACACAATATGTTCCCCTTTGAGAGGTTCATGGGAGTCCTAAATAAATATGTCCGTAACCGCGCTAGGCCAGAAGGAAGCATCTCCATGGGCCATCAAACAGAGGATGTCATCGGGTTTTGTGTTGCCTTCATTCCTGGCCTTAAGAAGATAGGTCTCCCTAAATCGCGGTATGAGGGAAGACTGACTGGGAAAGGCATGCTTGGAAGGGACTCGATGATATGCAGGGACGGATATTCTTGGTCTCAAGCACACTGCACAGTTCTACAGAACTCTACCTTTGTGACCCCTTATGTCGATGAACACAAGAACAGTCTGCGCTCCAAACACCCGGAGCAGTGCGATGACTGGATTACATGTGAACACATCAAGACTTTCAACAGTTGGTTGGAAACACGTCTCAGAGGTGACAACACTGTTTGTGATGAGTTGTACTTGTTGTCCAGGGGACCATCTTTGACTGTTATGATTTGGAAAGGATACGATATAAATTGGAATACATTTTACACGATTGACCAAGATCAAAAGAGCACCAACCAAAACAGCGGTGTCCGCTTTGATGTAGCCACCAAGAGGGGAAAGGACACATATTATGGTTACATAGTGGACATATGGGAACTTCACTACGGACATGATTTTAAGGTCCCTTTGTTTAAGTGCAAATGGGTCAATCTGTCAGGAGGCGGGGTAAAGGTAGACCAACAGTACGGAATGACAACAGTGGATCTGAAAAATCTTGGGTACACTGACAAACCGTTCATCCTAGCCAATGATGTGGCACAGGTTATCTATGTGAAGGACATGTCTACCAGACCGAGAAAAAGAAAAGATAAGTAAGCGAATACATCATACGATGAGCCAAAGCACCACATAATTCTTTCAGGAAAAAGGGACATCATGGGAGTGGAGGGCAAGACAGACATGTCTGAAGATTATGAAAAGTTTCATGAAATTCCTCCCTTCAAAGACAAGGCTGACCCAAGCATCCTGATAAACGATGAAGATTATCCATGGTTACGGCGCAATAAGCAAATGACACAAGCGAAGAAAAAGTGAAGACTTTCTCCCGCAACTATTATGATGATACCATGCCAACTTTGTAACAGACGAGTATGATACCATTGTACGTTTTGTACATGCACATGCTATGTGGGTGAAATTATGATACCATGCCAACTTTCAACTTTTTCAGAGTTCATTTGAAATGCTTTAATGTCTTATGGTTCGGCCCTCGTAATACCATTAATCCCGGTTCGCTCCTTGTCAACTATGTTCTCACCAAGAACACTCTCAAGAGGGCAGCCACATGGGCTATTGGTCCCGGTATTTTTGGACCTTTTGGTCCCGATTCCACGCACGAACCGGGACCAATGCTCACACCGGTTTATAAGCCCGTCCCTCTCTGCCTTGTTGAGCTCCTCTCAAAGTGAAAATAGATGCCCCTATACAGGGAATTTGACCTAAATTCATAGTGAATTTCTCTGAAATTCATAGAAATTTATTATGAATTTAGGTTGAATTTTATCTATAGGCGCATCTATGTTCATTTTTTTAGTAAAGTTAATCACAAACTTGTGATTCACACAAATTTCAAAGAATTCAAATTTTAACTATTCAAATTTGAAAACTAATGGCACTAACAGAAAGTTTATAATTTTTCTAAAACTAATGGCACTAACAGAAAGTTTATAATTTTGCTGACGTAAAAGCAAAAAGAATTAAAAAATAAAGCAAAAAACAAAAGAAAATAAATAATGCAGAAAACAAAAAAAACTGAAATAAAAATAAAAATAGCAACAATAAGTATTTTGTTGTAAGTAGAAACAAAATAAAATAAATAAAGCAAAAAAGAAAACATAAAAAGTGTTTTCAAATTTGAAAACTAATGGCACTAACAGAAAGTTTATAATTTTTCTAAAACTGAAAGCAAAAAGAATTAAAAAATAAAGCAAAAAATAAAAGAAAATAAATAATGCAGAAAAAAAACAAAAAACTGGAATAAAAATAAAAATAGCAACAATAAGTAAAGAAAACAAAAAAACAAAAAAAGTGCCTCCTAGTGGGCCCCCACGGCCTGAATACGACTAGAAACCCAACAATGTGCCAGGATTCAGGCCCGTGGTAAGCCCAGTAGGCCCACAAACACATAGAGACAGATTAGGCCCGAAAGCCTGCTTTAGAGAGGAGCTCGAGAGGGTTGGCACATTGCACCTTATAAACAGGTGCGGCTCTCTCTCAGCTAGCGAGGTGGGAGTAAACTCCCACCACCACGTCGTTGTGCAAGGCCCATTGGTCTCGGTTGGTGGCACCAACCGGGACTAAAGGGGTGCATTGGTCCTAGTTCGTGGCACCAACCGGGACCAATGCCCCACTTTAGTCCCGGTTCGTGCCACCAACCGGGACCAAAGGCCGCCGCTTTCCGCCCTTTGGGCTGCTGAAAAGAGGCCTTTGGTCCCGGTTGGTGGCACCAACCGGGACTAAAGGGTGCATTAGTCCCGGTTGGTGCCACCAACCGGGACTAAAGGCTTTGCTATATAAGCAAACACTTTGCAAAAAATCAGAATTTCATCGCCAGTTGCCCCCGACGAGCCGACCTCTCGACGCCGCCAGG
>NC_041385.1:49556866-49557628 GCF_002162155.2 Triticum dicoccoides
CCCCCACTTTGGTCGTCGCCAACGCCCTCACCGCCCCCGCCATCGCCCTCGCTGGCCGGCCCCGATGTGAGCTGCCGCCGTCAGGGCTCTGTGTTCAGTGCTTTTTTCATATATACATGTGTATTTTTTTTGTTCATTGCATTTTTTTCATATATATAATGTATATATGTATGTGGTAGCTATATGATGAATGGATGTGGCTATGAATGTATGAATATAATGTTCATAGCATTTTTTTGTTTATATATGTCTTTTCATATATGTATTAATTTTTTATTTAGGTTGTTAGTAGATATCGATTTTAGGTTAGTGCATTTTAGGTTAGTGTAGAGGAAAAAGTAAAATAAGGAAAAGGAAGAAAAGAGGAAGAAGGAAGAAGGAAGAAGAAGAAGAAAAAGAAGGAGAGGAAAAAGGAAAATAAGAAGAGGAAGAAAGGAGAAGAAGAGGAGAGGAAGAAGAGGAGAAATAAATAAGAAGAGGAAAAAAGAAGAAAAAGAAGAGGAGAAGAAGAAAGGAATAGAGGGAGAAGAAGAAAAAATAGAATATTTCTATTTTTTCTTCTTCTCCCTCTATTCCTTTCTTCTTCTCCTTTTTTCTTATTTTTTTTCTTCGATCTTCTCCTCCGTCGTTGCCGATATACCCCTCCCGATAACTTCAACACGAGGGGGGGTCGATATACCCCCTCCCCGATAATATTATTTTCCCATGTACGTATGTCCTGTCGATCTAAACTCCCAATAACTTAAACACGTGGGGGGGGGG
>NC_041385.1:49557785-49573792 GCF_002162155.2 Triticum dicoccoides
GTTACTATTATTTTCTCATGTACGTATGTCGTCGTTCTCGATATAAACCCCTCCTGATAACTTCAACACGTGGGAGGGGGGGTCGATATACCCCCTCCCGATAACTTCAACACGACGGGGGGGCGATATATATACATATACCCCTCCCCGATAACATTATTTTCCCGTGTATGTATCTCATCGTTGTCGATATTACCCCCTTGAAGCGTTGTCGAGGCCACCCCAAACCCTAGAGAAGCAGCGTCGAGGCCACTAATTAATATGATTCCTTACTGTGATTAGCTAGCTAGTTCTACGTTTGCCACTAATATATCCATATCTTTCATGTTTGAATAATAATTACCATGTTGTAAATATTTGTAGAAACTATGGACACCCCCCGAGACGAAGCAACAGAAGTGATGCTGGAGGAGATAATCGCACTTGGAAGTGATGCCGTCTTATCTTTTCTAAACGACACCGATGGTCTGGAAGGACAGGGTGAAGAAGCAGGCAATTATGATGGCTCCTTTGACCCAATGTCGGTGCAAGAAGGAGACCATGAGGACGGCTCCGGTGACCCAATGACGGTGCAAGAAGGAGACCGTGATGACTGCTCTGGTGACTGAACCGAGTCTGGCCAGGTATATATATTAGTTAAGCCTGTGTTGACTAGCTAATTGATGCATTCATTGTTTTGGTATATGTACACATATTAATTAACTCTCGTCTTTCTTCTTTTTTCTAGCCCTCCGGATCGAGCACAACTTCGGTAAGGAGACGAGGCCCGAAGAAAAAGTTGAGCTCGGATGAAAGGTTTGAGATCACAGCAATCGCGCGCGACGGCGAACCGATTGAACCCATCCGGACAAAGAACGCATTTGCTGCTCAGTGCGGGGTTCTTGTTAGGGACAAGATCCCGATCAGCATCCACCAATGGTATAAGCATAAGGAGGAAGACCCTCAGGTGTCTTATGTCAATGATATGCAGAAAGATGATGTTTGGACTGAGCTGAAGGCAAATTTCACCCTACCGCCAGAGGAGGATCCGGAGAAGCCAGTTAAAGAGCAACTAATCAAGTCTTGTGCTCTTAAGAAGATGGCAGGCCTATTCAGGAGGTGGAGGAAAGAGCTGACAAAGTTTGTCGACAAAGAAGAGACACCAGAATTCATCGGCAAATATGAGAAGATCAGAGATCACTGGCCCACATTTGTGGCCCACACGACATCGGAAAAGAGTAAGAACATGTCGGCGACAAGCAAGCAAAATGCTGCGAAGAAGAAGTTTCACCATCGTACGGGGTCAGGTGGCTACCTCAAAGCCCGGCCTAAGTGGTCCAAGGCTGAGAATGATCTGCTTGATAAAGGGATCGAACCAGAGACAATGAACTGGCCAGACCGTTGCCGGACTTGGTTCTTCGGGGTTGGCGGAACCTTGGACCCTGTATCAGGGAAGTGCCATTGGACAGACGAGCAACTAAAAACACCAGTCAACAGGCTTCGGCACTATATCGATGCAGTGCAGCAAGGGACGTTCCTTCCTAGGCCTAGGCATTCGGTTAACCCGAACCGATCGGTTCGGTTCTTCGGGTTAATAAAAATTTTGGTTTTACAAAATTGAAGAACGATCGGTCTTCCAAAATCCTGCTAACCGAGAGTTCGGTGGACGCAGACTTCGGTTCGGTCGTCGGTTTCAGACCGAAGAAGCCAAACAACTTGCCAGTAGAAAAAAAATCAAGAAATACATGTATGACCGAAGGGAATGGGGAGAGGAGATGCAGATGCATCCTACTGGAGCATCTCAGCAAACCGATTCAGCTAGCAGACCTGTAATTTGAAGAACAAAATTGCAGGCCGGTTCTCGGGAACCAGATGTCCCTGTAGGCATGGAGGATGGAGCGCTGGTGGAAACTTCTATTGGAGACGGTCTCTGTGGGGAAGAAATACGAGGAAGGAGGAGATGTTGCGGCGCCGGCGCCGGCGCCAGCCATAGGGATCGATTGGCGTCTGCTTAGATCTGGCGGTGCCCTGGATGTGGATAAGGTGCGGCGGTGGCAGCCCCTTTTTAGTGTCGAAGTGAGTTTTCTCACGGGAAGCGTTTTTTTAGGGGTTCTCACGGGAAGCGTTGAGGTGAGGATTCTCACGCATCCAAGTTTAGTTGATATTGTGGGCTATGGGCCTAAAGCATTGAATTGGCCTATTACTATTCTTTCTCGGTTACTTACGGTACTTCAGGTAGTCGAGGGTCATAACCGAAACGACCGATCTAATATCGGTTTTACAGAGTTGCTGACCGAATTTAGTACTGATTTTTTCGGTTTCGTTCTATTCGGGTTCGGTCCCGGTTCTTTCGGTTCGGTAGTTCGGTCTTCGGTTAAAATGCCCACCCCTATTCCTTCCAGACAGGGAGAAGGACGAGCTCACAATGGCCCTTGGGAATCCTGAGCACCCTGGACGGACACGAGGCATGCTAGGCTCCATTCCGTGGAAGGTTGGTTTTCCGGACGCAGGGGGTTACAAAACCCACGAGAGGAGGAAGAAGCTGGAGCAGAGCCAACTGCAGGCGCTGCACGAAAGGGTACAAGGGCTAGAGGAACAAGAAGTAGATCACAACAAACGAACTGCCGAAGCTTTCCCCGAAGCTACCCCGCCATCTCAGCGGAGAAGCAGCGTGGCTTCCACCGAGCTTCTTCAGCCGGAGCATGTCTTGACGGCTCCTGCTAGCTACCCCGTGGATTTTATCACGGAGGCTCAAAATTGCCACCTTATGACGCATTGGCAGAACTTAAAAGTCAAGGCGGTTGTCGGCCAAGTTCGACCTTCTGAACCCGGCGCAACTTTTCACTGTCGTCCGATTCCAGAAGGATATGCTAGGGTGACGGTGGACGAAATAACGGAGGGATTTGAGGACCTCCAGCTTGACCACCCTATAGGTGAGGGGGAGACTCGGCTGGATTCTGCTCTGAAGACTCCATGCCTATGGCGGAAGGAGTTCATCAAGCTTCCGAACTGGACACCTCCTCCTCCTCCTCCGGCGAGTCAGGGCACTCCGCCTCCTCTACTGCCTCCTCCTCCGGCGAGTGACGATCAGGGCACTCGGCCTCCTTCTTCGGCGCGTGGCGGCACTCCGCCTCCTTCTCCGCCTGCGCTGGTGCGCCCGAGCAGCCAGCAGCCTCCTCCTTCTCCGGCGTGTGGCGGCACTCCGCCTCCTTCTCCGCCTGCGCCAGCGCGCCCGAGCAGCCATCAGCCTCCTCCTTCTCCGCCTCGCCAGCAAGGGCGGAAGAGACCCACCGCCGCCCTGGCTGCTCCGGCGCATCGTAGTCCTTCTCCTCCGCCTCGTAAGCAAGCACGAAAGAAGACAGACACCGCAGCCGCTCCGTCTGCTCCGACGTCTAGCAGTACAGCCAGTAGAGGCGGGAGGCAATACAGATACTGTCCTTCTCTCAAGCCTCTAGAGAAGTTACCGTACGAGAGGACCGATGAGGAAAACGTGAAGATCGTGCAGACCGAAGTGAACGACTTCTTTGAAGGGGTGAAAGCAAAGAGAGATCCACCTCCGGAGGAGAAGGTAGATCCGGTGAAAGCAAAGCACACTATCGATGCCCTGAGGAAACCACCAAAGTCTCCGCCGAAAAACAACTATGAGCGCATTACTGCAAAGACATATCTCGAAGCTAACCGGTCGGGAAGTACTATCAGTGATAAAAGGTTAAAAGAACGAGCAGCTGGGAAAAAATTGCCCAGCTCGGCGAACAAGCAGAGCAATCGTGCCCCCCGCTCAATGTGTCTAGCAGCGACATCGTCGCTAATGCTCTGGGGACGGTGGCTGGTTATGGCAATCTTGCAGATTACCTGCCTGACGATCAACTTCCTGATTTCTTGGAGGTGGATGAACACAGATACGAGTACGGGAAGCCTCTCGTCAAAGATGAAAGATCTCTAACAACGATGATGCGAAGATTTCATAATTGGTACATGAAAACCTGCAGAGAGTCTGGGGGGACGAATGCTTTGTATCTGAATATTAAAGAGCAGCACGACCTCGTTGGAACTGATCTGTTGACTGTTCCATTTGAGGAGTCCTTCAAGTTCTTCAATCAAAAGGCCCTTGATAAATTAACGGTCTTTTGCTACTGTCTGTAAGTACTATTTCTGTCATTAAGTCTCTATATATAGCTCGGCTCTTTCATTGCATGTATTTATAATTAATTATTCTCACTATATTATGCAGATTGAAGATCGTCGAGTGCAAAAAACAAGAAATTTATGATATTGGGTTCATTAACACAAATATCATAGATGGAATTCAGGTTAAAAAGCACGCTGAAGAGGCCGAGGCCAACTTGCTACAATCGTTGATCAAAAATCAAAACAAAGATTTAATACTCTTTCCTTACAACTTCAAGTGAGTGTTACTGTCGTGTGCATATTCGGTTTCCCTTATTACTCAAGCGAGGTTATAGTAATGTAATTGATGAGTTATGCATGTGTGCGCAGCTTCCACTATGTTCTTCTGGAGATTAAGCTTGAGCGGGGAGTAGTAACCGTCTTAGACTCGAGACGCAAAGATCCCGAAACCTATGCGGACATGACTAATTTGCTCAACAAGTAAGTTCAATTGATCATTATCGCACCATATCGGCAACTTTTTGTTCATTTCCTGATATCTCAAGTAATAATAATTATTTTCTTTGTCTTGCAGGGTTTGGAAACAGTTCACCTCAGAAGTTCCGGGGCTGCCGAAGGAGCTGCGATATATATACTCGAAAGTAAATACTACTAGCTAGCTAGTTGCGCGCATCTCCCATTGATTCTATAGCTGTACTTTCATCAATGCCATTTATAATGCTTCATTATCAGTTTGATTGACCTCTATTTCTCATAAAGTGCTTGTGGCAGGAAGAAGGGAATAATTTCTGTGGATACTAAGTGTGCGAGTTCATCTACAACGCGACTTTGAAAATTAAGCGGGGCTACTCTAAAAGACAATATGAAGTGTGTAAGCAATAATATTCACAATTTCATTTTATTGCACCATCATTTCTGTTGAGTTTCATTCATATATGTATTAACCCCCTTCTTCAAATTAGACATGGCAGATGCAGAATGAACTCCTAGAACAAGATCGCATGAAAGCAATTCAAGAGGAATTGGCGGGATTCTTTCTTGACCACGTCATCAATAAAGCCGGAGAATACCATGTGGAAGTTGATTTCAATTGCTAGGGGATTGTAAGAGATCTTACATGTTGTATATGTATGTAGCCAGTAGCGTTGGATAGATAATACAGAAACTTGTTGTTCGACCAATCTCTCGGAGAAGGAGAGGTCGATCGATCACTTCTCTCGGTATGCATGACGAACTTTTGTACGTACTTAATGGTTCCCTTCATTTTCTTACTAGCTAGCGTGTCGAGGGCCTCTCTATGTACAGTACGTAACGTCGACCAAGCACGGACATAAGAGAGGACACTTCTCTCTATTAATTAGCTAGCTAACACAATATATGAAACACCTAAATTAACCCCCCAAAACCCCCAACCCCCCCTTTCAAAAAAACAAAAACCCCAGCCACTGAAATGCTGACGTGTGGATGCCTTTTGGTCACGGTTGATGCCACCAACCGGGACCAAAGTCCCTCCTGCCTGGGCTCGGCGCACCGGCCACATGGAGGCCCATCTGTCCCGGTTCGTGTTAGAACCGGGACTAAAGGGGGGAGGCATTAGTAACGACCCTTTAGTCCCGGTTCAAGAACCGGGACAAAAGGCCCTCACCAACCGGGATAAATGCCCTGTTTTCTACTAGTGTAAAGCGAGAACCCCAAGTCGTCGTCTGACTCCACGGTGACGGCGGCGGCCTCGCACCCCTCCTCGTTCATCTCCACCACCGCCTTGTGGACAACCTCGCTTACGCACAACGGCACGACCGACTTGTCATCCCCGACGATCCCGACCATGTTGGCCAGAAAGCGATCGAAAGGCAGACGGACGCCCAGGTCCTTGAGAACGTTGCGGATGCTGTTCATGTACGTCAGCTTGAACGTTGCAGATGTTGTTCATGTACGTCAGCTTGAACTTGCCGACGGGAACATGGTCCCTCAGCAGGTGCTCGCGCAGGAACTCCGGGTGGGCCGTGATCCTGTCGACCAAGCTCCACAGGCCGTCGCGGTCCTCGGGGAGGAATACACACATGGAGAACTCCGAGAGGCCCTCCCGCAGCTTGGAGTTGTACGCCGGGGGGCTGTCGTCATTGAAAGCCTTGTACGGCAACTTAAGCACCCTGAACCCGTCGTGGCACGCGATCTACTGGTACATCCTTCACGGCCTCCGCAGGAAGGGCACCTTGTCGATGGTGCTGCCGTCGAGAAGGTGGAACTCATCATCGATGGTGTCGTCCTTGTCGAAGGTCTTGCGCCACTCGCCCTTGAAGTAGATGGCGTTGGCTACCACGTGGAGGGTGTCGCCTTCCTTGTACGGGTCCAGCACCTCGGTGATGAGGTTCCTCGTCACCTTGGCCACCCATGCCACTAGTAGAAAACGGAGCTTTAAAACCGGTTCGTAAGGGCGGGTGGAGACTAAAGCCCCCCCCCCCCCTTAGTACCGGTTCGACACGAACCATCACTAAAGGCCCATCACGTGGCGTGAGCTCACATCATGGTATGGGGAACCTTTAGTACACCAACCGGTACTGAAGATATATTTTTTTTGATTTTTTTTAAATTTTGTAAAAAAATATTTGATTTTTTTATTTTCAATTTTTTGAATTATTTGATGATTTAGTCTCTAATCACTCATCTTAACTGCTCAAGCGTGGATCACTCATTCCAAATCGTCTAACTTCCTGACAAATGTAAGCTGTCAATCCTATTAACCCTCAACAGTTTAGTTTGAGCATTAGGTCACACATTTTACCGTTTGAGTTTGGAACTATTATTCTAAAAAAACAGTTAGTAACACTAATATTTCTTGAATAAGTTTGACCACAGTTTGACCATAGTTTGACCAATTTGATCATAGTTTGACCAGATTTGACCAAAATTCAAAAATTTGAAATAAATATTTAGTAACACTAAAATTCTTGAATAATTATGTAGCAACATTAATACTTCTTGAATAATTAGTTTGACCAGATTTAACAAAAATTAAAAAAACTGAAATTTGAGCATATCTTTTTTTCCTTTTGGAATTTGAGCAGCCTCGTCGTATTTTCTTATGCTTTCGACCGTACTCCGTGAGATCAATCCGTGGGAGCAGCCTCGCCTCATCTCATCTCAGAAGCTAAACAGCCAACCAACCAAAATCTCCATCTGTTGGACGGAGATGCTTCTGCTCCGCCATGGCCATGGAGCTTCCTCCCAAGCCAAGGTGTTGGACTCGACGGTGACGGCTGCTCCTCCAAGTCCAAGGTAACCAACCCCTCTGTCCCTAGTCTCTTCTCTTCTCTTCCGTGGAATCCAATCCAAACCTAAATCTAAATCGTGAATCCCCCAACCCAAATCCAATCGAATCCAAACTGCATATATACCATCCGTGGATTCCCCCATCCAAACCTAAATCGCTCCAACCCAGCCCAAACCCAACCCATCTCAGAGTTAAGCTTTCGACTGATCCCAATCTCAAACTCAACCAACCTCACATGGACTGAATGAAGCACTCGGCTCCGCTGTGCATGTACATGTACGTACATTCTGTTTGATTTGATCAACCAGCAAACCAGCAAGTGACGGCAAGTTCCAGTCTTTTTTACTAGACTAGACTAGATAGAGGGGAAGGAAAGCATGAAGGGGCACGTTCTTTCTAGGTTTTCTCCGGTGGGATGACATGCAGGCAACAGTGGCATTGACTCAAATCTGCCGCAGCTAGATGGGTGTAAATCTATTTGGTTATTACCCCACCTGTCCCATAATGTGTGTCAAAAACGCTCTTATATTATATATGAGACGGAGGGAGTATGTGCTAGCATATCTTCACTCTCTAGTTGGTGCCCTGCTGCACTACCAGTGAGAGCAGACTGAGTATGAATTGTGAAATGTGTGCTGTTATACATGCTCTTGTCATGATAAAACAATAGATTTCCTTTTTTTTTACTTTAACTCAATTTAATCTCTCACCTCACCTGGGAGCATATGAATTATTCTGACTTTTGTCTTTGCAAATTAAAAGTTATTCGGAATTTTAATAAGCATGGATGATATGATGTTCTTGAAAGAGACCCGGAAAGGTAGCTAAAATGGGCCCGTTCCAATTGCAGGTCTGCCATTTGAGGGCCAACTTGAAGATCTGCACCAGAACAGCCAACATGCCGTGATCCCCATGTAGATGAGGAACCACACGAAGCTCAGAGCATGCCACCGGTATAACATACCATCCCTCTGGATTATGCTTGTTCATTGGGTTTTTTGTTTGTTTGGTTGGTTGTAGCAGATCGATTAATCAGGATGCTGAAGTAAAATATAATGTGGGTGTTTTGTTTGTGTATCTGTCCAGCTACATGAAAGCCAACTAATTACCCGCAAGGCGGCATCCCTACGGCACTCACATCACCATCCTGTAGGTTCTTCACATAATCATCACCATCCTCTTTGACAGTTTGTTTCTTTCTATCGATGACTTGTCCAGTCTGACGCCCCTGTTTAATTAAATCCAGGGGCTTGTTGAGCAATCTACTGAGGGGCACTATACCGGCGTGGCGGCTTGATTGGGAGTCCAAATCATCTGCTGTTCTTGTAAGTTGTTGACGGGCATGGGCTGGTCTACAGCATTCGAGTCGATTTGGTTGTTGTTTGATTCGATTTATTATGCCGTGGCATCAGCAAGCCTGTAGCCTATACATTCCTTGAAGCATATCCGACTAACATTATTACTTACACATGGAGATGATAGGGACTTGTATGGCTTGATCTTGGATCTAGTGTTCCTTGTAGACGTGACGTGTACTTTGCATGTCCTGGTCACTTGTGAGTGCATGATAGTGAAGTTAATCATCCACCTCTGCTTGTTATTTGATTTCAGTTTGATCGTGGTGGCGCCTTTGTGAAGTTATATAGTACGTAGATGCTTGGAAACAAACAAGTATTTAGAATCGTTGTGAAAGAAGTATGACAGAAACTATACCTTGCTAATTATTACTGTCATATTGTCGATCTAGTAACAACACTTTGTGCTTTAGTTTTGCTATTGTGGACTTTACTGAGTAGTTTTAAGTAGTAATATTTCTTTAGTTTTGTGTATTCATCCTAAAAAGCTTGGTTCTACATTTTTCAGTCGGGAGCCCAGCATGAGTCTGATACATATCAGATGTTACCGTCGCCGAATTCGAGCAATTACACATGAAGAATGTGGCTTGAGTCCGAGAACTTGCGTGGTGAACTGTGTTGTGTGTGCGGGGTAGTACATCACCCGTGAGTCGGCGCCTCCCGCCATGTTCCTCTGGTGGGCGCTTCTTCAACTCCGGCGTAGGTAAGCCACTGTGTTCTCTCACATGCTCTGAGTGCCCATGGCCATTGTGCCGTGTTTTTTTTTTTGCATCAATGCATCTATTTCTGAATTCCAAAGAGCTTCGAGCCGAGAGAGAGATTTATTTATTTATTTATTGTGCTGCTGCTCAACCACCTAGTGCTAGAAGTAGAAGTAGCACCCTTGTTTCATATCATACATAGATTTATTTATTTATTTATTGCGTTGCTGCTCTTACTAGTTTCACCTTACCAAGGGAAGGATGACGCCCACCACCTGAGTTCCATACCATTCGTGTTATGTTTGATTATTGTGCAAGTCAACTAAATAAAGATTAATTTTGCAAGTAGACCTACATACCATCTTTGATGCTGGCTGGGATCTTGTTTGTCTCAACTAGTATTTCTGTATAATTTCTGATGGCAATTAATACATGTGATGACGATTATTTGATGAAACCAGCAAGTTTAATAATTTACTAAACTGTGTTTGCTGTTGTATTGGTATTAAGAGTTGTGATGAGAATTAGTTGATGAAAATTTTGTCTTCAGAGTTCAGTAAGGCAGAGAGCACGCTATCTTCCTTTATTTTGTCTCCATTCAACAGAGCGTTGTGAACTCTTAATGATCTGCAGTGAGTAGATATAACCAGCGGTTATTGGATTGTTATAATTGACATATATATATATGACTAATAGTAATAAGCTTATTTTCCTTGAACCCAAACCAAACCCAACAATCTCAAAGTTTAGGACTGACCCAATCAACAAACTTAACTAACCCATGGACTGAAGCATTCAACTCTGTGCGTATTCAGTTTGATCGACTGGCAAGTTGTAGGTTTGCTCAACAGCGTAGCGTCTGAGATCTGCTACAGAGGCGGCACAGCTAGATGGGTGTAATCAGAGGTTTATGCGTATGTTTATGCATATGCGTTGCAACTCAACCACCTAGCAGCCGCCACAGTAGGCAGTAGCACTATCACCCCTGTTTCATACATAGATCTGTTGCCCTGCTGCTCTTACTAGTCTTACTTTACCATCCCTGTTACGTTAGATTAATTATGCAAGTCTACTAAAAAAGGATCAATTACGCAAGTGGATAGACGACCATGGATTATGGGAAAAAAGGATTGGGCTCCTACTCTTCTCAACTAGTATTTGTCTATCATTTTCGATTAGGTTGGTGTTCTACTGTAATGCATTTTTAGTCTCAAAACTTTCAGTTATGTTTGCCATATTGACTTGTTAATTGTGAGAACCACACTAAAGTGTGTATTTGCGTGCTATGATGTGCAGGTGTTGGGTAAGATCTGGTTTGAGAGCCTGACTGACAAGACCAAGCTGGACGCTCTTCCAGAGCTATTCGTCCACATTGTCCCTGACAAGGCCATGACCAAACTCACGTTTATCGGTATGGTATTGGTATGACCAAGTCAGACCTCATGAACAACATTGGTACCATTGCAAGGTCTGGCACGACGGATTTCATGGGGGCTCTGGCTGCTGGTGCCGACGTGCCCATGACTAGTCAGTTTGATGTCCGTTTCTGCTCTGCTTACCTTGTTGCTGAGAGTCGTTGCGACCAGCAAGCACAACGACGATGAGCAGTATGTTTGGGAGTCCCCGGCTGGTGGATTCTTCACCGTGGCACGTGATGCCACTGGAGATCCCCTTGGGAGGGGTACTAATATCATCCCCTACCACAAGGACGATGAGGTACAGCAGAACACAAGTCTTGTGCCTATTTACCTTGCTCATGCTTAATATGTTCTGAATAAGCTTTGTGAATTTATATAGTACGAAGATGCTTGGATACAAACAAGTGTTTAGAATAGTTGTGAAAGAATTAACAATAGAAACTATACCTTGCTAATTATTACTGGCATATTGTCGCTCTAGTGACAACACTTTGTGGCCTTACTGAATAGTTATAAGTGGTAATATTTATTCAGTTTCGTGTATTCATCCTAAAAATCTTGGTTCTACATTTTTCAGTTGGCAGTCGAGCATGAGTCTGATACATATTAAGAAGTCTCCGTCGTCGAATTCGAGCAATTACATATTACCGAGGACTTGCGTGGTAAACTGTGTTGTGTGCGCAGGGTAGTACATCACCCGCGAGTTGGCGCCTCTCGCCATGTTTCTCTGGTGGGTGCTTCTTCTTTGACTCCGGCGTAGGTAAGCTGCTCTTTCCTCTCCTGTCCACTCTCCCATGCTCTGTGTGCCCATGGCCATCGAGTTGTGGTTATATTTTTGCATTAATGAATGTATGTCTGAATTCCAAAGAGGTTCGAGCTGAGAGAGAGAGATTTCTAGTTGTCGGTTTCCCCTTTATATCCATTGTCTTATGAGGTGAAGAAGGAGAGAGGGAGATTTCCCCAATCAAATCTAAATCCCTCCAAACTATCCACAATATCAACCCAAACGAAACTCAACCATCTCAAAAGTTTGGACTGAACCCAATTCCCAAACTCAACTATTCAGCTCTGTGCTGTACGTATTCAGTTTGATCAACTACTGAACCAGACCAAATTGAAATTTTATTCCGTCTCACCCTTTTCTAACTAACCCAAGGCAAGAAAATCAAAAACCAAATTGGAAACCAGGTTTTAGCAAAACCATTCGCAGGTTTACGTGTATGCGTATGGGTTGCAACTCGACCACCTAGTGCTAGTGCTAGCAGTAGCAGTAGCAGTAGCACCCCTGCAGGTTTTAGCCCAAACCATTCCTAGGTTTACGCGTATGCATTGCAACTCAACCACCTATCTCTAGCAGTAGCAGTAGTACCCTTGTTTCATATCATACATATATTTTTTACTTATTATTGCGCTGCTGGTCTTACTACTTTCACCTTACCAACGGAAGGATGAAGATTGGTGCCCACCACCTGAGTTCCTCACCATTCGTGTTATGTTTGATTAATTATGCAAGTCAACTAAATAAACATTAATTTTGGAAGTGGACCGACAGATGACCATTGATGCTTGCTAGGATCTTGTTTGTCTCAACCTGATAAAAATTAACATATGCGATGGCGATTATTTGATGAAACCAACAAGTTTAATAATTTACTAAACTGCATTTGCTGTTATCCATGTAGGACTGCAGCAGTGATGAGAACTAGTTGATGAAAATTTTGTCTTCAGAGTTCAGAGAGCACACTATCTTCCTTTATTTTGTCTCCATTCTATTATCATGTGTCTCCATGCTTAAAATAAAGGAACCGATCGTTGTGAACTCTTGATGACCTGCAATGAGTAGATATAACCACCCCTTATTGGATTGTTATAATTGAAAATCATATATATGACTAACAACAAGAACCTTATTTTCCTTGAACCTAGACCAAACCAAATGATCTCAAAGTTTTGGAATGACCCAATTATCAAACTTAACCAACCCATGGACCGAAGCATTCAACTCTGTACGTATTCAGTTTGACCGACTACCATGTTGTAGGTTATCTCAACAACGGTAGCTTCTCAGATCTGCCGCAGAGGTGGCGCAGCTAGATGGGTGTAATCAGAGGTGTATGCTTATGCATATGCGTTGCAAATGCAACTCAACCACCTAGCGCTAGCAGCATCAGTAGCACCCCTGTTTCATACATATAGATTTATCTGTCGCCCTGCTGCTCTTACCAGTCTTACCTTACCATCTCTGTTGTGTTAGATTTGTCATGCAAGTCAACTAAAAAAGGATTAATTATGCAAGTGGATAGACGACCATGGATTATGAAAAAAGGATTAACCTCCTAATCTTCTCAACTAGTATTTGTCTATCATTTTTTATTAGGCTGATTCTACTGTAATGCATTATTAGTCTCCAAACTTTCAGTTATGTTTGCCATATTGCCTTGATAATTGTGAGAACCACACTAAAGTGTGTATTTGGGTGCTATGATGTGCAGGTGTTGGATAAAATATGGTTTGAGAGCCTGACTGACAAGAGCAAGTTGGATGCTCTGCCGGAGCTATTCGTCCACAATGTCCCTGACAAGGCCATGACAAAACTCATGTTTATTGATAGTGGTATTGGTATGACCAAGTCAGACCTCATGAAGAACCTTGGTACCATTGCAAGGTCTGGCACGAAAGATTTCATGGAGGCTCTAGCTGCTCGTGCCGACATGCCCATGACTGGTCAGTTTGGTGGCTGTTTCTACTCTGCTTGCCTTGTTGCTGAGAGAGTCGTTGCAACCAGCAAGCACAACGGCGATGAGCATTATGTTTGTGAGTCCCAGGCTGGTGGCTTCTTCACCGTGACACGTGATACTACTGGATATCCCCTTGGGAGGGGTACTAAGATCATCCCCTACCCCAAGGACGATCAGGTACAACAGAACACAAGTCTCGTCGCTGTTTACCTTGCTGATGCTTAATATGATTCTATGAATGTACTGTTAGATTGAAATGCTGATCATGTTGCAGTATTTTGTTTCGATGCTCTGGGTTTGGAATTGTAGATGGAAGGTGGTACCTGGTTTTCTTGATTAATGATACTTAGTTTCGGGAGGGTTTTTGTAGAGGTTCAGTGCTGGTGAAACTCAAGCTGCTTCTGCTGGTAGCAAAGTTGTTAATGTGTGCCTTTTCTGTTTGCATGCTGGAATAATGTTTTGTCCTATCTAATCCTGAACTAGTATAATAATGGTTCTGAAGTACTATGATGTTGGTTTCTCCATCAGTTATGTATGGTGTTGCATGTTCATTCCATTTTGTTGTTGGCATATCACTGATCTTCCTTTGTTGGCTATCGTTGTCTTACTTGAGATGTTTATGTGATGGCTTTGTGTCGAGTCATTGGTAGATGGTGACGATTCCTCTGCCATAGTGTTGATTGTTTCTTTATTCTGCCATTGAACTTTGGATTATTTGTTCAACTGATCTGTATTAGTTTGCTTGCTATCCATATTGTTTTGGCACCATACTAAGCTATGTATGTTCTCAACTGCAGGTGTTCCCAGCTGCTTCTGACAACCAGATGCAAGTGGGTGTCCGTGTGTTGCAAGGTGAGTGAGATGGCAACGGACAGCAGGCTCCTGGGCGAGATCTACCTCATCGGCATCCGACCAGCACCAAGGCCATGCCACAGATTGAGGTTGCCGCTACTGCCGAAGACCAAGCCCACCTTCACAATCATGCACGAGAACATGAACTGTACCGTCCTAGCGGGCACCCTCGCCGGCCTGATTGCCGTTGGCTGGTACCTCCTGTCGAAGCCCAAGAAGACGGAGGATGTCGTTGACTAATCGGGGTCTATGGATGCTGGTCAGTACCTCCCAACCCAACAGGTTTACTTACTGCACGTGGACCTGCGTGTTGATGATGCTGATAATAAGTTTTCAATGTCACGAACTGCCTTGCCTATTTAGTTGATTCCTGATAATCTATGGCTGAGATGATGAATTGTATATGTAGTTGTTTTGGTAGCTGATCTGCATTAGCTTGCTTGCTATGTCCATATTATTTTCGCAGCATACTAAGCATATGTATGTTCTCAAATGCAGGTGTTCTCGACTGTTGCTGACAACCAGATGCAAGTGGAAGTACTTTTCTGGCAAGGCTATTCCATCAATTTGCCAAAGAGGATGTTGTACTGGGCCTGCCGCCGTGCGACGGAGATGGCAGTGTTGTACGTTCTCGGTTAGAACCGTTCCGGTAAGTTCATGGTTTTCCCCGATGCTCCCTCCGCCCCACCTAGATCTGGGACCTAGCTTTCGAGCCCTTTTACCAAGGCATGTTAAATATGCTTGCCAAAGCCATCGAGCTAGGGTTAGTGTTTTTTGTGCTGATCGAGCATTTGCGCAACTGGTTAATGTGCTGTTGGACATGAACTTGTTATAGTAGTGTAGTAGCTATTTTTCGTCCTCCATAAAATCAAGCTATTGTTCTGGGCCATGGTGTTTGGTCTCTAGAGTTTGATGAATAACTGTGGTACTGGATGAGCTTGGTTGTTTCTAGTTGTTACCGTGTACCATACTAGATGATTTGATTTAGAGCCCTTTTACCAAGGAATGTGTAGTGTAGGTTCTGCACAACGTGTATTTTATTCTTAGATGATGATGGATGTTATCTTCTCCAGAACATAGCTTTTGTTTTATATTTTGGTTTGGTGCAAAATATGATTGCTACCACAGTTTGGTTGCTTCAGTAGGTATATATGGTGTTGCATGTTCTTTTCATTTTGTTGGTGGCATATCACTGATCTTCCTCTGTTTGCTATCATTTTCTTGAGATGTTTATGTGTTGGCTTTGTGCCGAGTCATTTGTAGATGGCGATGGCTCCACTGCTATAGTCATGATCGTCTGTTATTCTGCAGTTGTTCAACTAATCTATATTAGCTTGCTTGCCATGTCCATATTATTTTGGCAGCATACTAAACTATGTATGTTCTCAACTGCAGGTGTTCCCAACTGCTGCTGACAACCAGATGCAAGTGGAAGTATTTTTTTGGCAAGGCTATTCCATTAGTTTGACAAAGAGGATGCCGTCGTGGGCCTCCAACCGTGTGCGACAGCGACGACAGTGTTGCACATCCTTAGCTTCAACTGTTTCGTTAAGTTTATGGTTTTC
>NC_041385.1:49573958-49614788 GCF_002162155.2 Triticum dicoccoides
TCTGGGACCTAGCTTTCGAGCCCTTTTACCAAGGCATGTTATATATGCTTGTCAAAGCCATCGAGCCGGGGTTAGTGTTTTTTGTGCTAATTGACTTGCATTTGAGCAACTGGTTAATGTGTTGTTGGACATGAACTTGTTATAGTAGTGTAGTAGATATTTTTGGTCCTCAGTACATCATGCAACAACTTCTGGGTCGTGGTGTTTGGTTTCTAAAATTTGATGAATAACTGTGGTACTGGATGAACTTGGTTGTTTCTAGTTGCTACCGTGTACCAGACTAGATGATTTGATTTAGAGCCCTTTTACCATGGAATGTGTAGTGTAGTTGCTGCGCAGCGTGTATTTTATTCTTAGATGATGATGCATGTTATCTTCTCCAGAACATTGCTTTTGTTTTATATTTTGGGTTGATCAATATGATGATTGCTTGGACTGTTTGGTTGCTCCACCAGTTATATATGGTGTTGCATGTTCTTTTCATTTCGTTGTTGGCATATCATTGATCTTCCTCTATTTGCTATCATCATCTTACTTGAGATGTTTATGTGATGTCTTTGTTTCGAGTCATTGGTAGATGGTGATGACTCCTGCTGTAATAATGTTTGTTTGTTATTCTACAGTTGAATTTTGGATTATTTGTTCAACTGATATGTATTAGCTTCTTTGTTAAGTCCATATTATGTTGGCACCATACTAAGCTATGTAATTTTCTCAACTGCAGGTGTACTCACCTGCTTCTGACAACCACATGCAAGTGGGTATCTGTGTGTTGCAAGGTGAGCTTGCTGTACATGTGAGAACATTTCCCCTCTCTGCTGATCCAAATGATGGTTGTAGTAGATTTGGGCATTTGAGAAAATCATGCGATCTGATGCATCATACTTTTTGCTCGACCGTGTATGTGATTTTATGATATTTTTTATTGTGCTTAATCATGTTTTCATTGTGCTCTGATTTATCATTTACTGTATCATGAAAGAACCAATGAAGTAATAAGTAATGCGATGCTAGTTATGTGATGTAAAAGAATATTTATACCTTGTCTTTTGTTACTTAACAATATCCCATGCTAGATGCCTTTATTATTCCTCGCCAAAGCTCTTGCCTTTGTTGCTGCATAGTTGCATCTTCTCTTGTTTATGTGTTCTTTTCTCTCATTTTGCCCCTTCTCAGTTTGCCATGCTACTGGGTTTGGTTTCTTTCTTTCTTGGCCTTTAATTTTTAGCTTATTATCAGTGGAAGAACCCTTTAGGTTTCTGGCTAAATTATAAAAGTTTCTTTCTTTGCTCCTTTCATCATTTATGAAGTCTAGTTCTTGACTTTTTGCAGCAGTCTTTGTGTTGGGAATTTCTATGCATTTGTCTTGATGTTCATGATGCAATAAATGTTCCATTTTTTGTAGCATGGCTATCTGTTCATTTATCTCAAATATTGTTATGATATCATTTTGTGTTGTGTCCATTCGGGAGACACTCGACTTGGTTGTTACATGGCGAGGGAGCTTGCTGTTCTTGTGAGTTATTTACGGGCACGGGCTGGTCCACAAGGATGAGCCGCCTTGAAAGGTGCTCGAGGTGGCCATCGCCGCCCAAGACAAAGCCCCGCCTCCTCCAAAGTCGTGGTCCATTACACAAACTTGAGCAGACCTGCTGCTGGTTTGGCTTTTGTTGTTTTGGTTGTCCGTACTCCCTCCGTCCGGAATTACTTGTCGCTCAAATGGATACATCCATTTGAGCGACAAGTAATTCCGGACGGAGGGAGTACTAAATTAAATTTGCTCGAGGGAACATGCATTTGAGTTTTGGCATTGTCAGCAGTTTTATCTTATGATAGCTATGAGTGGTCCAAGTTTATAGCTTTATCATATATGTAGGTGTTCTCAGCATCTATTCTTAAGTGTCTCACATCTATTCTTAGGTGGCACATTTATTAATTGAACCCAGAGGCGCTGTTTGTGCTCTGTCAGATGCTATTTGCTCGATTCTGAATACACATCACGTTTTGGTTCAATTTATGCGTGCATGGTTAAACTTTGACTAAAACCGAAGTGTCCTTTTTTGATGTTCAGTTTCTTCTATGAATACACATCATTTTTGGTTCAATCAAACTCAAATTTCTCCCTGTTGTGTATGATGAAAACTTCTGCCTCTTGTAATGATGTGCATGTTATATGTAGTTGCATGGTGTGCTGTTGTCTTTGAGGATTGTGATGCTTTCGTGACATTGTTGGTTCCATATGCTGTTTGCTGATGAGTTTCTTTGCTGTGCTGTGTGATTGAATGGATGCTCAGGGCTTACGACAAGCGGTGCTCGACTACAGCAGCGAGGATGAGGTCAGCCCAAGGGGACATGACCTTGGCCAACATCCCTCATCTCCCTACCTTCTCTCCATCACTGGGCATTACTGGAGTCTTGGAGTTTTCCTCCCTAGCGTGTGAGATTAAAACTGTCCTACCAAACCCTTCTTGGTTTAAAAAATAGCTCAGTTTGAGTTCAGTTTGTAGACCCCAATGTTTAGGCTTGCAGGCCTGTGCTGCAAGTGTTTACTTGCCCACTAAAAATTTCAATCGTTGATGCAGTGGTCGATGAGCAACTATGCCAAGCACTGGGCCAACCTGATGGCGAAGGTAGACAGGGGGCTCCCGCTCGGGCTCCCGCTAGGGTTTCCCTCCGCCGCCGCCGCCCTCCCCAGCTCCCGCCGCCCCCGGCCGCCGGCGGGCGCGCCCCGGCTCCTCCTCCCCCTCCCCTCCTCCCCCGTACCCCCCGCGTCGCCTCCCCGAGCGAGGCGACCGGGGGCTCCCCTTCCCTGCCCCTCCCAGCGGCCCCCCTCCTCCTTTCCCCTCCCGCCGCCGCCGGCGTAGGCCACCGGGCCTGGCTCGCGTGATGCCGGCGGCGGCGGCCCTGTTCTCTTCCTCCCCGCGCGGCGCTGTAGCTCGGGCGTTGGCGCCGGCGGCGGTGCACCCAGGTCGGCTTTGGATCCGGTGGCGGCTCGTCTTCGCAGGCGGCGCAGCTCTGGGTGGCATGGTGGCGGTGGCGTGGCTGCTTGGCTGCGGGGCGGCGCGGTGGCTGGCGGCGGCGCCCTTCCGGCCCAGATCTGGGCCCTTTTGGGCCCCATCTGGGTCTGGGTGGGCCTGGCGTGTGCTTTCCGGCGTCATCTTCCGCGGACGGAGGTGTGGTTTGGGCTGGGGGTGGCGGAGACGGTGGCGCGTGTACTGCAGCGCAGCGACGGGAGCTTCACGAGCCCGCTTCGGGCTCGGCCGGGCAGGGGTGCCTGGTTTGCTCCTGAGCTACGTCCGGCCGGTCACCGCCGAGGGAGGTGGAGGTTGTCCCCTCCCACGTGGCCGCTGACCCTGCTGCTCCTCGTTTTCGGCTGGTTCCTCTCGATCCCGCCGGTCTCGCTTCGCTTGTCACGGTGAGACGGCGATGGTGACTGCGAGTCCGTGGTGGCGCATATTGGTGGACGGCAAGTATGGTGGAGCGCGATGGATCGTCTGGGGTCGTGGTTGGTTGGAGGTTGGGAGAAATCCTTGTCGGCTTGTTTGGCACCGACGCGGTGACGCCCGTGGGCGCCGCCGTGCCTTCCTGAAGGGCGTCGGATATCCCCCTTCCTCCCACGGCCCTTCGCGTACCGGGGGAAACCCTAGGCCATGTCCGGTAGCAGCGTCGTTGTCGTCGCGTTCCTTCTTGAAGGTGTTACTTGGTATGCGGCGTTTCGTGGTGCTAGGAGCGTGGTGGAATTCTCCGGCGGGCGCAGCGGTGGCGAGTCATCTTCGTTTTCGTTGATCCGCCGTTGTCGGCATTTTTTTTCCTTTTGTGTTTTCTCTTTCTTTTCTTTTGGGCGTGCCTGTGCTGCTTCCGCCCCAGCACCTATCATGGGTTGTATCGATGTTGTTGCTTTGTAATACAAAGCAGGGGGAAACCCTTTTTCGGTAAGGTAGACAGGGCTGGTGGCACTTTTTTTGGTTTCGCTCTACAGTGCCGCAGCCATGGCGGTGGTGCTGTCAGGCCTCGGCAACTTGCACAGGTGAGAGCTCCTCTGGTCCCTTCCCCCTTGCTGTGAGCACATGGCCATTGCTACTGTTTTGGCTTGCTAAATATTGTTAGATGTCTCTACAGTGCTTTTCATACGATGCACACTGCCAAGTTTTTCAGGTTTAGTATGTGTAATGAACTGGGGAGAGATAAGATATTTTATGCTACTGTTAGATAGCAATCAATTTGGGATATACATGTGCGTGCCATTGAATGATTGGTTGATAAATAAGGTGCCCACGCGTATGAATCTTTTTTTCATACGATGCACACTGCCAAGTTTTTCAGGTTTAGTATGTGTAATGAACTGGGGAGAGATAAGATATTTTATGCTACTGTTAGATAGCAATCAATTTGGGATATACATGTGCGTGCCATTGAATGATTGGTTGATAAATAAGGTGCCCACGCGTATGAATCTTTCATACATACAATATTACTATGTTTGTTGCTGCTACTAATAACGATAGTCAGAGTTTAGTTAGTGTTACTTAACTCATTTTTTTGTCGTTCTGAACTGAAAAATAGGGCTCCCATCCCGACAATTCATTTTGTGTCGATCTGAACTAAAAAATAGATGGGATATTGATGCGCCTAGCGTGAAATGCAGGTTGGGCATCAGTCAAGTATAGTTTACTACAGTTTTTGGTGGATGTTTTATGTATTACAGTTTTGCTTTTTCTAAAACCACATGTATTAATCCGATCGATCTTCTTTGTATGAGCAGTTTCTGAGCATCCAGGGAAGGCACGGTGGTGGTGCCTTATCATGTGGATGATTGATTTATTATTCTTCTCTGCTCCTCATGTTTGCAGTCTATGATGGAGGCTTCGGAAAACCAAGTGAAGAGCAAGGTGTTCTCGCCATTGGAAAACCAGTCAAGGTACATGCTTTAAAAACAAAGTTGTCATTTTTTGCGCCATTTCGGTGTTTGCCTGCTCAGTAGGCTCATTATTATTTGCCATATGCAACGGTGAATTAATTTGTCTGGTTCTGAAGTTGTCAACTTTGGGGGCTTTGCTGGTCAGTGATGCTATGTTGTTCTGCAGGCTGTCATATTTGTGTTGTTTGTGCTGAATAGGTTGATTATTTTTGCTACACGCTGTAGTTTGTAGCTTTGCATTGCTCATGTAATACACCATCCATGCTTACTGCTTAGGTTAAAAATTTGAACTTCTGGTCCTTGGCTTGTGTCGTTTTCTTAAAGGAAGGTGATTTTCCTTCCTGACGCAGGCCAATGTCACCAGCGGCTATGATGTAGGGTGGAACCCTATAGCGTCGATCTTTCACGTTTGGAGTGGATCCTACGGGGAATCACGAAGAACACGCGGAAGCACAAAGGGGAAACACGGGGAAAACAAGAGAGAATCACTCAACCAACAAGGAATCGGTCACACAAGTGCTAGATCACCACACACATAAGAGATTCATGAGATCCAAAGTCAACAAAGGTAAGGATACAAAGGAACCGTTCTTCTCCGTGAGGAGGCCTTGATGTTCTTCCCTAGAAGGGGTCTTGAATCCGCTTGGGGGATCTTCTCCGAAGAGGTCGTGATCTCCGAGGAGAAGTATCCAAGTGGATGAGCAAAGGCCCTCACACAAATATGAGCTAATCCAATGCTAAGTCTCAAAGTGAGGAGATGGGGTCCTATAAATAGACTTGGGGGCGAAGGGGTACATGGGCTCAGCCCAACACGCGCACACAGGCGCTGGCCGGATGATCCGGACGAGGGTCCGGATGATCCGGGCTGGTCCGGATGGTCCGGGTGGAGGCCCGGATGAGCTGGAGGCTCGGCTGGTGGCGGCGAAGGGCCGGATGTCCGGCTGGTGGTCCGGATGTCCGGGCAGGGTCCGGATGATCCGGGACTGGGTCCGGATGATCCGGCTTCAGGCTTGAGCTTCGGGTGTCTTCGGATGAATTAGCCGGATCGTCCGGGCCGGGGTCCGGATCGTCCGGGCTCTGTCCGGATCGTCCGGCCGCTGTCCGGATCGTCCGGCCATCCTGGTCCTTGGTGCTTTTCCCTCTCCGTCTTGATGCATGTCTTCCGCTTCCGGTTCTCCTTGCTTCCTAGCTTCTTCATGGTTGACTCCTTGGTACCTGAGTATGCATAGCGTTTCCGTTTGAGGTAGTAACCATGTCTCATGTGAATCGAAAGGGAATTGTGAGAGAAGTGATGTCACCTCGGTTTCAAGAGCTCTTGCACGTGCTCGAGTCATAGGTCCTTGTGGGGTTGGATGTGTTGATGTAGAGTTCATGGGGATGATGGAAGGATGCTCCGCATCATATCCCCTCCCTTCGAAAGGATCCGACCTCGGATCAAGATCTTCATCACCATGGAAAGGCGAGAGGTCTTTGACGTTGAAGGTGTCGCTCACGTTGTACTTGTCGCTTGGTAGCTCTAGCTTGTAGGCGTTGTTGTTGTAGCGTGCTAGCACCTTGAAGGGTCCATCGGCTCGAGGTAGAAGTTTGGACTTGTGTTCGCTGGAGAAGCGTTCCTTGCGAAGTTGTAGCCACACGAGATCGCCTATGTTGAAGATCATGGGTTGCTTGTTGATGTTGAGCTTGGTCGCTAGTCGTTGTACTTGACGCTCGATGGTGTTTCTTGTATCCTCATGTATCTTCTTGATGTAGTTTGCTCGTGCACTCGCATCCATGTTGGTGCGCTCTTGTAGAGGTAGAGGTAGAATGTCCAATGGGGACAATGGGTTGAAGCCGTAGACGACCTCGAAGGGGGACTTGCCGGTCGTCGAATGTCTTGCACGGTTGTAGACGTACTCGGCGATGGGTAGACATGCTTCCCACTCCTTGATGTTCTTCTTGATCAACATGCGAACTAGAGTGGAGAGAGTCCGGTTCGTCACCTCCGTTTGGTCGTCGGTTTGAGGATGGTATGCGGATGAGAACAAGAGCTTGATTCCGAGCTTGGCGCATAGAGTCTTCCAAAAGTAACTCAAGAACTTGACGTCGCGGTCGGAGACGATTGTCTTTGGTACTCCATGGAGGCGCAAGATTTCCCTACAAAAGAGATTTGCAATATGTGAAGCATCGTCTACCTTGTTGCAAGGAATGAAATGTGCCATCTTAGAAAATCGATCCACAACAACAAACACGGAATCCTTTCCATTTTGAGTTCTAGGCAAACCAAGTACAAAATCCATGCTAATGTCTTCCCAAGGTTGATAAGGAATAGGAAGAGGCATGTAAAGACCATGAGATTGAGCTTTTGACTTAGCTTTGCGGCATGTTGAGCATCGGGTGGTGAAGCGTGAGACGTCTCGAAACATCTTGGGCCAAAAGTAGTTCTTGGAGAGCGTGGCGAAGGTCTTGTCGCGTCCAAAATGTCCCATGAGTCCTCCTCCATGAGCCTCTTGCAAAAGGAGTAAACGAAGAGAAGACTCGGGAATGCATAGTTTGTTAGCTCTCATAAGATAACCATCCTTGAGGTAATATTGTTCCCAAGATGTATGCGTCAAACATTTAGCATAATGAGTTGCAAAAGATGGATCATTAGCATACAAATCTTTTATGTGCTCAAAGCCAATAACAATCAACTCAAGTTGGGTGACAAGCGTGCATATGCGTGAAAGTGCATCGGCAACTAGCTTTTCCTTACCCTTAATGTACTTGATCACATATGGGAAAGATTCAATAAATTCACTCCATTTGGCATGACGCTTTTTCAATTTAGTTTGACCTTTCAAGTACTTAAGCGTTTCATGATCGGTATGGATGACAAACTCATGAGGTCTAAGATAATGTTCCCAAACATGTAGGACACGCACTAAAGCATACAATTTTTTGTCATATACAGGATAGTTAAGTTGAGCACCGGAGAGTTTTTCACTAAAATAAGCAATGGCTCATTTTTCTTGCATCAAAACTCCGCCAATTCCGGTACCACTTGCATCACAATGAACCTCAAAAGTTTTGTCAAAATTGGGCAAAGCAAGAATTGGAGCATGAGTAAGCAAAGACTTGAGCTCATCAAAAGCGGTTGATTGCAAAGTTCCCCAAACAAAAGGAACATTTTTCTTACTCAAAGCATGCAAAGGGGCTGCAATAGTGCTAAAGTTTTTCACAAAGCGACGATAAAAACCTGCAAGACCAAGGAAACTTCGCACTTGTTGCAAATTGGTGGGTTGGGGCCAAGTTTTAATTGCTTCAATTTTAGTTTCATCAACATGGACACCCTTGGAAGAGACAACGAAACCCAAGAAGACCACTTTGTCAATGCCAAAAGTGCATTTTTTCAAGTTGGCATAAAGACTTTCCTTTCTAAGTGTTTGCAAGACAAGCTTAACATGATCAAGATGCTCTTTCATGGTTTTGCTAAACACAAGAATATCATCGAAGTAAACCACAACAAAGACTCCAATATAAGATCGAAGTACATGATGCATGAGACGCACAAAAGTTCCGGGTGCTTCCGACAAATCCATGGGCATAACCAACCACTCATATAAGCCAAATTTGGTTTTAAAAGCAGTTTTTCATTCATCACCCTCATGAATGCGGATTTGATAATAGCCACTTTTAAGATCAATTTTTGAGAAAAAGTTGGCTCCACTAAGTTCATCAAGCATATCATCTAAGCGAGGAATGGGGTGCCTATAGCGAACGGTGATAGCATTTATTGGTCTACAATCGGAGCACAAGCGGAAACTTCCATCGGGCTTAGGCACAAGTATAACGGGAACGGCACAAGGGCTTAAGCTTTCACGTACATGACCGTTGTCGATTAGTTGTTGTACTTGCGGTTGAATCTCCTTTGTTTCTTCGGGATTGACACGGTATGGAGCTTTGTTTGGAAGTGGTGCTCCGGGGATGAGATCGATTCGATGCTCAATGCCTCGTAGAGGAGGTAGACCCGGAGGTAGATCATCGGGGAAAACATCTTGAAATTCCTGCAAAAGAGATTGAAACACCAAAGGTAGCTCGTGAATGGTGTTAGTTTTTGTTTCTCCATCCTTGCACACAAGGACAAAGTGCATCACACTCGATGGGTTCTCACACACTTCTCTCATCTCACTTTTGGTGGCAAATAGTATGAGGTTTTTCTCTCTAGGCGAAGAGGCGCTCAAGTTTGGCTTGTGGCTCTCACTCACTTTTTGGTAGTTCACTTTCTCACTCTTCTCTCTTTGGTTGGTGGCTTGTTTGTCGGCTATCACTTGACTAGGAGACATGGGACGTAGGACATATTCTTTTCCTTTCATCTTGAAGCTATAGTGGTTTGTACGCCCATTGTGGAAGACACCACGATCGAATTGCCATGGCCGACCAAGGAGGAGGTGGCAAACGGTTATTGGGACCACATCACACTCCAAAGTGTCCTCATATGCACCTATTTTGAAGGATACTTGGACCGTATGGTCAACTCGTATAGTGCCGGAGTCACTTAGCCATTGAACCTTGTAGGGGTGCGGGTGCTTCTTCTTGACCAATTGAAGCCTGGAGCATACTTCTTCGCTTGCCAAGTTGTGGCAACTACCTCCATCGATGATGACCTTGACGGATCGTCCATTGATGCCGGCCTTTGTGTGGAAGATGTGGCATCGTTGGTCTTCTTCTTGTTGATGTTGAAGTGTCAAGACCTTGGAGACAACAAGAGCGGGGCTCGTATCTTCATCACAAAAGACTTGATCATCTTCATCCTCGTTCACGCGCCGGTGCATGGCCACTTGCTCAATAGCTTCCATTTCATCTTCACTCATTGAGTCGTAGGTGCCATCATCGTTGAGGATCATGGTGCGCTTGTTGGTGCATTCATAGGACTTGTGGCCTCGGCCGCCACAAGTGAAACACTTGAAGGAGCTTGTCTTGACGGTCTCATCGGTTGGAGTAGATGATGAAGCACGCGGCTTGAAGTTGCTTGTAGTAGGAGGGAGACGACTTGAACTTGTGGAAGTTTTCTTGTAACTTGACTTGTCGTCGTTGCTTGGAGAAGGCTTGGTTGATGTCAAAGTTGGAGTAGTTGTTGAAGCTTGGTTGTTGGAGAAGCTGTGTGTCTTGGAGGAGTACTTGGCGTATTTGAAGTCATCTTGCACTTGACGTTCCGCCTTTGTAGCTTGATGCACGAGCTCAATGAGGTTGGAGTAGGGTTGGAAGTCGGTGATCTTCTTGATGGGATGATTGAGTCCATTCAAGAATCGTGCCATTGTTTGCTCATCATCTTCCGTGACATTGGCTCGAATTATGGCAATCTCCATTTCCTTGTAGTATTCTTCAACACTCTTTGTTCCTTGCTTGAGGAGTTGTAGCTTCTTGAAGAGATCGCGGTTGTAGTAGGTTGGCACAAAACGTGCTCGCATGACATCCTTCATTTGAGCCCAAGTGGTGATTGGAGGTTCACCTCTTGCTTGTCGGCGCTCAAGGACTTGTTCCCACCATATGAGCACATAGTCTTGGAACTCAAGTGATGCCATAGCGATCTTCTTCTCTTCCTCAAAGTTGTGGAAACGAAAGATTTTGTCAACCTTCAATGCCCATGATAGGTACTCTTCGGGGTCATTGCTTCCATTGAACTTGGGCATTGTGAATTTGAGCTTGCCATAGCGTTGCTCTTCATTGTGTTGTGGGCGATGGTGATGATGACACCCTTGACGTGGAGGGTAATCATCCTCATGTTGCTCTTGGTGTGGAGGAAGTCCATTATCAACTTGCTCTTGTTGACCTTGAGGTTGGGGAGGAGCTTGACGTGCTTGTGAAGGACCTTGTGGGGCTTGACGATGCGCACACGGATGGTAGTTCCTCTCTTGGATTTCTTCTCGAAGGGCTTCCTCTTGATTGCGCCTTTCGCGATTGCGGTTGGCGATAGCTCGACTTGATGCTTGAAGGGCACGTTCCGCCTCAAGAGCTTGTGCTTCTCGTTGTTGTTGTTGAAGACGTTGAGCCTCGGCGTCTTGTTGCTCTTGATGTAGGCGCGCTCGTTCTTGTTCTTGTTGGCGACGAAGACGTTTTCGTTCTTGAGCTTGAGCAAACGCTACTTGGTTTGATTGAGGACGAGGAACTTGTTCATCGACTTGCTCTTGTGAATGCTTGTCGTGTAGCGGGTTGCGAGATGCATGACGGTCTTGACGCGCGGCTCGTCGAAGAGTGTTTGATGACGGTGTACTTGTGCCGGAGAAGGAGTCGTCGGAGTGGCAACTTGAGTGGCTCCGTCTTGAGTATGAGGATGTAGAAGGAGGCCGGTTCACCAACAAAGCTCGGATCTCGTCCATTCTTGCATCGTTCTCTTGCTTGTGCGCGTCGAGCTTGTTGTCGAAGAAGTCTCTTGTACGTTGCTCGGAGAGTCGCAAGTTGGTGGCGAGGTTGTCGATGCGGTCATTCATTGCTTGTTGCTCTTGATGCAACGCTCGTTGTGCGCCAAAGAGGTGGCTCTTGGTGACGTATGATGACATGTCGTCGTCTTGCTCGATGAAGAGTGGGTTGGTAGAAGTACTTGGCCTATCCATCATTTCGAGCAAATTGTGAGTGGTAGAAGGAGAAGAACTAATACCAATGTACCTTTGACCGAAGTTGAAGATGAATCAAGTTCACTCAAATGCGGACAATGAAATAGCACTATTGGTACCGATCCTTGTCGATTCTCACACCTACACAAGTAAAAGCTTTTGGTGGAGCTTGGTTAGGATGGTGGCACAAAATTGATTGCAATCGTTAGCTTGACTAAAAAATGTTGAAAAGGATTCGCAAATTCGCATATGCAACAAGTAGACCAAGCAAGTAGTGGTACACGGAAACACACACGCAAATAGATAAATGGGATTGTGCAAACCAAAAGTGAGCCAAAATGTGGAATCCACGAAAATGCTCTTGTTGCACAATACTAGAGAGACGCTAGCACGATTGCACAATAGGCGGATACGGAGCTTGTGCACAACCTACTAGGCAAAAATGCAACGATCTCTATCCCAAGTATGCTATATGTATGGTGTTTTGGTGCAATGATCCAAGATGATCTTATATGACAATCTTAATGTAGTATGATGCTATGGTTCTTGCTTATAAGCTCTTTGCTTATCTTTCCTCTTTGCTTAAAAGCTTGAGTGGCTCTTTCTCTTTTGAGCTCTTTTCTTATGCAAACTTCACGAACCAAGATAGCAATTGTGTATACGATGACAACTTTGTGACACACAAGTTGATTCCGAGATATGCACCACGATGGTATGTATGATATGGAGTATGCTTACTAATGTGCACAAGTCACGTTGCCGGCAATACTCAATGGCTAGTCTCGATGGGTAAGCAACGCAAAAGATGGTGTATGATGGTTATCAATGCAATTGCAAGGTATGACAAAGATGTCGTCGAAGTTACCGTCCGTAGCGAAGATGAGTAGTCGACGAAAATGAGCGGTAGTTGTTGATGTTGCACTGTACCTAAATAGCCGAAACACAATAGGACACGGAAATCTCAACTCAAATTCTCGAACCCAAAGTCGAATGGTAGTACGGAGGTTGTGTTGCGGGGTTTTGGCAGGTGGAGGTGGTGGTGGTTGGAGTGGGGAAGTGTGTAGGCGTAGGTGGTGGTGGTGGTATACTGCAGAACTGCAGTTTCGGCAGAGGAAGCCGGATGATCCGGGCCAGGAGCCGGATGATCCGGGCGTGTCCAGATGATCCGGGTCAGGGTCCGGATGATCCGGGCGTGTCCGGATGATCCGGGTCAGGGTCTGGATGATCCGGGCAGGTCAATTGCGTTCGGGAACTACTCGGGAAGAACTCGAAAACGGCGAGAAATTCGACGATTCCGCGGATTTTGGATGGATTTCGAGGGGAAGAAGGTGGGGAAAAGCAAGATCCACGAGTTACACACTGAATCCACGGATCAAAATCAACAAAACATCATCAAAACCAACAAATCACAAAAAAAATTTGGGGGCTATTTTTGGTGGGGATTTTCGGATTTAGGACGAAATCAAGCAAAAGAAGGCTAGAAAACGGTGGGAGGGACTCCAAATACGTGATAAACGTGGCTCATGATACCATATGATGTAGGGTGGAACCCTATAGCGTCGATCTTTCACGTTTGGAGTGGATCCTACGGGGAATCACGAAGAACACGCGGAAGCACAAAGGGGAAACACGGGGAAAACAAGAGAGAATCACTCAACCAACAAGGAATCGATCACACAAGTGCTATATCACCACACACATAAGAGATTCATGAGATCCAAAGTCAACAAAGGTAAGGATACAAAGGAACCGTTCTTCTCTCCGAGGAGGCCTTGATGTTCTTCCCTAGAAGGGGTCTTGAATCCACTTGGGGGATCTTCTACGAAGAGGTCGTGATCTCCGAGGAGAAGTATCCAAGTGGATGAGCAAAGGCTCTCACACAAATATGAGCTAATCCAATGCTAAGTCTCAAAGTGAGGAGATGGGGTCCTATAAATAGACTTGGGGGCGAAGGGGTACATGGGCTCAGCCCAACACGCGCACACAGGCGCTGGCCGGATGATCCGGACGAGGGTCCGGATGATCCGGGCTGGTCCGGATGGTCCGGGTGGAGGCCCGGATGAGCTGGAGGCCCGGCTGGTGGCGGCGAAGGGCCGGATGTCCGGCTGGTGGTCCGGATGTCCGGGCAGGGTCCGGATGATCCGGGACTGGGTCCGGATGATCCGGCTTCAGGCTTGAGCTTCGGGTGTCTTCGGATGAATTAGCCGGATCGTCCGGGCCGGGGTCCAGATCGTCCGGGCTCTATCCGGATCGTCCGGGCCGCCGTCCGGATCGTCCGGCCATCCTGGTCCTTGGTGCTTTTTCCTCTCCGTCTTCATGCATGTCTTCCGCTTCCGGTTCTCCTTGCTTCCTAGCTTCTTCATGGTTGACTCCTTGGTACCTGAGTATGCATAGCGTTTCCGTTTGAGGTAGTAACCATGTCTCATGTGAATCGAAAGGGAATTGTGAGAGGAGTGATGTCACCTCGGTTTCAAGAGCTCTTGCACGTGCTTGAGTCATAGGTCCTTGTGGGGTTGGATGTGTTGATGTAGAGTTCATGGGGATGATGGAAGGATGCTCTGCATCAGGCTAACCCTTTCCATGGCTCGGTGTGAGACCAACTAATGATCAGTGGTTGGAGCACCAGAATCAGCAAGCTCAGTGGTCAGCTTTCCAAACCCCCTGTAACTAAGGTGACTTAACAAATCTCCTGCTCAGGAAATACCATCTATTTTTTTGTGCCATGGATGGTTTTATCTGCTGTTTGCTGATGAGTGTCTGTCATGTGTTGTATGATTGAATGGATCGTTGCGGCGCTCGACTACAGCAGTCAGGATGCAGCGTGACCTTGGCCAACATCCCTTTTCGCCTGCCTCCTCTCAATCACTGGAGTCTTTGGAGTTTCCTCCCCAGCGTGTGAGATTAAAACTGTTCTGCCAATAAATCCTTCTTGGTTTAAAAAATAGCCTAGTTTGAGTTCAGTTTGTAGACCCCAACGTTTAGGCTTTCAAGCCTATGCTGCAAGTGTTTATTTGACCACTCTAAAATTTTCAACTGTTGCTGCAGTGATCGATGATCAACTTTGCCAAGTACTGGGCCAACTTGATGGCGAAGGTCGACGGGACTGGTGGTGCTTTTTGAGATTTTAGCTCGCCATGCCACAGGCATGGCGGTGGTGATGTCAGGCCTTGGCAACAGCTTGCACAGTTGAGAGCTCCTCTGGCCCCTTCTCCCCTTGCTCTGAGCACATGGACATCGCTAGTGCTTTGGCTTGCTAAATATTGTTAGATGTCTCTACAGTGCTTTTCAGGTTCTTTTTTCTTTTCGAAAAGGGGATAACCCTGGCCTCTGCCTCATACGATGCACACAGCCAAGCTTTTCAGGTTTAGTATGTGTAATGACCGGGGAGAGATGAGATATTCTATGCTACTGTTAGATAGCAATCAATTTGAGATAAGAACAATAGCATCATGTTTATGTTTGGTCTTTCGTTGTGGTTTACCTATTTAGATTTTAGTCATATATATGCTACAAGTGTTTCTTACATTTGCACAGCGCAGTTAATAGATTATATTATGCTCAAGTTCCTATGCTGGCTTTTCACTCGTGCACATGGGAGGGAGCTTGGTTCGCAGTACGGCACCATGCGAGCATGGGGCAGTGCACGCGAGCGAGACTCGTTCATCCACGAGCAGGTCAACATTTGAGCAATCGATTGATAGCCTGGTTTTGATTTGACATATATTGAAGGGTTTCTAGGCGTCATTGCCCAAAGACCTTTTGAGCTCAATGTTTGTGCCAAATCAAATGAATATGTTGGTCTCCTTTCCCTGCGATCTCCAGCGGTGCTACCCTGGAGACCATGCAAGGATCATGAGCACACTCCATCCCTATTTTTTTTTTGCTTTCATTCACTATTGATTAATTCGTTCTTTGCTCCATGCTTGACAAATCTGAAAGATTTTTTATTATAAATAATAGTTTTACTAGGGCTGATCTACACTTGTTTGTGCATTAACCAGCTCAAGTGTCAATTCTTGTTTGTATGTAGGGGCCATGCTTGGCAAGTGGGAGAAAGCTGCATGCCGTGCCATCAAACATGGACTAGGATGATGGGATGAGTGTTGTGCTCAAGAAGGTAGAATGTGAGTAAAATTCTGAAGGAGGATCAACGACTTTTGTCGTAGGGCAAGTAGTAGTGTTTGCCAAATCCAGATGGTCCCATTTATTGTCTGTGAAACATAGAATCAAAGTGGGAGATATCTTTGGCTTGTTTGTTTGTGTAGTTGTGTTGAACCGAGCCTGCTGCTTGATGTTACACTAGGCATGTGTGGCCGTTGAGATGAGCTCTGGCCAGTAGGGTTGTAGGCAGATAGGCTGGTTGTTGTGGTGTTGAAATAGCTTGCTCTGGCCAGGAACTTGTTGGCTTGGCAGAATGATTTTGATTTTTGAATGATTTATACAAGGGAATTCTTTGAGTGCCACACAGCTTTGTATGTGAAGGCCTTGGTTTTTCTGATGGAATGGAAGGACGTTGGTTGGCTTGTAGATACAAATCCAAAGTTGCTGAAATAGCTTGTTTGTTATGTGCAGCAATGGTAGGATTAAAAAAGAAAAGAAAGAAAGATCCCTAAGCATTACAGCTCCAAAATCCCTTTGGTGTGGTATGGCCACCGCACACAACATGTTTGTTGAAATGCCTGGATGAAGCATGGGAAGGAGCCTGATGGAGGGTGACTATTGTATTTCCCTCTCGGAAGATTCAAGCGTGTAATCTTGAAGTAGTTAAATGTAAACTGTCTGTTGATGTGACATTGAATATGAAAATTCGCATTGTGTGAACTTTAAGATGTATACCGTAGCGTTAGCACGGGCACTCTACTAGTAGATGCTTAATTATCCGTTTCATGTATGGACTATCAACTGTGATCTATACAAACATTCTATGTGTTTGGCGAAAAAAATATTTTGTCCTATACTTTTTTCCATGATGTGTCATTTTCAATGCTACTATATGTTACGGGCTTGTTCGGAACGGAGGAATTTGAAAATAATTCGGAACGGAGGAATTTGAAAACAAAGGAATCGTAGGAAATACATAAAAGTGATGTTTGGAATGTAGGAATGCAAATCAAAGGTTCCCAAAATTTATGTGTTGAACAAAACATTACGGTCAAATAAAATCGAAGCACTTATAATGGTTAAATCGAAGCACTTATAACCAAAATCAACAAAAATAGCTAGTGGGCCGGAAGAAACGTGGGCTCTACCAGTTTTACCGTCCCATCTTATCCTCTCCCCACGTTATCTACTAGTGATTTGCGCGAGTGATGGCCGCGGTTCTATCAGCTGGCAAATGGAATAATGTGTGTTACGAAAAGCACATGTACACAACGGTGTTTTATGTTTGAAACACACAAATAAGACATCTTTCATGGGATGATGGGAAATACAATACATTGTAGTCTAAAGAACAGAATTGCAGTTCAGAACACTGAAAGATAGCAATTGCATGGAAGCAACTACACAATTGCTTGGCCTGCAAAAATGGCAACAAAAGAAGAGCGTAAATAAGCAAGGTTTTTCAACAGTCGCTGGGGCATCCGTTCCCTTGTCCGAGGTCTGCTTTTGTTTGGGAAGCATCCAAGATTGGATCTTCACCAAGGAGTACGTATGGCAACGGGCCCGATCCCCGATGGGTAATTCTTGTATTAGGGGGTGTCATGAGCAACAGCGGTAACGAACCAAATTAAATTTGAAGTTCAAAATCATAGAAAAGAGATCGATGCATATACAAAATCAAAGCAAAAAACTGCATAAGCATGGAACATGTCATTTGACACCAATAGGTAGTAAATTTCTAACTATAACAGCATTGATTTTAAGGCGTCCCGCCTTGGACGCTTAGGCGATAAGGCACCCCCCAAGCGCCTTACAAATAAGCCCGCCTTAGGCGCTTAGGCGTCGCCTAGGCGATAAGGCACCCCCCAGCGCCTTAGGTCGCCCTACCGCCTTAAAAACAATGGATAACAGTAGGCAGTCAAAAAGAGCCACACCGACAAACCTTTGCATGTAAATATTGATGACAGAATTCCACCTGGAACCGGACTGACTACATCTAAACAAAGTCTTACTGAGAATCACAAGCATGAGGGTCAAATTATACTTGTAAGAAAAGAAACCATTATAAGACATCCAAACAAATTTTGCAAGCAGAGCCTACAATATATAGCAATTAGGGGGCCATCTGAGCATCTGGCCACCACCAACTCTTACACTATTTCTTGCATGAACAAACAAGAAAACAATTCAAACGAAGCAACAATAATTCCATCATACAATTCCGCTGCCGTTCCACAGAATCATCCTAACTGAAAGTAATTGCAGTTGTACGCTAGCACAGAATGAGAAAACAGCACCACAATACAAATTATTTAAAATCCATTAACATCATCCAAACATAAAGGGTGTTGCCACTCCAAGAAGTACACATCGTAACATTTGAGAGCTGTGCAAACTACCCCTACAGTTCTAAAAAATACTCATCACAACGTTCCAGAGCTGGCAAGAAACAGCTGATAGTCTACTCAGAATCAGAATCAGAGCTGATAGTCTACTTATAAGGATCAGGGAACTGAACCGGGGTCAACAACAGAAGGTCGAGCGGATAGAGAAGGGACGGGAGACGTGCCTGAAACCAGGCAATGTTGTGAGTACCTTTCAGTACGGGATCAGCGGTATCCTCTACCAATTCTTGGCCAAACTTTTTAACTCTGTCTAAGAGCCAATTGATCACAACCTTCTGATCAAGTCCTTGGACTATTTCTTTAGCTTCCTTGGCGAGACGTACGAGCGTAAGCGCTGAGTTCTTGAGGAAGAGGAGGTCTTTCAGGAAGCCCCCTTCCAGGTTGGCCTCCGGGGAAACGAGGAGGGGATACAGATCATGCTTGATCTTGTGGAGCTCCAGCGCCACGCCTGCTATGAGCGAGAGGAGAACCAACTGGCGGCATTTCCAGTACCTCCGCTGAGTAATATTAACCTCGATGGGATAGTCCCTCGGGCCCTGAATCAGGTTGAGGAGGAGTTTACACGAGTCGCTGGATATGCGCAGGGAATCCAGAGAGACGAGCTCTACAGACAGGAGCTGATCGGAGCGTTTCCGCAGGGCTTGGAGGTCGGCATGGCACAAGATGCGTACGCGGACCATCTTCCCCTTTCCCTTTTATGGAGATGCGGCGGCGGCGGCGGCGGTGGCGGCGAGGAGGAGATGGTGGTGGTGAGTGGTGGCGGCGGCGATATGGATCTAGCCAGCCGCTGTTTTTATATAGGCCGGCCTATGGATGGATGGGGGCGATCTGTTTGCTAGCGTTAGATGGGATTTAGGGATTTGAGGTTTGGAGGGCAGGCAGCTGGGCCGGGGCGGATGGTTTGAGTCAGGGTGTCCACTTCCCAAGCCCACATAATATGCTTAGTGGGCCCCCACGGGTAGAACCAGAATTATGTGGCCATATCCGAAGCTAGGCTAGTACCCCCCTCTGCTGTTTTCTCTCTCCCAGCTGCTTGGTTCACTTGTCTAAAAAAAAAGCTGCTTGGTTCACCATCTGCGCGTTTCTCGCCTCCTCTCCATCATCTCCTGCATGTGTTCTCGGGTCAACTCCATAAACTTCTTCAGTGGTCTGCGTTGGACGGGCGTTGTGACGCCAGCTCTGATCAGGGTTATACTGCTCCCTTCCCCTTCCGCGGCCCCCCATCGGAAAACCTCCTCGCCCTCGCTGTGATTGTGCAAACCCTCTCCCCGCCGCTCGTGTTCTCAAGTTATCTGCATATAAGAAATCCCCCCATTCAAAAGATTTTTCATCATGCACACCATCCCCGCACTCCTCATGCCAATGCCCAAACTCTCCACAATTGTAACAAAAAATTGGCAGTTTTTCATACTTCACTTGATACTGGACCCTCTCTTCACCTTTCTTCGTAGTCACAAATCTTTTGATCTTTGCATTAACATCAATCTTAACTCTAACTCTCACATATTCGCCAAAGAATCCTGCCGGCAACTTTAACTGCACCTCCTTCACCTCGCCAATTCGCGACGCAAGCCCTTTCACTGCCGGCTCAATGAGAAAATTGTCAGGTAGGCGATGGATCTGAGCCCACACCTCCATCTTATCCAGCTTGAACGAGTCAGGGTTTTTGAAACCATCATACTCCTCCAAAATCACTGCCTGATCCCTGAATAGCCATGGACCATCTAGTATCGCCTTCTTCCAATCTGCAAGACAGCCGAACTGTGCTGTAAATAAATTCTCTTGGATCTTCCTCCAGACTACTGTCCTAGCTTCGGCTGCAAAGGGGAGTACGGGGGGAATGTTACCAATGGAAGAAGTGAGTGGAACGGTAGGGGGGTCGCTCAAAAGGTCCTCGGCTGATAATACAGGGACTAGCTTGCAGATGCAGAAATATGACCCAGGACGAGGATCTGAAGAAGGAGAGAGGTCAACTGCGATGGTTGTGTTGGAGAGCCCGAAGGGAGTCCCACCGCCACCGCCGGTGTATGTATCGCCGAGGAAAGAAGTGAAGCGGCCGAAAAAAGGTGATGGGAAGGGAAGAAGCCTCAATAGTAAGGAAGCGGGCAGTTACGAAGAAGTACAACAGGAGATGAAGGAAGGAACAAGTGGTAACAATGATGCATTGGCGGGCTCCCCTGAGGAGTGCCGCCGGCAACAATGAGTATCATCTGTTGGAATTGTCGGGGTGCGGGCAAAGCCTCGACAATTCGTGAACTTCGCGATATCGCGAATAATTTTGCCCCTACCTTGTTTTGTATAGTAGAAACTCAAATTGATAAAGTGAGGGTAGAAAGTTTTGCTACTTCTATTGGGTATGACAATGGTTATGCTATCAGCAGTGTAGGTAGAAAAGGAGGTATCGGTTTGTTCTGGAATAATGCAATAAACATTTGTGTTACTGGTTATTCGGATTACCATGTGGACTGTGAGGTGAGGGATCCAGGTTTTGACCCATGGAGACTGACAGTGGTGTATGGTGAAGCTCAAACACACCTAAGACACCAGCCTTGGGAAACAATGAAAAACATAGCTGGCTTGAGCACTCTCCCGTGGCTATGCATAGGAGATTTTAATGAAGTTTTACGTACAGAAGAACATGAGGGAATTGGAGAAAGGAGCAATGCTCAGATACAAGGATTCAGGGACATGATAGATACTTGCATGCTCATGGATATTGGGTATAATGGGAGGTTTTGGACATTTGAAAAGAAGGTGACGGGGGGTTCTTACACGAGAGTCAGGCTGGACCGGGCTCTTGGTTCGGCCGAATGGAGTTCTCTTTTTCCTCTTGCATGCGTTAAGCACTTAACCTCAGCATCATCGGATCATGGCCCGATACAGTTGGAGCTTAATGGGGGGATGGAGCAACAACAACTAAAGAAGAAGATTTTTTGCTATGAGGTTGCTTGGGAAACTCATGAGGATCTGAAAGGCACAATAGCTGCTACTTGGGCGGCTTCTTTGGAGGGAGACAGAGTAGAGGACCTGAAAATGAAGCTGGCTGATTTGTCTAGTAACTTGAGAAGATGGGACAGACGAACCTTTGGGTCTGTGCACTGGGAGATAACAGTTTTGAAGAAGAAACTAGCAGAGCTCCGAGATGAGCCGAGTCGAACGGGTCCTACCCACGAAGAGAGGAAGGTGAATGAGAGGCTGGTTGAGTTGTATCATAGGGAGGAGTTGTTGTGGCGGCAGCGTTCAAGAATCGAATGGCTAACAGCGGGTGACAAAAACACAAAATTCTTTCATATGAGAGCAAGCATGAGAAGAAAGAAGAACATGATCAAGGCTCTGATGAATTCCCTGGGGGTTCAGGTGGATGATCCGGAGGAGCTAAAAGCATTGGTCACAAATTTTTACAAAAATATGTATACATCCGAGGGGGTGAGGGGCATGGAGGCGGTTCTGGATCATGTTCCGTGAAAGGTCACCGCTGAGATGAATGGAATTCTGTGTGCAGATTATAAAGAAGAAGAAGTTAAAGCTGCTCTCTTTCAGATGTTCCTTACAAAGTCACCGGGACCGGATGGGTTCTCGGCTCATTTCTACCAACGCCACTGGGATGTGTGTGGGGTTGAAGTGACCAAGGCTATTTTTCGGATAGTAATGGGGGAGGAAGATGCAGAGTGTATAAATGATACTTTTCTGGTCCTCATACCAAAGGTAATGAACCCTTCTTTGCTCAGTCAGTTCAGACCGATTAGCTTGTGCAACATACTGTACAAAATTGCTTCGCAGGTGATTGCAAACAGATTAAAGCAAATTCTACCTGACATCATCTCAGAGGAACAATCTGCTTTTGTCCCGGGGCGACTTATTTCAGATAATATAATTTCAGCATATGAATGTCTGCATTTTATGAAGGGTAGCAAATCAAAGAAAAACAATCATTGTGCTCTAAAGCTAGATATGATGAAAGCCTACGACAGGCTCGAATGGGATTATCTTCAAGCAATGATGGAGCGGCTTGGTTTTGCTCAGGACTGGATAAATGTGGTAATGAACATGATCAAATTAGTTTCCTTTTCAGTTTTGTTCAATGGTGAAAAGTTGGAGGAGTTCAAACCTAGCAGAGGAATTCGGCAGGGAGATCCAATCTCCCCTTACCTTTTCTTGATAGCAGCGGAGGGCCTTTCGTGCCTACTGAAATCAGTTCCTCAGTCGTCAGCTTTCACGGGAGTTCAGGTGGCGCCGTCAGCCCCGGTTGTCAACCACTTGCTCTTTGCTGATGATAGCCTGTTGCTGTTCAAGGCGTGCATAGAAGGGGCAGAAGTAGTTTCAAACCTGTTGGAGGCTTACTGCAATGCATCAGGTCAGAAAGTTAATAATGAGAAGTCATCTATCTTCTTTAGCAAGGGATGTCCACATGTGTTAAGGGAGGGGATAAAAGACACCTTGCAGGTTCATGATGAGCAGCTGAGTGATCGATATTTAGGGATGCCAACTGAGGTGGGGCATGCTAAGAATGGCACCTTCAAATACCTAAGAGACAGGGTATGGGAGAAGATAAAAGGGTGGATGAAGAAGCTTCTATCTTATGCTGGCAAGGAGGTGCTAATCAAAGCAGTGGCCCAGGCTATACCTGTTTATTCCATGTCATGTTTCCGGCTTCCCAGAGGCATCACGGGAAGTATAACGTCGATGATCAGACAGTTCTGGTGGGGAAGCAAGAGAGGAAAAAGGAAGCCCTGCTGGGTATCATGGGATGTGTGCACTAAACCTAAGTACTTGGGAGGACTTGGATTTCGAGATATGGACCTGTTTAACTTATCCCTGCTGGCTCGACAGGCATGGCGCATAATACAGTCTCCAAATACTTTGAGTGCAAGAATTTTGCAAGCTAAATATTTTCCTTCGACTACTTTCTTAGAGGCAGAGTTAGGAGGAAGGCCGTCACAGATTTGGAGATCTATATTGGAGGGAAGAGGAGGACTAGAGCAGGGTTTAATTCGAAGAATTGGAACCGGGAAGGAAACAAGAATATGGGATCAGAATTGGCTTCCCCGTTCTGGACTTATGAGACCACTAGTGTGCCGGGTAGCTGAAAGACCGGAGAGAGTTGATGAGCTAATTGATTCCAGTTCGGCAAGTTGGATTGAAGAAAAGATACGAAGGGTGTTCTTGCCTTTTGATGCTGATACAATCCTCAAGATACCGCTTTGTACCAGAATCATTGATGATTTTTGGGCATGGGGAGAAGATGATAAGGGAGTATTCTCCGTACGTTCAGTGTACAAACTTCTGTTGAGATTGAAGCTACAGGGGGAGGAACTTCTACAGCCGGCAGGAGGACACTCAAATGAGGCAATAGAGGAAGCAGCTTGGACCTCTCTGTGGCATATTAAGGTTCCATCCAAAATAAAAAATTTCCTGTGGAGGCTTTGCCACGAAACAATCCCAACAGCGGGGATATTGCATCATCGGAACATGGCGACGACAAGCGTGTGCGCCTTCTGTTCGGCGCAAGATGATTGGAAGCATGCACTGATAGATTGTGTAATGGCCAGAAGTGTTTGGTCTCTTTGCTCTGAAGAAACAGTGGAGATTATGCTTGATAACTTGTCCCTTGACGCCAAGAACTGGATTTTCACAATGAATGACTTGCTATCACAGGAGGAATTCATTCGGATGGTCGTGACTCTTTGGGCTGTTTGGCGATCGAGAAAGAGAGCTATACACGAAGAGATTTTTGACAGCCCGTTCTCTACCAACTGTTTCATAATACATTACTTGAGAGATCTGGAGCTTCTTGAGAAAGTAGAGAGGGGGATTCACAAACAAGCCAGTCGCAGACCAACTGGATGGTTGGCACCACCGGGTGATCATGTAAAGATGAACGTGGATGCGGCGGTGTCTAATGAAGGAGATGGTGGTGCAGTGGGGGTGGTGTGCCGTGACCACAATGGCAGGTTCTTAGGAGCGTCAGCTTTAAAAATCAAGTTCATCACTGATGCGAGTACGTTGGAAGCTATTGCAGTAAGGGAAGGGCAAGCTTTGGTAGAAGATCTTTATAAAAACAACATACAAATTGCATCTGACTGCAAGCGGGTGGTTGAGGATGTTCACAAGGGCTCGTCGTCTGAGTACGGAGCTATAGTGCATGAAATAATACATCGCGTTACTTCTTTTATGTCATGTAAAGTAGTTCATGAGTTTAGGAGCTCAAATTTCGAGGCTCACAATCTCGCCAAATATGCTTTGTCTCTGGGTGTTGGCCGCCACGTGTGGTTGGGCCAGCCCGGAGAGCTTGATTTTGTACCTTTAAACATTATGGAGAATGAATAAAGCGTGTGAGGTTGTCTCAAAAAAAAAAATGTGGCCATATGTGGGGCTTCCCACGTTGCCCACGTGGAGGCCCACTATTCTTCCCCACATCGAACCCACCTCGAGCTCGTCCCGAGATCGAAGCAGATCCCTCACAAAAAAAAATAAAAATCGAAGCAGAAACAGGGCGAGGAGCTCCCCATGCCTCCGCTCCGCCCCATGGTGTTCTTCCCCCTCTCTCTACTACTACTACCGTACGTTCTCCTCCGATTCCGGTCGGCCCACAACCTGCTCCTCGACCAGACGATGCACGACGGCGTGGGGAGGACTGCGGAGGGAGGCGAGATGCAGCTGACCGACCAAGCCAACCACGTTGACGGCTGCAAGCCACGGCTGGGAGGTGGCAGCATTGCAAGAACATGGTTGCAGTGCGGAAGCGGCAGCGGCACAACTACAAGAAGATTATCATGGTCGGCTCCTCATCCCCAACATCACCAAGGTAACAATCTACAAGGGGGCCTGCAGCCATGGCTTGCCTTCCCCTCCCGTCCTGCTGTGAGGCCGCGCTCCACTTCTTTCGTTTGCAGCAGCAGCAGCAGCAGTACAAGCATACGCACTTCTTCAGTACCTTTTTTTAATTGGCGCTAGGTTGCATCTTTCCGTGGAAAAGCCTTGATATATGATTCTGTTTCTGATGCATCAATAATCTTAATGTGTTTGTTAACTAGTACATCGCTCTTGTCTAGGAGACTAGGACAATGTTTACTGTATTGTGTCAGGCAGTGCAGATTGTTCAGATAGGGAATAAACTATTTGTATCAGACAAGTGTACATTGTATTGTGTTCGTGTGCACTAATTATTGGAGCATCAGGCAAAGCCTTTTGTGTCGGTCACTTCTCTGAAATTCTACTCTTTTGCCCTGTCTTTGTGTTGGTCAGTTCTCTGAACATTCTTACACTCAGTGGCTATCAGTTCCAACACACAGGGAGGCAATGCATGGTGCAGACAACCATTTAGCTCACGCCTACCTAATTGGCCTCACACGGTTACCATTCCTAGAAATCTTCACAGCTCTCACATGCTCCATCAACTCCAGCATCTCCTTTATTAATTACTCCCTCTGTAAACTAATATAAGAGCATTTAGATCACTATTTTAGTTATCTAAACGCTCTTATATTAGTTTACAGATGGAGTACTTGATTATTGTCCAGCACGCAGATCTGTCAGGTGGTTCCTCCTGAATTGCACAAAGCGCTAGAGTACTGTCCGTCTCCAGTATGACCTGCTCATGTGCCAGCTTCAATAGTTGTTTCAAGCCGTGGATGCAATCCAGCACTTCTCCCTCCAGCTCCAGCACACTGGAGAACGCAGCTAGATTTGTTTATTCAGTTGTTTAGCTGATTATCCATATTTATTATGTCTTTATCTTAGTTAGACAGCAGTTATCTACTCCCTTCGTTCCTAAATATAAGTCTTTGTAGAGATTTCACTATGAATCACATACGGATGTATATAGATTGCATTTTAAGTGTAGATTCATCCATTTTGCTCGGTATGTAGTCCATCTAGGGGAATCTCTACCAAGACTTATATTTAGGAACGGAGGGAGTACTAGGCAAAGCATTGTTTTTAGGATGGTATCTGAAGTAATTTTCAAGTTTTTGATTGGTATACCTTTCTTGATGGAAACCTATCACGCCTTTCCTTTTGTTTTTCGCAGTTATGTATAGCTTTTCTGTTATTCATATATCCAGTAGGTGGGTGACTGCTTCTGTGCTCCCACCGTTAATTTTCTTTTCTTCTATTTGTGTGTGTAAGAGACATTGTGATAGACGTGCAAGCGATCAAAACCCACTATCAACCATAGCTTCTCTTCACTGAGGTTTATGAGAGTTGTCAAGCAGTTTAACCCCATTCAGAGGGCTATATCACCAGCCGCAAGCAACATGGAAAAATGTTGCAGATGCCTAAGCATTTGATGATTCCTCTTGATTTTCTGTGTGGCTTTCTTTTTGCATGAATTCTGATTTTCGGGCCTTTTTCTTGCACTTTATAATGTTATCTGTAATGATTTTGTTTTCTTGTGGTTAATACTCCCTCCGTCCGGAAATACTTGTCGAAGATATGCATAAAAATGGATGTATCTAGAATAAAATACGTCTAGATACATCCATTCCTCCGACAAGTATTTCCGGATGGAGGGAGTATTAATTTTCTCTACTTTTCTGCAGGAAAGAATTCCAAACTACAGAAAGATGAAGGCTTTTACAATGTTTTACTCTACCTTAAACGAGGTCGAGGTTGAAGGCTTCGAGAGGATGAAGAAGCACTAGGTTTAGCGGCTGGAGCTACAAGGTGCTGCCATTGTAAGAAGATGATGCAAATGGGTTTACCACAACTTGGAAGTGGCTTCTGGAAACGATGCATCTGGCAGTGAAAACTGATGCTCGTAATGCTTTTTGTAATGACCTTTTTTTTGGCACTATCTAGGATGATGTAATATGTTGGAGCAGCTTCTGGAAATGATGCAAATGGCAAATATCCAAGTTTTCTGTTTACTTTAAAATCGTTCAAAAATAGATTTCGTTTACTGGTCTTTTTCTGCTCACCTTTTAAATCGTTAAATAACATTTTCCGTTCACCGCCTTTTTTCTGTTTTTATTTTTTAGAATCATACAAAAATAGTTTTCGTTTCCGTTAACTTTTTTAAATGGTTCAAAATTAGTTTTCGTTCACCGGCCTTTCTTGTTCACTTTTATAATCTTTCAAAAATATTTCTCATTCACCTGCCTTTTTTGTTCACTCTTAAAATCGTTCGAAAATAGCTTCGTTCATCGGTCTTTTCTGTTCGCTTTTAAAATCATCCAAGAATAGTTTCCATTCACCGCCATATTCTGTTTTATTTTTTGAAAATGTTCAAAAATAGTTTTCATTCACCAGCCTTTCTTGTACACTTTAATAATTGTTCAAATTTTTTTTTCCGTTCACCGGACTTTTTTGTTCACTTTTAAAATCGTTCGAAAATAGTCTTTGTTCACCGGTTTTTCTGTTCGATTTTAAAATCGTTCAAGAATAGTTTCCGTTCATCGCCATTTTCTGTTTTATTTTTTAAAATGTTCAAAAATAGTTTCTGTTCACCGGCCTTTTCTGTTCACTTTAAAATTGTTCAAGAATAGAGTTCGTTGACCGGCCTTTTCTGTTCACTTTTAAAATCGTTCTAAAATAGTTTTCGATCACCACCATTTTCATTTTATTTTTTACAATCGTTCAAAAATAATTTTGATTTCTGTTCACTTTTAAAAATATCGTTCAAAAATAGTCTTCGTTCACCCGTCTTTTCTGTTCGATTTTAAAATCGTTCAAGAATAGTTTCCGTTCACCGCCATTTTCTGTTTTATTTTTTAAAATGTTCAAAAATAGTTTATGTTCACCTGCATTTTCTGTTCACTTTAAAATTGTTCAAAAATAGAGTTTATTCACTGGCCTTTTCTGTGCACTTTTAAAATCGTTCAAAAATAGTTTCCGTTCACCACCATTTTCATTTTATTTTTTACAATCGTTCAAAATAGTTTTGATTTCTGTTCACTTTTTAAAAAATCATTCAAAAATAGTTTTCGTTCATCGGCCTTTCCTGTTCACTTTTAAAATCGTTCAAAAATAGATTTCGTTCGCCGGCCTTTTCTGTTCACTTTTAAAATCGTATAAAAATAGTTTCTGTTTACCGCCATTCAAAAATAGTTTTCATTCACTTTTAGAATCATTAAAAAATATTTTTCGTTCATCACCATTTTCTTCTGTTCACTTTCTAATTTTGTTTGAACTTGTTTTTCTGTTCCAACAAAAAAAAGTAACTTCGAAAGGCTAAGTTAAGAACAAGAAGCAGTTTGCAAAGCAGTTATGTAAAAAAAAAACTGATTCTGAAGTCCCACAAGTCCTGGAAAGTTACAATAGCGTATAACCCGTTTTTAATAGTAATTTGTTTCTTGCGAAGATGTACTGAAGAAAAAGAGGTACGCGAAGCAGTTCCGAAAAAAAAGTAGCGAAGCAGTTCCGGAAAAAAAGTGGCGAAGCAGTAGCGACAAGAACATTATAAAGTGTAAGTCCACATGAGAACATTTCAGTTTTCGAACAATCAATAATGTTATAAAATTGCAATATTTATAATCAAAATTTTCATGATAATATCAGGCACCTCATTTGCTTCACTAGGTTGCTTCGACGTACATGCAAAGAAATCACAGTTTCAAAACGAGCAAGTTGATTTTCAATTTAAGTCGTCCTTCCATTTCAAGATATTTCAACTAATAGTGTTGTTCTACATGACTCAGATCCAAGCTATCCAACGCAAGGAGGAAAATTGAACGAGCTCAACGAAAAGGATAAAGTCAACTATGTGCACTTTTTGAAAAAGTGTGTTATGTAATAATAACAATTTTAAGCTCCTATTTCATGAAGATGTACAAAACAGTAGTCTCTACACTATTTTTGGTTCAAGGATGAGAAACTGTGTACATCTTCCTGTTTGCGAACATTAGTTGCGAAACAGCCTTCAAAAATTGAAACAGCCTTCAAGAATGACAGTACGCGCGAAACAGTGAACCAGTACGAACAAAGGCGCGCGATAGAAACAGTGAACCAGTACGAACAGAGGCGCGCACGTTAATGGGCCGAGCCCATTTATACGACCGTTCGGGCGACGAGACACGGAACCGTCGCTTCGGAGCGATGTACAGGAGCTCCCGATAAAAGGGAGGAAAAGTCCTTTTGACGTATCTCATCTATCGTCAAAGTTCGACTTTCATCCTTCATCCGCAAAACTGGGTATCTGGGGTCTCTCATCTCTCAAATCCATTTGTTTTTAGTCCTTCGCCGGTTTTGACGGGGTTTTGCTGGTTTTGGTTGTGGGCCCCACATGTCAGGGTGGGTCCCACGATTGCCTTTCTTCTTCCCCTATCCTCTTCCTCGTTCCCCAGTCGCGTGCTCGACGTCCCATCCAGTGCGCGCGCCCCGTCCGTTGGGCTCGGGACGGGAAAGGTGATGAGGGGTGATACGTCCCAAATGTATCCATAATTTTTGCTTGTGCCATGCTTGTTTTGCATCATTGTCTCATGTTTCTATCATAGTTTTATATCATTTTAGGGTGTTTTTCCAGACTAACCTATTCACAAGATGCCCAGTGCCAGTTCATGTTTTCTGTCTGTTTTTGGTTTTATGAAAAGTTACACAAGAAAGTTCGTCGGAAAAAATTGAAAAAATTCCAGAAATTCTTTTTCATCAGAAGAGCCCCGGAGCCAGAAGGGCGGACCCATCTGAGGCCCACATGACCTGCACGACCCTAGGGCGCGGGTTAGGAGGCGGCGCACGGGGGTGGCGCCCTCCCCTCGGATACCGCCTTACTCCGCCTTACTCCGCCGATTTTCCCTATTTATTCTCTCGCGGAGGAAAGGCCGAAACAAGAACCCTTTTCCAGAAAAAAAGTCCCGAGGCGCCGCCACCATCAAACCCTAGTATTGGGGGTCAGAAAGGTCCGCCCCGGCACCTTGCCGGGACGGGGATTGGCCCCCGGAGCCATCTCGATCGACGCTGCTGCCTCCATGATGCTTCGTGAGTAGTTCCGCCATGGACTACGGGTTCATACCAGTACCTATATGTTACTCTCTCCCCCTTGTACTTCAATGCAATGATCTCATGAGCTGTTTTACATGATTGAGATCCATTCGATATAATTCGTGTTGTGTTTGTTGGGATCCGATGGATTGTTACTTGATCATATGGCATGATGCCCAGTATCTTATTTATATGTTTGTGAGTTATCGTTGCTGCAATCTTGTTATGCTTAATGCTTGTCACTAGGGCCCGAGTGCCATGATCTCAGATTTGAAGTTTTGCTTCTTATCTACAAGTTGTATGCATCTGCTATTGTCCGGAACCGACGGTCCCGAAGTGACATAAATTGGGGTAGCCGTGAGTGGAAAGGCTGTAGTTTGAGGATCACAAGTGTTCATTGAGTGTTAATACTTTGCTCCGGTGCTTGGTAAAACAAGTGCCTTAATTACCATAAGTTCCATGATTGGCCCGCAGAAACGGGATGGTAGGACAAAATATGTTGTGCAAGTTCTTCTAGTAAGCACGTACAACTATATATGGAACACATGCCTACACTTATAGTTCATAGACTACAATGTTTTCAATTTTGTCAATTGCCTAGCTGTAATTTGTTTACCCAACACATGCTCTTTTATTTTGGAGAGATAACTCTAGTGTTGTTGTGAACCCGGTCCATCTTTCATCATCATTGCTTCCATTGTTACTTTTACTGCTGCTCCTTTACTGTTTCCATTGCCCTTACACTGTTGTTCCTTTCACACATACGCTCCCTGCCACGCACTAGACTATTTTCTAGCACCGTTGGCACCACCTTTGCTACTGATAAACTTTGCTTCTAGTGCTTTCTCAGGTGTGGCTGAACTGACAACTCAGCTGCTAAGGCTTATACATATTCTTTAACTCCCCTTGTGTCGAATCAATAAACTGGGTTACACTTACCCTCGAAGACTATTGCGATCTCCTACACTTGTGGGTTATCAAGACTATTTTCTGGCGCCATTGTAGGGGAGCACATCTCTACATATAAGCTCACCAAGGAAGGCAAATTATCACAATCAAATACTCTCCCGGCACGCACAAGACTATTTTCTGGCACCGTTGCCGGGGAGCAATAGCTCTACCTATAAGCTCACTTGGGGAGTACACACTTTCTCTTTACTCTTTATTAGTTTTGCAACATGGTTACTTTCTTTGAAACTAAATCTTATTGGCAAGGTGGATTCACAGATGATCAACAAAAATATTATAAGGAATACCGCTTGTCACAAAAATGGATAGACCTATGAAAAAAAAATCAACTTGATACTTATGCTAGAAATTTATGCTCTATATATGACAAATCTTACTGTTGTGATGAATCTTAGTGCCCTATGAATTTTAAACACTTGCCTTATCAATGTGCTCGTAATATGGATGAAATAATTGCTACTTATGCTATTGGAAATTATGATTTTTATAATGCTGAAATGATTGAAGAATTTATTGCTTATAAGGGTGCCTATGAAATTTTCTCTTTGATTGAACACACTAATGATGCCGCTTACAAATCTGAGAGTCTTGCTATACTTAATTACTATCTTGATAACTATAAGGATGAGAATTGTTGGATAACTAAACATTTTGTGACATTCTCTCCTCCTAAAGAAAAATCTCATGCCTTGCAGGAAACCATGGAAGAAGAAATTGCTGAAACTAGAAGCTTAATTGATGAAAATGAGGAGGAGAGTGACGAACAAGGGAGGAAGAAGGGAGTAGCTACCCATACCTACCTTCTAATGAGAGTAACTCTTTAACTCACACCTTGTTTGAGAATGAATGCTATATTGATGAATGTTATGATCCCTTGAATTCTTTTGAAATATCCTTTTTTGATGAAACTGATGCTTGCTATGCTGAAAACCATGTTACCTTTATGGATGAAACTATTGAAAATGATTATGCTACTATTATTTATGATAATCCATGCTACTTTGACGAGTCTTATGATAATCCTCTATTTGTTCCTACTATTGATATTCATGATAATGAGGAGTTCTACTTGGAAAATTTATATGATAATGCTCTAGATGATGGTCGTATGTTGCTTGATGTTATTAATGATACTATTATTGAAAATGGGATTGGAGAGGTCTTAACTTTATGTATAAGGAGTCCCATACCTTTTGAGTGTTGGGAAACGTGGTAATTTCAAAATTTTCCTACGCACACGCAAGATCATGGTGATGCATAGCAACGAGAGGGAGAGTGTATATTCATACCCTTGAAGATCGCTAAGCGGAAGCATTATGACAACGCGGTTGATGTTGTCGTACGTCTTCACGATCCGACCGATCCAAGTACCGAACGCACGGCACCTCCGAGTTCTGCACACGTTTAGCTCGATGACGTCCTCGCCTTCTTGATCCAGCAAGACGAGGGAAGTAGTAGATGAGTTTCGGCAGCACGATGGCATGGTGACGGTGTTGGTGAAGAACAATCTCCGCAGGGCTTCACCTAAGCACTACAGAAACTATGACGGAGGATAAACTAGAGGGGACGGGGTTGCCGGCACACGGCTTGGTGTTTCTTGATGTGTCTTTGGTGCTAGTGTTGGGGAACGTAGTAATTTCAAAAAATTTCCTACGCACACGCAAGATCATGGTGATGGTATATCAACGAGAGGGGAGAGTGTTCGTCCACGTACCCTCGTAGACCGTAAGCGGAAGCGTTAGCACAACGCGGTTGATGTAGTCGTACGTCTTCACGATCCGACCGATCCAAGCACCGAACGTACGGAGCCTCCGAGTTCAGCACACGTTCAGCTCGATGACGATCTCCGGCCTCCGATCCAGCAAAGCTCCGGAGATGAGTTCCGTCAGCACGACGGCGTGGTGACGATGATGATGTTCTGCCGGCACAGGGCTTCGCCTAAACTCCGTGACGATATGACCGAGGTGGAATATGGTGGAGGGGGGCACCGCACACGGCTAAGGAACGATCCGTAGATCAACTTGTGTGTCTATGGGGTGCCCCCCGCCCCCGTATATAAAGGAGGGAGGGAGGAGGTGCAGCCGGCCCCCTAGGGGTGCGCCTGGAGGAGTCCTACTCCCACCGGGAGTAGGACTCCCCCCTCTTGCCTTGGTGGAGAAGGAAAGGGGGGAGGGGAAAGAGGAAAGGGGGGCGCCCCCCTCCTTGTCCTATTAATACTAGGGGGGGGAGGGGGCGCGCGGCCTGCCCTGGACGGCCCTCCTCTTCTCCCTCTTGGCCCACTAAGGCCCATTATCCCCCGGGAGGGTTCCGGTAACCCCCCGGTGTTCCGGTAAAATCCCGATTTCACCCGGAACCATTCCGATGTCCAAACACAGGCTTCCAATATATCAATCTTTATGTCTCGACCATTTCGAGACTCCTCGTCATGTCCGTGATCACATCCGGGACTCCGAACAAACTTCGGTACATCAAAACTTATAAACTCATAATAAAACTGTCATCGTAACGTTAAGCGTGCGGACCCTACGGGTTCGAGAACTATGTAGACATGACCTAGAACCATTCTCGGTCAATAACCAATAGCGGGACCTGGATGCCCATATTGGTTCATACATATTCTACGAAGATCTTTATCGATCAAACCGCATAACAACATACGTTGTTCACTTTGTCATCGGTATGTTACTTGCCCGAGATTCGATCGTCGGTATCCAATACCTAGTTCAATCTCGTTACCGGCAAGTCTCTTTACTCGTTACATAATACATCATTCTGTAACAAACTCATTAGCTACATTGCTTGCAAGGCTTATTGTGATGTGCATTACCGAGAGGGCCCAGAGATACCTCTCCGACAATCGGAGTGACAAAACCTAATCTCGAAATACGCCAAATCAACATGTACCTTCGGAGACACCTATAGTACTCCTTTATAATCACCCAGTTATGTTGTGACGTTTGGTAGTACCCAAAGTGTTCCTCCGGTAAACGGGAGTTGCATAATTCTCATAGTTACAGGAACAAGTATAAGTCATGAAGAAAGCAATAGCAGAATACTAAACGATCAAGTGCTAGGCTAACGGAATGGGTCATGTCAATCACATCATTCTTCTAATGATGTGATCCCACTAATCAAATGACAACACATGTCTATAGTTAGGAAACATAACCATCTTTGATTAACGAGCTAGTCAAGTAGAGGGATACTAGTGACTATAGTTTTGTCTATGTATTCACACATGTACCATGTTTTCGGTTAATACAATTCTAGCATGAATAATAAACATTTATCATGATATGAGGAAATAAATAATAACTTTATTATTGCCTCTAGGGCATATTTCCTTCAGCTAGCCCTGCCCCTCTATTTATATGTTGAGCCTTGGGGTCGAAACCTGGAGTAAAAGCCTCCACAAAGTCGGTTTCACCCGAAACGCAAGAGTCCTTCTCGGACTCCAGGGCCAGACGCCAGGGTTCCCGGCGTCTGGACCCAGATGGACTCCGCAAAACTTTCTTTTGCGCTTTGCAAAAACCTTGCGGGCTTTCCCCTTTGGCCCAAATAAAGTGTTCTCGTGTCCAAACATTACGAGAAACATCCGGAACCCCTTCCAGTGAATTCCGGAACCCTTCCGGAGACCAAACACTATTATCCCATATATCAATCTTTATCTCCGGACCATTCCAGAGTTCCTCATCATGTCCGTGATCATATCCGGGAGTCCGAACAACACTCGGTCATCAACATACACAACTCATATAATACTATATTGTCAACGAACATTAAGCGTGCGGACCCTACGGGTTCGAGAACTATGTAGACATGACCGAGACACCTCTCTGGTCAATAACCAATAGCGGAACCTGAATGCCCATATTGGCTCCTACATATTCTACGAAGATCTTTATCGGTCGAACCGCATAACAACATACGTTGTTCCCTTTGTCATCGGTATGTTACTTGCCCGAGATTCGATCGTCGGTATCTCAATACCTAGTTCAATCTCGTTACCGGCAAGTCTCTTTACTCGTTAAGTAATGTATTATCCCGCAACTAACTCTTTAGCTACATTGCTTGCAAGGCTTATAGTGATGTGCATTACCAAGAGGGCCCAGAGATACCTCTTCGACAATCGGAGTGACAAATCCTAATCTTGAAATACGCCAACTCAACATGTACCTTCGGAGATACCTGTAGAGCTCCTTTATAATCACCCAGTTACGTTGTGACGTTTGGTAGCACACAAAGTGTTCCTCAGGTAAACGGGAGTTGCATAATCTCATAGTCATAGGAACATGTATAAGTCATGAAGAAAGCAATAGCAACATACTAAACGATCAAGTGCTAAGCTAACAGAATGGGTCAAGTCAATCACATCATTCTCCTAATGATGTGATCCCGTTAATCAAATCACAACTCATGTCTATGGTTAGGAAACACAACCATCTTTGATCAACGAGCTAGTCAAGTAGAGGCATACTAGTGATACGATGTTTGTCTATGTATTCACACATGTATTATGTTTCCCGTTAATACAATTCTAGCACGAATAATAAACATTTATCATGATATAAGGAAATAAATAATAACTTTATTATTGCCTCTAGGGCATATTCCTTCAGTCTCCCACTTGCACTAGAGTCAATAATCTGGATTACACAGTAATGATTCTAACACCCATGGAGCCTTGGTGCTGATCATGTTTTGCTCATGGAAGAGGCTTAGTCAATGGGTCTGCAACATTCAGATCCGTATGTATCTTGCAAATCTCTATGTCTCCCACCTGGACTTGGTCCCAGACGGAATTAAAGAGAATCTTGATGTGCTTGGTTCTCTTGTGAAATCTGGATTCCTTTGCCAAGGCAATTGCACCAGTATTGTCACAAAAGATTTTCATTGGACCCGATGCACTAGGTATGACACCTAGATCAGATATGAACTCCTTCATCCAGACTCCTTCATTTGCTGCTTCCGAAGCAGCTATGTACTCCGCTTCACATGTATATCCCGCCACGACGCTTTGTTTAGAACTGCACCAACTGACAGCTCCACCGTTCAATATAAACACGTATCCGGTTTGCGATTTAGAATCGTCCGGATCAGTGTCAAAGCTTGCATCGACGTAACCATTTACGACTAGCTCTTTGTCACCTCCATAAACGAGAAACATATCCTTAGTCCTTTTCAGGTATTTCAGGATATTCTTGACCACTGTCCAGTGATCCACTCCTGGATTAGTTTGGTACCTCCCTGCTAAACTTATTGCTAAGCATACATCAGGTCTGGTACACAACATTGCATACATGATAGAGCCTATGGCTGAAGCATAGGGAACATCCTCCATTTTCTCTCTATCTTCTGTTGTGCTCGGGCATTGAGTCTGACTCAACTTCACACCTTGTAATACAGGCAAGAACCCTTTCTTTGCTTGATCCATTTTGAACTTTTTTCAAAACTTTATCAAGGTATGTGCTTTGTGAAAGTCCAATTAAGCGTCTTGATCTATCTCTATAGATCTTGATGCCTAATATATAAGCAGCTTCACCGAGGTCTTTCATTGAAAAACTTTTATTCAAGTATCCTTTTATGCTATCCAGAAATTCTATATCATTTCCAATCAACAATATGTCGTCTACATATAATATCAGAAATGCTACAGAGCTCCCACTCACTTTCTTGTAAATACAGGCTTCTCCAAAAGTCTGTATAAAACCATATGCTTTGATCACACTATCAAAGCGTTTATTCCAACTTCGAGAGGCTTGCACCGGTCCATAAATGGATCGCTGGAGCTTGCACACTTTGTTAGCACCTTTTGGATCGACAAAACCTTCTGGTTGCATCATATACAACTCTTCTTCTAGAAATCCCAGGAATACAGTTTTGACATCCATTTGCCATATTTCATAATCATAAAATGCGGCAATTGCTAACATGATTCGGACAGACTTAAGCATCGCTACGCGTGAGAAAGTCTCATCGTAGTCAACCCCTTAAACTTGTCAAAAACCTTTCGCAACAAGTCGAGCTTTGTAGACAGTAACATTACCATCAGCGTCAGTCTTCTTGTTGAAGATCCATTTATTCTCGATGGCTTGCCGATCATCGGGCAAGTCAACCAAAGTCCATACTTTGTTCTCATACATGGATCCCATCTCAGATTTCATGGCCTCGAGCCATTTTACGGAATCTGTGCTCATCATCGCTTCCTCATAGTTTGTAGGTTCGCCATGGTCAAGTAACATGACCTCCAGAATAGGATTACCGTACCACTCTGGTGCGGATCTTACTCTGGTTGACCTACGAGGTTCGGTAGTAACTTGATCTGAAGTTTCATGATCAATATCATTAGCTTCCTCACTAATTGGTGTAGTCGTCACAGGAACCGGTTTCTGTGATGAACTACTTTCCAATAAGGGAGTAGGTATAGTTATCTCATCAAGTTCTACTTTCCTCCCACTCACTTCTTTCGAGAGAAACTCCTTCTCTAGAAAGGATCTAAATTTAGCAACAAAAGTCTTGCCTTCAAATCTGTGATAGAAGGTGTACCCAATAGTCTCCTTTGGGTATCCTATAAAGACACATTTCTCCGATTTGGGTTCGAGCTTATCAGGTTGACGTTTTTACATATAAGCATCGCAGCCCCAAACTTTAAGAAATGACAACTTTGGTTTCTTGCCAAACCACAGTTCATAAGGCATCGTCTCAACGGATTTTGATGGTGCCCTATTTAACGTGAATGCGACCGTCTCTAAAGCATAACCCCAAAACAATAGCGGTAAATTAGTAAGAGACATCATAGATCATACCATATCTAGTAAAGTACGATTACGATGTTCAGACACACCATTAAGTTGTGGTGTTCCAAGTGGCGTGAGTTGCGAAACTATTCCGCATTGTTTCAAATGTAGACCAAACTCGTAACTCAAATATTCTCCTCCACAATCAGATCGTAGAAACTTTATTTTCTTGTTACGATGATTTTCCACTTCACTCTGAAATTCTTTGAACTTTTCAAATGTTTCAGACTTATGTTTCATTAAGTAGACATACCATATCTGCTCAAATCATTAGTGAAGGTGAGAAAATAACGATACCCGCCGCGAGCTTCAATATTCATTGGACCACATACATCAGTATGTATGATTTCCAATAAATCTTTTGCTCGCTCCATAGTTCCAGAGAAAGGCGTTTTAGTCATCTTGCCCATGAGGCACGGTTCGCAAGTACCAAGTGATTCATAATCAAGTGATTCCAGAAGTCCATCAGTATGGAGTTTCTTCATGCGTTTTACACCAAATATGACCCAAACGGGAGTGCCACAAATAAGTTGCACTATCATTATCAACTCTGCATCTTTTGGCTTCAACATTATGAATATGTGTATCACTACTATCGAGATTCAATAAAAATAGACCACTCTTCAAGGGTGCATGACCATAAAAGATGTTACTCATATAAATAGAACAACCATTATTCTCTAATTTAAACGAATAACCGTCTCGCATCAAACAAGATCCAGATATAATGTTCATGCTTAATGCTGGCACCAAATAACAATTATTCAGGTCTAAAACTAATCACGAAGGTAGATGTAGAGGTAGTGTGCCGACCGCGATCACATCGACTTTGGAACCATTTCGCACGCGCATTGTCACCTAGTCCTTAGCCAATCTTCGCTTAATCCGTAGTCCCTGTTTCGAGTTGCGAATATTAGCAACAGAACCAGTATCAAATACCCAGGTGCTACTGCGAGCATTAGTAAGGTACACATCAATAACATGTATATCACATATACCTTTGTTCACCTTGCCATCCTTCTTATCCGCCACATACTTGGGGCAGTTCCACTTCCAGTGAACAGTCTGCTTGCAGTAGAAGCACTCAGTCTCAGGCTTAGGTCCAGACTTGGGTTTCTTCTCTTGAGCAGCAACTTGTTTGTCGTTCTTTTTGAAGTTCCCCTTCTTCTTCTCTTTACCCTTTTTCTTGAAACTGGTGGTCTTGTTGACCATCAACACTTGATGCTCCTTTTTGATTTCTACCTCCGCAGCCTTTAGCATTGCGAAGAGCTCGGGAATAGTCTTGTTCATCCCTTGCATATTATAGTTCATCATGAAGCTCTTGTAGCTTGGTGGCAGTGATTGAACAATTCTGTCAATGACACTATCATCAGGAAGATTAACTCCCAGTTGAATCAAGTGATTATTATACCCAGACATTTTGAGTATATGTTCACTGACAGAACTATTCTCCTCTGATACGTCCATTTTGCATCATGCTTTTATATCAATATTTATTGCATTATGGCATGTTATTACGCGTTATATCTCAATACTTATGGCTATTCTCTCTTATTTTACAAGGTTTACCATGAAGAGGGGGAATGCCGGCAGCTGGAATTCTGGCTGGAAAAGGAGCAAACGTTGGAAACCTATTCTGCATAGCTCCAAAAGTCCTGAAACTCCACGAAACAACTTTTTGGAATTAATAAGAATTTCTGAGCGAAAGAAATACGCCAGGGGGCCAACACCCTGTCCAGGAGACAGGGGGGCGCGCCCCCCCCCTATAGGGCGCGCCCCCTATCTCCTGGCCCCCTGGTGGGCCTCCGGCGTCCATCTTCTGCTATATCATCGCTTTTACCCTGGAAAAAATTGTGGGCAAGCTTACGGGACGAAACTCCGCCGCCACGAGGCGGAACCTTGGCGGAACCAATCTAGGGCTCTAGCGGAGCTGTTCTGCCGGGGACACTTCCCTCCGGGAGGGGGAAATCATCACCAACATCATCACCAACGATCCTCTCATAGGGAGGGGGTCAATCTCCATCAACATCTTCACCAGCACCATCTCCTCTCAAAACCCTAGTTCATCTCTTGTATCCAATCTTGTATCAAAACCACAAATTGGTACCTGTGGGTTGCTAGTAGTGTTGATTACTCCTTGTAGTTGATGTTAATTGGTTTACTTGGTGGAAGATCATATGTTCAGATCCTTTATGCATATTATTACTCCTCTGACTATGAACATGAATATGCTTTGTGAGTAGTTACGTTTGTTCCTGAGGACATGGGTGAAGTCTTGCTATTAGTAGTCATGTGAATTTGGTATTCGTTCGATATTTTGATGAGATGTCTGTTGTCTTTTCCTCTAGTGGTGTTATATGAACATCGACTACATGACACTTCACCATTATTTGGGCCTAGAGGAAGGATTGGGGAAGTAATAAGTAGATGATGGGTTGCTAGAGTGACAGAAGCTTAAACCCTAGTTTATGTGTTGCTTTGTTAGGGGCTGATATGGATCCATATGTTTAATGCTGTGGTTAGGTTTACCTTAATACTTCTTTTGTAGTTGCGGACACTTGCAATAGAGGTTAATCATAAGTGGGATGCTTGTCCAAGTTACGGCAGTACCCAAGTATCGGTCCACCCACATATCAAATTATCAAAGTACCGAACGCGAATCATATGAACGTGATGAAAACTAGCTTGACGATAATTCCCAATCACTACTGGAATCAGCTACTTTGCCATCTGCCCGCTCTTTGCGGTCCGCTAGCGGATGGCAAAGAAGCTCTTTGCCATCAGCTACCAAAAAGCGGACGACAAAGAAACGGCAGACGACAAAAGAGGCCTTTGCCATCGGTCGGCTCTTTGCCGTCAGCCAGCCGACGACAAAGATTCTTTGCCGTCAGCTGGCTGACGGCAAAGAGAGAGGTGGCCCCCACACCCCCGCCCGTTTAGAAAAAACTTAACGCCCCACCTCTTTGCCGACGGCAAAGGGAGACAAAGGCGGACGGCAAAGATCGGCGGACGGCAAAGGGCAGACTAACTAACGTCCGCCCCCGCCCGTTAATTAGTCTCTCTTCTCTCCCTCTCTCCTCCCCGACGCCCCGCCACCAGATCCCCGCCCACCGCCGACCCCACCGCCCGGCACCTTCCCCGCCCCCTGCCGCCGC
>NC_041385.1:49615244-49696521 GCF_002162155.2 Triticum dicoccoides
GCCGCCCGGTGCCGCCACCGCCCCCACCGACCGTCCCATTGCTCCGGTGAGGGACTACTTCTTTTTTTCTTCTTCTGTTTTTTCATTTCTTTTGCTGTTTAATTGTTAGTGCTAGATTGTGTTAGTGTTAGTGTTAGAAAAGAATTACAAGAAGTAGAAGTAGTAGAAGAAGTAGAACAAGAAGAAAAGAAAAGAAGTAGAAAAAAGATGAAAAAAGAAAAAGAAGAAAAGAAGTAGAAGAAGAAGAAAGGAAGAAAAGAAAAGAAGTAGAAAAAAGATGAAAAAAGAAAGAGAAGAAAAGAAGTAGAAGTAGAAGAAGAAGTAGAAGAATTATTACTTAGGTCATATATTTTTTGATTTTGTTATGAAAAACATCATATATAATTGTGTTGATCGGGTAGATTTAAATGTGCAGTTTCGACGACCTCGCCGTGCGTTTGACGAGCTCTGCCCCTTCGTTCGTGGGTGAGCACAAATGACATGTCCTCCTCCCCCATTAATTATTTGCTCTGTTCCGGTGTTCGTGCCGATGAAATTTGATAGCTAGCTATATATGTGTCTTGAATCATCAGTATGCGTAACCAATATGTCTCTCCCATTCGAAAGCGTCATAGTTATAAATATGCATGCATTTGCATATTTATAACCTTGATTCTTTCGAATTGTCCAACGCTATCCATGGACAGCCCGACTATGTGTAGATTGGGTTCGTTTTCCCATATGCTTTGCTCCGGATCCGACGCATAGATTTCGTCAGTGCCTCCTCTGCTGTTCTCCGGGTACACATCCTCTCTGTTTATTGCAGAGACGTGTATCAGGAGAACAGCAGGGAGGTGCTGCCGAAATTTTGCGTCGGATCTGGAGCATATCATGGGAAAATGAACCCAATCTACACATACTCGGGTGGGATTAGGACCTATCATTACCTATTAGAGTGTAGGTTGCATGGACGTAATAAAATTGACAAAGTAGATCAACTGATGAATATATACATGGTGAATTATATATATAATTGTTGTGTGTCCAGTAGCTCTGAAAGTCAAGATGAGTGATCGTGCGTGGATGTATACCGGTCACACTGGTCAGAAAAAATGGAGCGCTGAATGGTTCATAAAAACCAAGGGGTTTGTGCAAGCCGCATTTGCAAATGGCCAGAGGAAAACCTGGTGCCCCTGTTTCCGGTGCGGCAATTGGGAAAAGAGGACAGAGGCTGAAATGGGCAAACACCTGTAGAAGAGTGGTTTTACGCCCGATTATACGCTGTGGACATTTCATGGTGAGTCTGCCCAATGTAACCGAGCTGAGGTGGATCGTCGTCGCACCGACGAGCATGGTACCGGGATGGAAAACATGGCGCAAGACTATGATGATGCTCGGGATTCGGACGAGGAGATGGAGGAATCTGCAAAGGCCTTCAATGAAATGTTGGAGTCTTCAAAACTTCCGCTCCACGAGCACACTGAGCTTTGTCAGTTGGATGCCATCTCACAAGTAATGGCTCTGAAGGCTCAGTTCAACTTGAGCAGAGAATGCTACGACGCAATTATGATAGTATTTGGATGCTTTCTACCCAAAGGCCACGTAATGCCTGCAAACCTGTACCAGTCGGACAAAATCCTCAAGCACTGAAGATGCCCTATGAGAAGATACATGCCTGTGAGAAAGGATGTGCCTTATTTAGGCTTGACTATGCAGACTTGAACTATTGTCCCATTTGCAAGTCTTCTAGGTATATTGTGGTAGACAACGGTATGGGTGAGAAGACACATACCAAAATCCCCGTTAGTGTTCTTCGGTATATGCCAATCGTACCAAGACTTCAATGTCTTTTCATGGTCGAAGAGACGTCCAAACAGATGACATGTCACAAAACAGGCAAAAGAACCGAACTAGATGCAGATGGGAAACTGATGATGGTACACACATCGGATGGTGTTGCGTGGAAAAAGTTTGATGAATTACATGCTGACAAAGCGGCAGATCTGAGGCATCCTTGAGTCGGCATCAGCACGGATGGGTTCAGTGTGTTTGGTATGATGGCAGCCCAATACAGTTGTTGGCCCGTATTTGTCTTTCCACTCAATCTCCCCCCCGGACAGATTTTGCAAAGAAAGAACATTTTCCTGACGTTGGTAATTCCAGGGCCCAACTATCTGGGGAAAAATATGAATGTGTACATGCAGCCGCTTAAGCCTGGGATAATGGGTTCAAGACATACGAATTGCAAGAAGCCTGGGATAATGGGTTCAAGACATACGACGCCTATAGCAAACGAAACTTCATAATGCGTGCCTGGTACATGTACTCGACGCATGACTTGCCGGCGTATGCGCTATTCGTTGGCTGGTGTGTGCATGGAAGGTTCCCGTGCCCCACATGCAAGGGAGCTCTTGAGTTTCGTTGGCTTCAGGCCGGTCGCAAGTTTTCTTGCTTTGACATGCATAGACAGTTCCTGGATCCTCGCCATAAGTTCAGGAAAGACAAGAAGAACTTCATCAGAGGTAGAGTTGTAAAAAACTCTGCACCACCTGTGTTGACAGGCCAACAGACCCTGGTGCTACCCAACTGAGAGGATGCAGAAGACGCTTTGAGAAAAATGTAAAAGTAAACGTAGAATTGAAGCATCGATGGCTGAGGCATTCATCACTGAGGAGGCGGCAAACTTCATGACAACACACTATGAAGCCAAAAATCGTCATTTGCCAATTCTGACGACCCTAAAAAGGGTGGATCCAACCTTAGCCTATTCAAAGGGAATCTCGCACCAGCCAGTGTTTCAAATCCAGTATCTTTGGATAACGAAGAATGGCGGACCATTTCGTTGTATATCTTCAACATCCTGATAGAAGTGCGGCCGTACATCGAGTAAGTTCTCAGTACATTGTTTCGCAACTTCTATTTCCTTTGAACTTCTCTTATTCCTGGATATTTCATATAGTCGATACGTCGCCCTATTCTCGTATGGAGCGGTGATCCAAAAGGATTCCGTCGAAGAGTATGAGCTTCTCGCGAAGCAAGGAGGCGACTATCCCGGTTTCATCTCTTGGTTCAAACAAACGGTAATTTCTATTAGGCAATTTCATTTCATTCGCTAATTTGTGCGTAATGCAACAATCCTTTCATATTAAACTTGTAGGCTAATTTAGAGTCTATGGACGCCGAATTGAGACAAGTCGCTAATGGTTTTGACTATAAGATCCGTTCATTTGACAAATACGACATCAACGGGTATCGCTTTCGTACCTATGGCAAAGAGCTATCTATGGCCGACCGGAAGTCTACAAATTGTTGTGTATCTGCTATCGGCGAAGGAGGTATCGAGTATTATGGGAGAGTTGAAGCAATTTATGAACTTCTATTCTATGGTGAAAACCCACCGAATGTGGTAGTCTTCAAATGTTATTGGTTTCAGCCGAAGGAGACTAGAAGGACTCATGAACATATAGGGCTAGTTGAAATCAACCAAAGCACCCATTTAGATGTTCCTGATGTCTAATTACGGCTCAACAGGCGACCCAAGTATTCTATCTACCGTGGGCCTGCCAAACTAATCCAAATCTGAAAGGTTGGGATGTCGTTTATGAAGTGCCGCCACGTGCTAGACTATCTCCCCCAAAGGAAGAGGATTATGAACCTCACATTAACCCAGACACATATGAAGGAGAATTCTTCCAAGAGACACGTCTTTCCAAAAAGCGTTTCAAGAACTGATATACTTCACCCCAAAACATTGAAGTAGACAGCGACAGTGAATCCCACATCACCCCAGAGGAGGAACAAGAAGAGCCGGAACAAGAAGAGGTTACTATTGCGGATGACCTGTCAATGCTTGACCCATTACGTCAAGGTGGCTTTCCACATGTTGATGCCACTGAACCCTATGAGCCCGTCATTGATTATAGTGATGATGATGATTATGCATTTATTGATGATACTGATCGAGATTATTAGTAGTGTCAGGTATTCAATTTTTTTATGTTATACTTTATGATGATACACTTAAGTGATATACATATTATTATTCATGTCGGTATTTTTTTATGTTGTACTAATTTCGTTTACTCTTTGTCATGGCAGGTGTTGAAAGATGGAAGGGGAGCCGACTGAGCCAAGGACAAACGTGCCCAAATTGAAGGTGTGCCACACCATCAAGGTAGCTCCAGCTTATATCAGTTCGGGCAGAATTGGGTATGTGGTTTGCTTCATGATTAATGCAATTCATTCATCATGCTAGCTAGAGCCCTTTAATTACTAATTTACTCTGTTTCTCTCTTTCAGGCATGCTACAATAAGACGGATAAGCTGCCAGAGGGGTACGACCTGTATGCCATGGCCCACACTGCCTCTTACAAGCAAGTCAAGGGGAAGGCGAGGAAAGGGGAGGACTTTAACCCGATCCAGATTCCTATTGATCCAGAGCAGGTGATGATATCTGGTGGCGGGAGGTCCCGTGGCTCCATAGCCATTGATCCAGAGATTGCTCCTGAGACCACGGTGAGTTTAATTTGAATGGATGTTACTTGCTAGTCTTAACATTTGAGTGTCATCATGCTAACGAAACATTGGAAATGATCTTTGGTGCAGCGTAACTCCAGACAAGCATCACACGATCCTTCTCCAGCTACTGGCACGAGCAAGCCCGCTCCTACACCTCCATGATCACGGTAAGTTTCTCTAGTTTTTTGCTTAACAAATGCATAAAGACCTAGACTTAGCTTTATTTCCTCCAATATGCTTACCTTAATAACCTAGAGTTAGCTTCTTTTCCTCCAAAATGACTTAATAAGCTTACTGACCTCCAAAACCAGCCATTTTACCTAAGTTACCTCTAAAACGATCTATACTTAGCTTTGTTTCCTCCAAAATGACCTAAGTTAGTTATAATATGCTTAGTTAACTAGGTTTGCTCAATAATGACATGTACTTAGCTTACTTATGTAAAAAACAGCATAATTAGCTTAGTTAGCTCATAAACGATCCATTTTACCTAAGTTAGCTCTAAAATGACCCATTTTCCCTTAGTTAGCTCATAAATGATCCATTTTACGCAAGTTAGCTTTAAAATGACCCATTTTACCTAGATTATCTCCAAAATGATCCGTTTTACCTAGATTATCTCCAAAATGATCCATTTTACCTACGTTAGCTCTAAAATGACCCATTTCACCTACATTAGCTCCAAAATGACCCATTTTTACCAACGTTAGCTCCAAAATGACCCATTTTACCTACGTTAGCTCCAAAATGACCCATCTTACCTACATTAGCTCTAAAATGATGCTTCTTACCTAAGTTAGCTCATAAACGATCCATTTCACCTAAGTTAACTCAGAAATGATGGCGTGCTTCTTCTTCTAGTCTTCTTCTTCTAGTCACCTTTTCCTAACTTTCTTATTTGCCAATTTGCAGATTTCATTCACTTCTCGGAAGCTAGCTTGCTATGATGGAGTGCTTGTTTTTTATTTCATTCTCTTCTAGTATTCTTCTAGCTTGCTACGATGGAACTTGCTATCTTGATGAAACTTTGCATTGTAATATGTATATGCAACTTCCTAATGGTTGCAACTTAATTATGTGTATGTGCAACTTGCTATGTATGAATGGATGGAACTATATATGTATGTACGATGAAACTTATGTGCTGGATATATCATATGTTTGCTATTAAATAGCCCTGTGAAATATATCTATATATGTCATATATATTTGCTGTGAAAATTATTGGATTAAAAAAAACAGAAAAAAGAGCCAATATGCAGGCTCTTTGCCGTCAACCACCGATGGCAACGGGCTCTTTGCCAACAGCCGTGGATGGCAAAGAAGACACGTGGCAGCCAACTGTGCTTCCTGGGAGCTGACCCATTTGGTCAGTTTGCCTACAGTGGCAGACGGCAAAGAGTCAGCAACGGACGGCAAAGGCCTGTCGTGTAGTGACGTCTAGCTGACATCATACGGTCGATGGCAAAGGTTGGACAAATTTTGCCGTCTGCAGCGGACGGCAAAGGCCTGCCGTTAGCCACCTAACGGACTAACAGCGCAATTTTTGCCGTCTGCTTTCTTTGCCGTCCGCTGCTGATGGCAAAGGCCCCTTTACCGTCAGCCACCAAAAGCAGACGACAAAGTAGCTCTTTACCGGACCTTATTTTGCCGGAGCCTGTTGCCGTCCGTGGCGGATGGCAAAGACCTTTGCCGTCCGCCGTGGCCGACGGCAAAGTAGCTGATTCCTGTAGTGAATGTGTCCTCGGGAGCTCCTTTCTCATTACTAGAAATTGTCCAGGCTTATCCTTTGCTACATAAAGGATTGGGCCACCTTGCTGCACTTTATTTACTTTATTTACTTGTTACTCGTTACTATTTATCTTATCACAAAAATATCTATCACCTACAATTTCAGTGCTTGCAGAGAAAACCTTACTGAAAACCGCTTATCATTTCCTTCTGCTCCTCGTTGGGTTCGACACTCTTACTTATCGAAAGGACTATGATTGATCCCCTACACTTGTGGGTCATCAAGACTCTTTTCTGGCGCCGTTGCCGGGGAGTGTAGCGCTTTTGGTGAGTGGAACTTGGTAAGGAAACATTTATATAGTGTGCTGAAATTTTCTGTTACTTGTCACTATGGAAACTAATACTTTGAGGGGCTTGTTTGGGGTATCTTCACCCCAACTAGAAGCGCAAAGAGTTTCTCATCAACCTACTGAACTTTATGAAAATATTTACTTTGAGATTCCTTCGGGTATGATAGAGAAACTGCTAGCTAATCCATTTGCAGGAGACGGAACATTGCATCCTGATTTATACCTTATCTTTGTGGATGAAGTTTGTGGATTATTTAAGCTTGCAGGTATTCCCGATGATGTTGTAAAAAGGAAGGTGTTCCCTTTATCTTTGAAGGGAGATGCATTGACATGGTATAGGCTATGTGATGATACGAGATCTTGGAATTATAAGCGATTGAAGTTGGAATTTCATCAGAAGTTCTATCCTATGCATCTTGTTCATCGTGATCGTAATTACATATATAATTTCTGGCCTCGCAAAGGAGAAAGCATCGCTCAAGCTTGGGGGAGGCTTAAGTCAATGTTATATTGATGCCCAATCATGAGCTCTCTCGGGAAATGATTATTCAGAATTTTTATGCTTGGCTTTCTCTTGATAATCGCAACCTGCTCGATACTTCCTCTGCTGGTTCTTATATGCTGAAGACTATTGATTTCAAATGGGACTTATTGGAAAGAATTAAACGCAACTCTGAAGATTGGGGTTCCGACAATGGTAAGGAGTCAGGTATGACACCTAAGTTCGATTGTGTTAAATCTTTTATGGATACCGATGCTTTTCGTGGATTTAGCGCTAAGTATGGACTTGACTCTGAGATAGTAGCTACTTTCTGTGAATCTTTTGCTACTCACGTTGATCTCCTTAAAGAGAAGTGGTTTAAATATAATCCTCCGGTTGAAGTGAAAGTAGTTGCACCTATTACAGTCGAAGAAAAGACTATTACCTATAGTGATCCTATTGTTCCTACTACTTATGTTGGAAAACCTCCTTTTCCTGTTAGGATAACTAGTCATCAACCCGTGCACCTGCACGGGCTAGCAACTATCTGTCTCGGCATTATTGTATAAAGTAGAAAAACATTAATTCTTAGAGTTTTAGAGTATGTATGGATGAATTATTTTTCAGAAGGAGGGCAATCACTTCCTAATTCCAACATTTTTATATGAGTATGTTCCCTCCACCCTCATTTCATGCAAATGTTATTATGTATATAAAATAATTAACAAAGTGGAATAGAGAAGCGTACTTTCAACAGATTCAGAAGTATGGTCGATATTTCTGTCGCTACATCCTAATTATAATGTTCTAGGCTTGAAATAATTTCTTTACTATGCATTAATTTTCTGAAATAAATATGCCACAATAGGTGACGATTGCTACCGTGGAGAAATTTGTGCTACGCAAAGTTTTGTGCCTGTCATGCTATGTCATATCTTAGAAGTTCGAATGTATTGAATACACACTCTCTCCCAAGTCACACAACTCTCGGCGGCACTAAATATAAAAAAGAAAGTTAAACAAATGACTGGTAAGATGGCTAGTACCTTTGTACCTTGGCTCCAAACGTCAGTAGCCGCATACTTTTGTAAAGTGTTGTTAGATAAGCATAATACAGATGCTTGATAGAAAGCAAAGTATATGTCTGACATGCAGAAGAAGTTAAAGCAATTGGTTAATTAAGATAGATATCTTGTAGTAAAAAATATAGTTGTAACAAATTCATATAATTTAGATAGAACAAAGGAAATTAAAGCACTCGGAGGAAATTAGGAATTACAGACTTTCGTCGACCTGGAGCAGTACGTGGATCTGCATTTGTGAATAGGAACCATAGGTGTGGTGCGCATATGTATATCCATGTGTAGATACACGGCAAAGTAACTTCCAGTTTGAGTTTTGTTGCCGTTTAAAAAAGAAGTACTATAAACTCTTGGATTATCATCAATTGCATGCACACTCTAGCAGCATGGGTATTCTATGATGTACCTCTTTTTTGCGGGACCTATGATGTACCTCTGATATAATTTTCCACTGAACACAGGCACGTACCTGTCCAGCGATTTCCTCAAGGTCGGCAGTGACACCTAGACTGGCCACCGTATGATCCCGAGTACAACACTGAGTATATAGAAAGGATCTACGACACCGGAAACACGTTCGGCTTCTTCTACTCCTGGTTGAAATTTCTTTTAAGAAATCAGGCACTGGCTCTCCTTTTTAAACTTGAGGTTAGGGGTCTGTTATTTTGTAGGTGCATGGATTTTTTTGTTTGCTGAGACTATGGGATGTTGAACGTTTTTTAACGTGGGGCCAAACCTCTTACGTGCACATTTTTTTGTTTCCGCTCAGTGAAAAAACGCCTGTTGTTTTTGTTTTTCGCACAACTTGGTCGTGGGCATTAGAGACTCCTGTTTATACGTGTAGATGTAATCCTATTTATGCACGTGTAATATTTTTGTACGTGCATGGATTTTTTGGAATCTTTTTAAGGTGAGCCTGACTTCTATTTGTACATGTCGTTGGTTCCCACGTAGTTGTTTTTTTTTTCATAGCATGGATATGGGCGTTGGGACTCTTTATTGCTTTCATTCCATTGAAGAGGCAACACTTGCATGGATTTTTTGGACTCCTTTTCACGTGAAGCCTGACATCTATTTGTACATGTCTATGATTCCCACATTGTTTTTTTTCTTTTGCATAGCTTGGATGTGGGTGTTAGGAATCTTTTTTGTTTTCCTTCCTTTAATGAGGGAGCACTTGCTAATATATCTTGACCATTAAATTCCAAATCTATCAGATAAATTAATTATGATAATGTGGATTAACATGAAGGCTCGTATGGTGACTCCAATTACTAAATATAAGATCGTTTGTGCAAAAAAAAACTTATCTATCATGTATTTCTTGTATACATGCATCCTGTACTATGACCGAATCCTATACACATATACATGCATATGCCTTCGTACAGTCGCTCGTAATCCACTTGCTAAGTAGTAACATCATGCCAATCCGATCAATACGCGGAGACGTGTTAGCCTGGGGCATTTTTTAATTCCTTTTTCATAATGGCCGGAGGTAACGTGGATACTTTAAATCTACTTACTAATTAATAAAAATCAGGCCAATCTGGTGAATCAATGAGACGTGTTGGTATGGGCAATTTTTTTCTTTCCACGACGTAACATGTCTAGATTTTTCTTGTAAATGCGGCAACATGTCTATTTGGAATATGTCCATGACACATTTTATTTGTAACGTAACATCATAGGACTGCTAGATATTTCATTTTTTATCATAGTCGTACATTTAACAATCCTACGGTTATTACTGTTGTTTCTCTAGGATTAACGTGGAGTCTCATATGGTGCCTCCAATTAGTAAATATAAGATATAAGATATAAGAAGGATCATGCTAAAGTTTCGACTGTTGTTCGTAAGAGTAATACTAGGACTTATACACCTCCTGAGCAAATTAATGTTGAACCTAGTATTGCTATGGTTAAAGATCTCTTGGATGAGGATTTAGATGGGCATGTTATTTATTTCTGTGGTGAGACTGCTAATATTGCTAGATCTGATACTAAGACACGTAGACCTGTCGTAGGCATGCCTGTTATTTCTGTTAAAATAGGAGATCATTGTTATCATGGCTTATGTGATATGGGTGCTAGTGCTAGTGCGATACCTTATGATCTATATAAAGAAATTATGCACGACATTGCACCCATTGAATTAGAAGACATTGATGTTACTATCAAGCTTGCTAATAGGGATATCATTAAACCCTTTGGGATTGTTAGAGATGTTGAAGTTTTGTGTGGGAAGGTTAAATACCATGCTGATTTCCTTGTTCTTGGTTCCCCACAAGATGTTGTCCCATTATTTTTGGTAGACCCTTCTTGAATACAGCTAGTGCTAAGATTAATTGTGAAAAGAATATTGTCACTGTTGGCATAGATGGTATGTATCATGAGTTTAATTTCGCTAAGTTTAGTAGACAACCTCGTGAAAGGGAACCACCCAGTAAGGATGAGATTATTGGTCTCGCTTCCATTGTTGTTCCTCCAATTGATCCGTTAGAACAATATTTGCTAGACCATGAAAACGATATGTTTATGAAGGAAAGAGATGAAATAGATGAAGTGTTCCTTAAACAGGAACCTATGCCGAAACATAACCTTCCTGTTTAAATTCTTGGGGATCCCCCTCCACCCAAGGGTGATCCTGTGTTTAAACTCAAACCATTACCTGATAATCTTAAGTACGCTTATCTAGATGAAAAAGAAATATATCCTGTTATTATTAGTGCTAACCTTTCAGAGAAAGAAGAAGAAAGATTATTGAAAACTCTAAAGAAGCACCGAGCTGCTATTGGATATACTCTGGATGATCTTAAGGGCGTTAGTCCCATGTTATGTCAACACAAAATTACATTGGAGGACGATGCTAAACCAGTTAGAGATCCTCAAAGACGATTAAATCCCAAGATGAAGGAAGTGGTAAGAAAGGAGATACTAAAGCTCCTTGAGGCAGGTATTATTTATCCCGTTGCTGATAGTGAATGGGTAAGCCCTGTCCATTATGTTCCTAAAAAGGGAGGTATTACCGTTGTTCCTAATGATAAAGATGAATTGATCCCGCAAAGAATTATTACAGGTTATAGGATGGTAATTGATTTCCGTAAGTTAAATAAAGCTACTAAGAAAGACCATTACCCCTTACCTTTTATTGATCAAATGCTAGGAAGGCTATCCAAACACACACATTTTTGCTTTCTAGATGGTTATTCTGGTTTCTCTCAGATACCTGTGTCAGCGAAGGATCAATCTAAAACTACTTTTACTTGCCCTTTTGGTACTTTTGCTTATAGACGTATGCCTTTTGGTTTATGTAATGCACGTGCTACCTTTCAAAGATCCATGATGGCTATATTCTCTGATTTTTGTGAAAAGATTTGTGAGGTATTCATGGATGACTTCTCCGTCTATGGATCCTCTTTTGATGATTGTTTGAGCAACCTTGATTGAGTTTTGCAGAGATGCGAAGACACTAGTCTCGTCCTGAATTGGGAAAGTGTCACTTTATGCTTAATGAAGGCATTGTGTCGGTGTCAAAACCGGTGGATCTCGGGTAGGGGATCCCGAACTCTGCGTCTAGGCGGATGGTAACAGGAGACAAGGGACACGATGTTTTTACCCAGGTTCGGGCCCTCTCGATGGAGGTAAAACCCTACTCCTGCTTGATTGATATTGATGATATGGGTAGTACAAGAGTGGATCTACCACGAGATCAAGGAGGCTAAACCCTAGAAGCTAGCCTATGGTATGATTGTTGTTGTCCCCTATGGACTAAAACCCTCTGGTTTATATAGACACCGGAGGGGGCTAGGGTTACACAGAGTCGGTTACAATGGTAGGAGATCTACATATCCGTACCGCCAAGCTTGCCTTCCACGCCAAGGAAAGTCCCATCCGTACACGGGACGAAGTCTTCAATCTTGTATCTTCATAGTCTTGGAGTCCGGCCGATGATGATAGTTCGGCTATCCGGACACCCCCTAGTCCGGGACTCCCTCAGTAGCCCCTGAACCAGACTTCAATGACGACGAGTCCGGTGCGCATATTGTCTTCGGCATTGCAAGGCGGGTTCCTCCTCCGAATAATTCATAGAAGATTGTGAACACCAGGATAGTGTCCGGCTCTGCAAAATAAATTCCACATACCATCGTAGAGAGAATAATATTTACACAAGTTCAATCTGCTGACGTATTTTGTGGCATGACGTCACATCAGAACCAAGCTTTTACTCGAATCGTTTTTATTATACCATCTCAGCGCGTTTAGCGAAGCGGTTTCCTTGGCATGTCTTGTCGAAGCAGAGATCGTGTTCCCCTTATTCTGGGATTCCCATCAATACGGACGTGGGTAACCCAACCGCGCCATTGATTGCGGCGCTTGGGAGATAAGCGAGTTTTACCAGGCCAGTGGGGACGCATAGTTTCATCCGCCCATATATAAGGGGACAAGGATCCACCTTTTTTACCTACGCCTTATTCCTCCTTTGCTTATCCATCTCCGCGCACTCGAGCTCCAGCGCCCAAGTCCGCACATCTCACCTTGACCTTCTCCAGCCATGTCCGGAGCGGGAGGCAAGTGGATGGCCTCCTCCGTTACGGAGGGGCACATCAGGAAGCTGCGCAGCGCCGGATATCTGCCCAGCGACATCGCACACCGGCTCCCCGACGAGGGAAAGCTCATCCCCACCCCCAGGCCCCATGAGAGGGTGGTATTGCTTCCCCATTTCCTCCGCGGACTGGGCTTCCCACTCCACCCCTTTGTCCGGGGGCTCATGTTCTACTACGGCCTGGATTTCCATGATCTGGCCCCAAATTTCATCCTCAATATCTCGGCATTTATCGTCGTGTGCGAGGCCTTCCTCTGCATCCAGCCCCATTTCGGCTTGTGGCTAAAGACCTTCAATGTCAAGCCGAAGGTTGTGAATGGCAGCCAAGCGGAGTGCGGAGGCGCCATGGTGGGCAAAATGCCCAACGTCACTTGGCTCGAGGGTGCCTTCGTGGAATCCATCAAAGGGTGGCAATCGGGGTGGTTCTACATCACCGAGCCGCGTGACCCTAAATGGGCAGCGGCCCCCGAATTCAGATTTGGCATCCCCATGCAGCTCACCTCCTGGAAAGAGAAGGGCCTGCTATGGGGTAGTTCGGAAGAGCTAACCGGACTCCAGTCCTGTCTCCAAACCCTGGTGAACAAGAAGCTCAAGCTTGTCAACGTGATCCAGTCATGCTCGTCCGTCGGATTCTCCCCTGCCAGCAACGAGACTTCAATTTGTGGGAGTTTGATCCGGCACAGCACCGGACCTTGAGCGGGCTCTTCGACACTACGTACGAAGATGCCTGGAGGGTGTTGTTCAAGGGCGCCGAAGCTCCCGCATCCGCTACCGAAGATCGCGGATTCAGCTCGCGGCGTCCGGCTGGCGAGGTAAGCCATGTTATCCTTTATGGGACACTTGCTTTTCATGTTTTGACTTTATGCGAGATCTAAACTCCCAATACCTTTAACAGGCCTGGCAGGCGACATCCGGACAGGTTAACTGTCTGGCTCCCCTTCCAGAGGACCCAGCGGATGCCCGTTTGACAGGGCTGCTGGTCCCGGCACTTTACGTAGTGCTGGAGAAGAAGGCCACGGGAACCCGAAGGAGTTCCCGGCGTCAGGTGGTATCGGACTCATCGTCCGATGACTCCGAGGCGGACTCCTCCCACGAGGACGAGGAGGAGAAGAAAGAGGCCTCTCCCCCAGCTGGGGGAGAGAAGAAGAGGAATGCATCCCCAACGAGGGAGGCCGAAGGGTCCAAGAAGGGAAGGACCCTTCCCCCGGACTGTTCCGCCAACGTCGGCGACGACGACGAGGAGTGGCCCTCAAGGGCCAAGCCCCTGGCGAGATCATAAGTATCCGGACTCCTAGATGATTTATAATTTTTCTTTTTTTCGCATGGTGTCTTTCTAATGCCGCATACAACCCTGTAGTCCGCCCAAGGACGATCTTCCTGCTTCGTCGAGCGGGTCCTTGGGCACGTCGGATATGGATCCTCTTCCGACCGCCTCCACCCCCCGTGATGCTGACGACTCCTAGGTGGGATCCCGGGAAGGGACCCACCAAGAGGAGGAGGCCCCGGAGGTGCCGCAGGGCAACCTCCCGGACTTTGCACCGGACTCCGCACCGGAACCTGCTGTGGTTCCGGAGTCCGGCGGGTAACTTGCTGGAGGCACTCAACGGCGCTTCCATCGAAGAAGAACACCGCACTGTCATGAGTGCGGTGATTCAGAAGGTTCAGCTCGCCAAGAGTGGGCTGACCGAGGCCTGCAGCAGCCTTCTAACAGGCTTTGAGGTAAGAATTTTAAGATATGTAATATAATACCGCATAGACAGTAGCCCCTGATGCTCGGTTCGTGTAAGTGCATCTAGTGCCCCTTAGTGATTTTGGTGTATTGAAGACTTATAGGTTAAGGGACTAATGCGTTTGTGAGTGTACACAGGTCTATAAGTCTATGAGGAGTTTGATATTTAAAGAGAAAGTCGACCCCTAAAAATGAAGTTCTTCGACTGAAGACTTTGATATTCTGAAGACTTTCTGAAGACTTTGAAAGTGAAGAAATTGGTGTGACCTTGAAGACTTGGTATTCATTTGTGGAACATGAAGCGTGAAGACTTTTGTTTTCATAGTTTCATTTTCTCTTTCTTGAGTCATAGGAACACCGTACTGTTAAAGGGGGTCGATGAAATACTAAGGAAAAATTTCCATGTGATGCTCAACTCAAAATCCTACACCTACCAATCCCTTCGAGTGAAGCCTTTGGAAATCTCATACAGTTCAGTCACTTTCTTCAGTGACAGAGACGAAGTTCTTCTGGTCGCTGATGAATTTTTTCTGACTGAGGAGTTAGGAATTCGCCAGTGCGAATTGCCTACACAGTGAGGAACATGATAGCCCTGAGGAATTTGAGAGTCAAATTTCCGACCGTTGCTGTGCTGCGCGCCAGCTGTCCCAAAATATCTTATCCACCTAAAGGTCATATCATTGAAGGGCATTTATGTCTTATCATGTCGGGGTGCTCCCTAGGCTATAAATAGCCGCCCCCTACAACCACTAGCTGGTGGGCTGCTCCGAGAGAACTTGACACTTGTCATTTGAGAGCAACCCATCCTCCGAGGACTTTGAGCGAAAATCATCAAGTGAGGAAAACCCAAAACCAAACCCCTACAAACCCAAAGTGATTGAGCATCACTGAAGAAATTGATCCTGCATGGATCCGACGCTTGTTACCTTTGAAGACTATGCTTCTTCCAGACGGTTAGGCGTCATGGTCCAGAGCATCCAAGAGGAATTGTGGATCACCGAGTGACCAAGTCTCAGAAGGTTTGGAAGTCGCCTGAAGACTTACCACGAGTGATTGGACGAGGTCTGCGTGACCTTAGTTCAAGGAGAATACGGTGAGGACTGGGTGTCCTGAGCTGCGTGCTTAGCGACTGGGTGTCCGGGACTGTGTGTCCTCGAGTTTAAATACTCAGCCGCTCCAACCAGACGTACAACTGAGACAGCAGTTGGAACTGGTCTACCAAATCATTGTCTTCACCAACCTAACTGGTTCTATTTCCTCAACCCTTCATTTCCTCATTACTGTGTTGAGTGTTTGTTCATATTTGTGTTTGAAGACTTTGACTGAAGACTTTCTCAATTTCCTCAGTTCAATTTCTTCAGTCTGTTTGTCTTCATCTTGTGTTATCCTGTGATCACGCTTTCTGTACTCTGTGCTAGTCTTCATTTCATCATGATGACCATGCTTGTATTCTGTTATGCTTACTTCTGAGTACTTATTCCGCTGCTAGTAGTTCTTCGCTAAGGAATTTCCTCACCGGCAAATTCCTCAGTGAAGAATTCATAAAAATCGCCTATTCACCCCCCTCTAGTCGATATAACGCACTTTCAATTGGTATCAGAGCAAGGTACTCCCTTGTTCTGTGTGATTTTGTTTTAACCGCCTGGAGTTTCAGTTATGTCGACCGCAGGTATGAAGAAAGTGACATGCCCTATCTTTGACGGTCATGATTATCCCAAGTGGAAGGCCATGATGAGGAAGCGCCTCATGGCAATGAACAACAAGCTGTGGACCGTCACTGAGATTGGTCTTACTGATCTATGCAAGATGGCGGACGCTGATGATATTCGCAAGTACACTCGACTTGACATCTTGGCGAGGGATATCATCTGCTCCTGCCTATCCAGAGATGAATTTAGGCGCATTATGCATCTTTGCAATGCGAAACTCATCTGGGACCGAATCTCTGATGTCTATGAAGGTCATCGAACCCGTCATGATCCCTGGTTTGAGGACTTCAAGGAATCTCTCAAAACGATGACTTTGAGCCAGAATCATCATCTTCTGCATCATGTCTCATGGCAAAGGGTGACGAGGTAACCGAATGCTCCTCATCCGAGTTTTGTGACGATGAATCTGACGATGATGGATCTGATGATGATATTGAATCCAGTTATACCAAACTTGTTTGTATTGCCACTAAACAACAAACGGCTTTGGAACAAGTTCAAAACATGCTAGACAAAAGTGATGATATGTTGGGTGAAGAAATGGATCGCACTAAAGCCCTGACTGAAAATCTTCAGAGACTTCAGTCTAGGTTTGATAACCTTCAAAGTCATCATAACACTCTCTTATCTGATCATGAGAAGCTTTCTTATGAATTTCTTCAAAGAAAGCATGATCTTGAGAAGCTAAGAGTGAGTTATGAAGATCTTCAGAAGGAGTGCGATTCATTACTAGCTCAACAAATCAGCGCTTCTCAGGAAGAATTTGTTCCTCCATGCTTAAAGTGCATTGAACGTGAATCTGCTAATTCTTTACCTGAATGTTCAAATGCTTCAACTATTACAAATTCTTCATCTGCCTCTGCTATCACTAATTCCTCATCTGAGGACACTGCTAGTATCACTAACGATGCAGGGCTGAAGGAATTGTACATGACAGGCATGTACAAAAGCCTCAAAGGGCATCAGACTCTTTGTGATGTGCTTAAAAAGCAGATCCTCAATAGAAACCCTAGGAAAGAGGGTATCGCCTTTGAGAGGAAACTTAATGCTGATGGAACATATTGGAAGCCTGAGCAGTACCCCAAAACCTCATGGGTTGCTGCAAAGGGACCTCCAGTTGATCCATCTAACTTATCTGGCTTTACATGTGAATCTCCTCATTCTTCTGATGAGTCATTTGACTCCAACTATAAACTGTTCAAAAATCAGAATGGTGAAGTATTTGCTAGATATGTTGGCACTAACTGCAGGAATGGTTCTCCTATGAAGAAAATCTGGGTTCCCAAGAAGTGCCTCGAAAGTCTTCAGGTGAATGTCCTCATGACACTACCTGTGAAGAACAGGAACCCCAGATCAAATTCTTCATATGGACTAAATTCTTCATATGGATCCAAGTCCTCATACGGACCAAATTCCTCACGTGGATCAAATTCCTCAAAAGGATCAAAGTCCTCACATGATTATCATCGTGCTAACAACTCTGTTTCGCAGGGTAGAGCTAAGGGCTATGAATATGTGCATTGTTCTTCAAACCATTATGTTCATAAGTCCTCGAAGAATTTCTCTGCTTATTCATATGCTTACCCTAACCCCTCTTATGTGAAACGAAATGGTTTGGCCTCTATGCCACCATTCTCGTATGGTGCTCGCAGAGTGATAAACTCTTTGCCACCCCTTCAAATGTGGGTGGTGAAGAAAAAGAACTAATCTCTTCTGCAGGGTCAGGTCTCCAGACGTGCTTTAACGTCTGAAGAATTTGCTAGGGACCTGACAAAATTGCCTGAAAGGACGCAGGCGAATCATGATGAAATGAACCTTCATTTCACACGTCCTCATACTGCTATATCTGTTTACTGATTGATGAAATTCATCTGATGAACTTGATATCATATTCTTCACAAATGAAGCATATGAGATTGTAAGCTACACTAATTCATCTGCAGGATGATCAACCCAAAGCCACTGAGTGGGTCCTCGATAGTGGATGTACGAATCACATGACTGGTGACAAGAATCTATTGATGGATGCTCCCTTATCACCGTCACATCTGAAGCATATCATCTTTGCTGACAAAGGCAAAAGTCAGGTATTGGGTCTTGGTAAGGTTGCAATCTCTAAGGATAAACACATGGACAAAGTCATGCTTGTTGAGTCCTTAGGATACAACCTCATGTCAGTCTCAATGCTTTGTGATCTTGATATGGTTGTTGTCTTTGGCAAGTATCACTGTGTTGTGATTATGGAAGCTGACAATTCTAAAGTCTTCGAAGGCTTTAGGAGAGGAGATTTGTACATTGTTGATTTCTCTACAGGACCACAACCAGCCGTGTGTCTACTTGCAAAAGCTTCAGAAGGCTGGCTATAGCATCGACGACTTGGTCACGCAGGCATGAGGAATTTGCACACGCTTGCGAAGAAGAAGCATGTCATTGGCATTGAGAATGTCAAATTCCTCAAGGATCACTTATGCGGAGCCTGTGAAGCTGGAAAAATGACCAAGGCCAAGCATCTAGCGAAGACTATCATGACCACTACTCGTCCATTCGAATTGCTTCACATGGACCTCTTCGGACCTAATCATTACTCAGCAGTCACTAATGATGCATCTCTATATGGTTTTGTCATTGTTGATGATTACTCTCGATATACATGGGTACACATTGTTACTTACAAACATGAAGTGCAGGAAGTCTTCAAACGATTTTCCTCGAGGGCTTCAACCAACTTTGGTGTGAAGATCAAGCACATCAGAAGTGACAATGGAACTGAGTTCAAGAATTCCGGTCTTGATGATTATCTTGATGAACTTGGTATTACTCATGAGCTATCTGCTCCCTATACTCCTCAGCAAAATGGCGTCGTGGAGCGCAAGAACAGAACTCTTGTTGAGATGGCTCGCACTATGCTTGATGAATACAAAACACCTCATCGTTTTTGGATTGATGCAATTGATACTGCGTGCCACATCATCAACAGAGTATATCTTCACAAATTCTTCAAGAAGACGGCCTATGAACTCCTCACTGACAAGAAACCCAATGTGAGTTATTTCAAAGTCTTCGGTGCTAAATGTTGGATTAGAGATCCTCACCACAATTCTAAATTTGCACCGAAAGCACATGAAGGTTTTATGCTTGGTTACGGAAAGGACTCGCACACCTACAGAGTCTTCAACATTGTTCTTCACAAGATTGTTGACACTGTAGATGTGCGGTTCGATGAAACTAATGCCTCACAAAGAGAGCACCTACCTTCTGTGTTAGATGAACCAGTACCTGAGGATTCTATCAAGTTGAAGGCAACTGAGGATGTCATTCCTACTGAAGAATCTGCTGAAGAATTCATTCCAGTTCATGAAGAACGTCGAGCTGATGCACCTGAAGAAAATGCTGAGGAAAATGGTGCTGAAGAAAATGCTGATCAAACTCCTCAGCGACAACCAGCTCATCCTCGCGTTGCAAAAGAAGTGCAAGTGGAGAAGATCATCGATGACATTAGAGCACCAGGTCCTCTCACACGCTCAAAAGCTTCACATTTATCTAACTTTTGTGGGCACTATGCTTTTGTCTATATCACAGAGCCCACTAAGGTAGATGAAGCATTTTTGGAGCCAGAGTGGATTCAGGCTATGCAAGAAGAATTACATCAGCATCTGGGAACTGGTCAAACGTCCAGATCCTCGCAAGCATAATATCATTGGCACAAAGTGGATCTACCGCAACAAGGAAGATGAAAATGGCCTTGTGGTGAGGAATAAGGCACGACAAGTAGCTCAAGGCTACACACAGGTTGAAGGAATTGATTTCGATGAAACTTTTGCACCTGTTGCTAGACTTGAGGCTATTCGCATATTACTTGCTTATGCTAATCATCATGATATCATCTTATATCAAATGGATGTGAAAAGTGCATTCCTCAATGGTAAGCTTGAGGAAGAAGTATATGTTGCTCAACCCCCAGGTTTTGAAGATCCAAAGAATCCTGACAAAGTCTTCAGACTTAATAAGGCCCTCTATGGCCTCAAGCAAGCCCCTCGGGCTTGGTATGATACATTGAAGGAATTCTTCGTGAAGAATGGCTTCACACCCGGTTCACTCGACCCTACTCTCTTTACTAAATCTTATGATGGTGAACTGTTTGTGTGCCAAATATATGTTGATGATATTATCTTTGGCTGTACTGACCAACGTTATAGTGATGAATTTGCCTATATGATGAGTGAAGAATATCAAATGTCTATGATGGGAGAACTAAAATTCTTCTTAGGTCTTCAAATTCGTCAACAGCGCAATGGCATATTCATATCTCAGGAGAAATACCTCAAAGATGTACTGAGGAAATTCGGCATGCAAGATTGCAAAGGCGTCAAAATTCCTATGCCCACAAATGGCCATCTATGCACTGATGAAAATGGTATTGACTTCGATCACAAGGTATACCGCTCCATGATTGGTTCTTTATTGTACTTATGTGCATCTAGGCCAGATATAATGCTTAGTGTTTGCATGTGTGCCCGATTTCAAGCTGCACCGAAGGAATCACACCATAAGGCTGTGAAGCATATTCTTTGATATCTAGCTCACACACCAACACTAGGATTATGGTACCCCAAGGGCTCTACTTTTGATCTCATTGGATATTCTGACTCTGACTATGCTGGTGATCGTGTGGACCGCAAGTCAACTTCTGGCACTTGTCATTTCCTCGGACGATCTTTGGTCTGTTGGTCCTCGAAGAAACAGAACTGCGTATCACTGTCTACTGCGGAAGCTGAATACATTGCTGTTGGCTCTTGCTATGCTCAACTGCTTTGGATGAAGAAAACCCTCAAGGACTATGGCGTCAACGTGAAGAATGTGCCTCTCCTCTGCGACAATGAGAGTGCCATCAAGATTGCTCACAACCCAGTTCAGCACTCGAAGACAAAGCACATTCAGATTCGTCATCATTTTCTTCGTGATCATGTGTTGAAGGGCGACATCTCCATCGAGCACGTGAAGAATGAAGAACAGCTAGCTGATATCTTCACTAAGCCCTTGGATGAGAAGAGATTTAGCAAGTTGCGGTGTGAGTTAAATATCTTAGAATCTTCGAATGTTCTTTGAAAAGGACACACATCCTGACACTTATGCAAAATTGATGACTTAGATGTGCAACACATGAAGAAACATTTTTCTTCAATCAATGAAGAATAACACTCTAAGTGTGAAGAAATCAATGAAGAATTTGATTCTCAGAACCCTATGACAATTGTACGCGGTGTCTGAAATCATCATTCTTATACGGTGGGTCACGCCATCACAAAAAGTTGAAAATCTTCAATTTGAGTTTTTCCTCAGTTTTGAAATTCTTCAGTTTTTCAAATTCTTCAACTTTGCAAAAATCTTCACTGTTTCCGTCGTTTTTCTTCATTGGCTATATATATATATATATATATGAGTTTATGTCCTCTACAACATTCACTTATAGCTATTTCTTCAAGCTGCTTTTTCTGCTAAGTGAATGTGATAGGACCCTTCACCCTCTATGCTAAACTCAACCCAATCTATTCACAAATTCTTCATGTGCGTTCTATTTGAAACTCGTTCAAAATCTTCACTGTGTCCTTGTCAGCTGAAGAAATTGCGAACGAAACTTTAAAACAGATATTATCCAGATTTTTGGTTTTGCCGCTCAAACCATTTCGCATCCCAAGATGCATTATTCTATTCACCCACGATCGTACACGATCTCAACTACACAGTACGTGGGTGACACATGTCGCGAGAAGGAGAAAGGGCAGGGGCACGTTCGTCCCAAAATCTTCGGGCGAATAGTTTTTCACCGTGTCTATAAATACCCCTCTCCCCTTCCTCACTTCATTTACTCCGCTCGATCGCTTCTCTCTCGCTCGAGCTCCTCAAACCCTAGCGCCGCCGCTACTCCATCGTCGCCGGTGAAGAAGAGCTTCGCTGCCTCGACCTCGTCGCTGTCGTACTCACGCCGACCGCGGAAATCTTCACTCCGCTGCCACCGTAGCTGTCTTCCTCTGCCAAGTTAGGGCGTGGGAGATCTAACCTGATGAACTTCACATCTGTTCTTCTCAGTTCGTCGTGTTCTTCACTTCGGGTAATTAAAAGTTACTTTTATTACTCACTTTGATTCTCAAACTTTCTTGAAAATCTTCAAAGGTGTTTACTCTTCAAATCTTCACACATTTTAACACCTCACACATCATATGATCTTGAACTGTTTCTCTAAGCAATCATTTTCTTCAAGATTCCCTAATTGTGTGGATCTTCAATCTGTACAACTCTAGAACCTAAGACAAGAACGCTTAGTGAAATTCCTCAAGGTTCATCTGGTCAAATTCCTCAAAACTTGTTATTTTCGAAAAACCTTCTGAGAACGCATATGACCTCTTCAAATTCCTCGCACCTATACTCTGTTCACAGGTACTCATGTCTGCTGCTGAATCACTAGGTTCTCATCAACTTAACTCATTTGCAGCGTTCCTCGAAGAAAAACTGCATACTTCTTTAGAGTGTTCAATTGTTCAAATTCCTCATCTGAAGAATATGGCAGACGGTAAGAAGCCGCAGAAAGGAGGAAAGAAACCTGAGGTTATGACTGCGTTTGAAATCCTTGAGGAAATTTATGCTGACTATTGCACACCTGATGAAGCAAAATTTGGCAAAGAAAACAAAAATCAGCGCAAGGTGCGCATACAGAGGATTGAACGGAGATGGGCAAGGGAATGGAGGGAATACAGATATGTGACTCCAAAGTACATGAAGAAATTCGCCCTCAATCCTCCATGCCCAAGAGCTCCATTGGCACCTGGCCAAGTAGCTGACCCCACAAGCATCAAACGTGGTGAGGACTTCCCTCAAGAATGGGCTAAGCGCCAAGCTAAATTGGCAAGACAAGCCAAGGAGGCAGTGAAGAAATTCAATGAGGATTCTGCCACTGCTACTGCTACTGAGGCCTCGGTCAAACCGAGGAAATCGATGCCAAAGAAGCCTGCTCGTAAGCCAAGTGCTTCACCAACAGCGCCTTCACGGCCAAGTTCCTCAGCAATGACCTCACGGCAAATTCCTCACACTGCTACTGCTCCACCAAAGTCCTCAGCAGCTCCTTCAAAGTCCTCAGCTCCTGTGCATCTGGCTACATGTCAAAGGACTGCTGGTTTCTCGATTACCTCTGGTGTTTCAGCGAGTTCCTCAGCTGCACCTATTTCCTCTTCAGGCCCCACACTGTTGAAGACTAAAGCAACAGCTGGACGCGGTCCTCGGCCAAGTCCAAAGAAGAAACAGGTCGCATTCCATGTGCCTTCTGATGATGAAGCTTCTGATGATGAACTTGCAGAAATCATCAGAGACAGACAGGTGAAGGCCGCTAGAGCCAAAGGCACATCTGTGCCACTTCTTTTGGATCCGAGAAAAATCCTCGATTACATTGATCTCTGGCACAAGGATCCAAACACCTGAATGCCTGATTTTCATCTGACTCCTGGTCAAAGTCACATGCTGACCCATTTCATCACTCAAGAGAAATGGAAGTTTGAAAAGGCAAGAGAGATCAAGAAAGCACAATACAGAAAGGAGAAGCTCTTGAAGAAAAATGTTGTCAAAATGACACCTGAGGAACTTCTCAAGGCTCAGTCTGAAATTCAAGCCCTCAGCAAAGACTTTGATTCCTACTATGCTGATTGGCAAGGAGCCAAAGTGAGATTCGTCAACCTAACGAAGAAATTCACAAATGTTGTAGCCCCATCGCAACAAGAAAATCCTCAGGCTGCAGACTCTGCTCAGCCTGCTGAAGAACATGCCAGCACCGCTGATGACTTTCAGCCTGCTGAAGAAAATGCTAGTTCCAGGGATGATGACTCCATTCCAGCCGCTGAATAAATTGCCAGGGCATCCACTAGTGGTGCGCCTGAAGAAACTGAAGAGATCAGGGCAACTGCATCAGTTGCACCTGAAGAAAATCAACCAGATTCCTCAACTCCTCCCGCACCTACACCAACTCCAATTCTTCCATCTGCCTATGATGTGAAGAAGACCAAGGCTGCAGAGCAAGCTGCAGTGAAGAAAAGGAAGGCATCAGCTGCGTCAAACTCTTCAGCTGCAAAGAAGATGAAGCCAATGACCAGCTCACTCGAAAATCCAATTGATGTTGTTCCAATTTCCTCCATGCCATCAAAGGACCTTATTCCTTTTGGAGAAGACTATGTGATCCCAAGCGGATCTGATGAAGGAAATCATTCTGCTGCTTCGTCAGAGCAGATTGATGAAGAAATTGAAGTGGACGAAATCCCTTCAACGCCAGTCATTTCCTCACCTATGCCTCAGTTCACAGCTGAAGAGGCTGGTGTTGAGGAAATTGAAGATGAAGATGTGGATATAGGATGCACCACACCTGTGATGAATGATGACTTTTGGGAAAGTCAGCATCCCAATACTCCTCTCTTCACCCCTATCCAACAGATTCCTCAGTCCCCTGCAACAACAGTTCAACTGGGCTCTGAAGAAACTCAACCCACTCCCTCTGTGCATGAAGAAATTCCAGCCACTAGTGCTGAAGAACCTGCTGCTGCTGATACTCAGGTTGCACAAGAAGAGGAACCAGAAATTCCTCAGCCTGAAGAACCTGAGCTCGCGATTCCTGAGGTGGTAATGCAACTCACTGACACCCCTCTACCAAAGCCAAAGAATCCGTTCTCAAGCCAACAGAAGTTCAAGGCTGAAGACTTCTTTTCCGAGCATGTATTCTTCACTGACTACAACCCCTATGACTCTGCTCGCATAAGGAAGAGGCGTTTTTGGACTGCTAGTCAAGCCAACTTCTATTCCTCAGTGCTGTTTGACAAAGACAAAATCTTCGATCATGAACATATTCCTCACGTGGACATGGAATCTCTGCCATGCTTTGAGCCAGTCCTCAGTGTTCTTCACGATGCAGGATTACTAAATTTCTGCACGGACATTTGCGATTGGAATGAAGAACTCATTCTTCAGTTCTACGCGACACTGCATATCACTGGAGACGCAGAAGATGTCAACTCATGGGTGTTGGATTGGATGACTGAAAACACTCACTACGAGGCACCGGCAACTGAATTGCTTCGTGTCCTTCCTCTCGATCCTCCCCATGACAGTGCACGTTGCACCTACAGTGACCTTGAACTGACAAATCACTATATGCAAGTGCTCATGAAGCCTTTGAAGCCTGGGCAGGCCCCACGAACCAAATTCCTCGTCAAGGAATTACTCTATGTGCCTCGGACTGTCGATCGCATTCTGACGAAGACAATGAGTCCTATCAAAGGGCACAACTCAAATGATGAAGAAGTCGTTGGCATCATGAAGAATATGCTTTTCAACATCATTCATGGCGTTCCCGTCAACTTCCATGATTTCTTCATGAGGACTCTGGCCAATATTGCTATGTCACCATTCGAGCTGAAGCCCTATGCTCCTTGGATTATGAGATTCATCAGGGCAAGATCTTCACTGAATTACAAAGCTGACACTCTGAACCACGGTAGCTACTTGCCTCCCATTGAAGTCCTCAAACGGACAGTTTCATCAGCTGATGATAAAGGCAAGGCAGCTGCTATGATCGATGAAGGCATTCGTCCATTGGATGGTCAATTTCGGCTGGCTGCATCTTACTCTACTAATGACGACTCTGCCACACATGACTCTGCCGCAAATACCTCAGCCAAGCAAAATCCTCAAGCCACAGCACCCAGGGTGATGACTGACCGTGAGTTACTCCTCAGTCTTCATCAGAAGGTTGATCGCAATCACAAATGGGTAAAACGTCAGTTTGGTGCACTTCTTCACAATATGACCTCAACATACAATGTAGTGAAGAAGAACCAATACTACCTTCATGAAACCTTCAACCGCACCTGGGCTGTCCTCACTCATGTCTATAGCGCTGAAGAACTGAAGACTATGGGTCTCAAGGAAGAATTTGACTGGTCTGCACCTCCTCCGAAGAAACTCAAGAGGGTCAAAGTTCCCGCACTGGTGGCCAGCTCTTATTCTTCATCGCGTGACACTGATGAGTATGAAGATTTGGACGAGACTGCGGCAGGCCCTGCTACAACAAACAACCCCGACAACGCTGGCGCTCCTCCATCGACTTGAAATTCTTCAGGGGCGTTAGTCCTCGGTTTCAATCCTTTTGGTCATTTGATGACAAAGGGGGAGAAATCTGAGTTAGTCTTCAAGCGGGTCTATATTAAGGGCATTTTTTAAGTTACAACTCTCGTTCTTCTAAAACTTTTATTTGGATCGAGTTGTAATCTTAAACCCGATGGTGCGCTGATACTTTTGTTGCACTAAGCTGTGAAACTTTTGATGCTTTATTCGGCATGCTTATTCCTCGTTAATATTATTGCACGCATGCTGAATTTCATCAGGCACCATATTTCATCATGCATTTCAAATTCTTCATATTATATATCAAATGCGTGTATGAATTACAAGATATAGGGGGAGATCTCCATGATTCAACTCTTCAAATGTGCATTGCCTCAAAAGAAAATTCCTCACTATGCACATCTTCAGGGGGAGTTCTTCTATATCTTGCTATCAAATTCCTCAATATCAGTATTTACACTTCATACATTTATCCCCATTGAAAACTTAACCTATATTGTCATCAATCACCAAAAAGGGGGAGATTGTAAGTGCATCTAGTGCCCCTTAGTGATTTTGGTGTATTGAAGACTTATAGGTTAAGGGACTAATGCGTTTGTGAGTGTACACAGGTCTATAAGTCTATGAGGAGTTTGGTATTTACAGAGAAAGTCGACCCCTAAAAATGAAGTTCTTCGACTGAAGACTTTGATATTCTGAAGACTTTCTGAAGACTTTGAAAGTGAAGAAATTGGTGTGACCTTGAAGACTTGGTATTCATTTGTGGAACATGAAGCGTGAAGACTTTTGTTTTCATAGTTTCATTTTCTCTTTCTTGAGTCATAGGAAACACCGTACTGTTAAAGGGGGTCAAGGAAATACTAAGGAAAAATTTCCATGTGATGCTCAACTCAAAATCCTACACCTACCAATCCCTTCTAGTGAAGCCTTTGGAAATCTCATACAGTTCAGTCACTTTCTTCAGTGACAAAGACGAAGTTCTTCTGGTCGCTGATGAATTTGTTCTGACTGAGGAGTTAGGAATTCGCCAGTGCAAATTGCCTACACAGTGAGGAACATGATAGCCCTGAGGAATTTGAGAGTCAAATTTCCGACCGTTGCTGTGCTGCGCGCCAGCTGTCCCAAAATATCTTATCCACCTAACGGTCATATCATTGAAGAGCATTTATGTCTTATCATGTCGGGCTGCTCCCTAGGCTATAAATAGCCGCCCCCTACAACCACTAGCTGGTGGGCTGCTCCGAGAGAACTTGACACTTGTCATTTGAGAGCAACCCATCCTCCGAGGACTTTGAGCGAAAATCATCAAGTGAGGAAAACCCAAAACCAAACCCCTACAAACCCAAAGTGATTGAGCATCACTGAAGAAATTGATCCTGCGTGGATCCGACGCTTGTTACCTTTGAAGACTGTGCTTTTTCCAGACGGTTAGGCGTCATGGTCTAGAGCATCCAAGAGGAATTGTGGATCGCTGAGTGACCAATTCTGTGAAGGTTTGGAAGTCGCCTGAAGACTTACCACGAGTGATTGGACGAGGTCTGCGTGACCTTAGTTCAAGGAGAATACGGTGAGGACTGGGTGTCCTGAGCTGCGTGCTCAGCGACTGGGTGTCCGGGACTGTGTGTCCTCGAGTTTAAATACTCAGCCGCTCCAACCAGATGTACAACTGAGACAGCAGTTGGAACTGGTCTACCAAATCATTGTCTTCACCAACCAAACTGGTTCTATTTCCTCAACCCTTCATTTCCTCATTACTGTGTTGAGTGTTTGTTCATATCTGTGTTTGAAGACTTTGACTGAAGACTTTCTCAATTTCCTCAGTTCAATTTCTTCAGTCTGTTTGTCTTCATCTTGTGTTATCCTGTGATCACGCTTTCTATACTTTGTGCTAGTCTTCATTTCATCATGATGACCATGCTTGTATTCTGTTATGCTTACTTCTGAGTACTTATTCCGCTGCTAGTAGTTCTTTGCTAACGAATTTCCTCACCAGCAAATTCCTCAGTGAAGAATTCATAAAAATCGCCTATTCACCCCCCCCTCTAGTCGATATAACGCACTTTCAGTTCGGTGTTCGGAAACAAAAGCCGGACTGAGGATCTATAAAGATATACGCAGGAGTCTTAAAAAATATGTCCATATGGGAATGCAGGCTGCGCTACTGACCTCTGCCGCACTGACTGCGGAGGTCAATACCTTGAAGCAGAGCCTCGAGCGGTCCGAGAGCGAGCTCGGCCGTGCCAAGAAGCAGCTCAAGGACAAGGAAGGTGAGTAACACCGTATTAAAGTTGTAACTTACAGAAAAGGATTTGGTTGCAAGAGAAATAACAAGGATAACGTGGGTACTCCAGGGGCTACGAATGAGGTGGCAACCCTGAAGGAGGCGGTGTCCGCGGCCGAACGCAATGCGGCCGCGGAACGAGCCGAGCGAGAGAAGCAGGAGGCGCGGGTGGCGGAGGTACAGCAAGAGCTCCAGGCTCTCGTGGAAAAGCACGAGAGTTTGGAGCGTGACTTGAAGATTCGAGAGTCTGAGTGAGGGAGTCTTGGACTAGGGGGTGTCCGGATAGCCGGACTATCATCATCAGCCGGACTCCAAGACTATGAAGATACAAGATTGAAGACTTCGTCCCGTGTCCGGATGGGATTTTCCTTGGCGTGGAAGGCAAGCTTGGCAATACTGATATGTAGATCTCCTACCATTGTAACCGACTCTGTGTAACCCTAGCCCTCTCCGGTGTCTATATAAACCGGAGGGTTTTAGTCCATAGGACGAACAACCATTACAACAATCATACCATAGGATAGCTTCTAGGGTTTAGCCTCCTTGATCTCGTGGTAGATCCACTCTTGTACTACCCATATCATCAATATCAATCAAGAAGGAGTAGGGTTTTACCTCCATCGAGAGGGCCCGAACCTGGGTAAAAACATCGTGTCCCTTGTCTCCTGTTACCATCCGCCTAGACGCACAGTTCGGGACCCCCTACCCGAGATCCACCGGTTTTGACACCGACACCGAGCTTGCGTCGGCTCTTGAGAGTGCCAAAGCCGCTAAGGCCGATGCCCACAAGGCCCTCCAGGAAATCGAGGATTTGAAGAAAATAGCGGCGGGTAAGGCATTCTTCATGCAAAGCAAGCATGTTAAAGTGAATTACCTGTTACTTACCCGAATTCGGAGCTCTCCAGGAGCGTTCGCAGATCTGCCCTGCAGCGTGTCCGATGTTGCCGCTTTCTACAGAGCCGAGGAGGGGAGCTCGACGGAGAAGGTATTCCGGTCTCAGTATGCTGAGGCTGGACATCCGGTGCCCCTTAGCGACCAGCTGAAGCAGCTGGTCGAGCTCCACAAGGTGGCCGAACAGAGCATGAAGGGCCTTATAGTTCGGCTATGGCCCAAAGAGGCCATGCCTGGGAGCTACTTCGGCCTGGTGCGGCGGCTGGTGGATGCGTGTCCCTAGGTTGAAGTCGTCAAGCACTCCACCTGCATTGAAGGTGCCCGTCGGGCCCTTGCCCGTGCTAAAGTGCACTGGGGCAGGATGGATGTTGAGAAGCTTCTGACGGACGCGCCACCGCCGGGCAAGGAGTATCGCACACCTGAGATGTATTATAAGGGTGTCCTGAAGGGTGCCCGCATTATTGCGGGTGAGTGCTCCAAAGATGTAATATATGAGTAGACTCGCATTTTGTTATCCTGTGCGCCGAAAACTTTGTTCGTATGCGCTAAGAAACGCTTGTTAATTTAAAATATTTTATCAAATCTGAGAGATGGCAAGTCGTCGGCTTCAGCCCCCATGCCACGAGTGCTGGGGTGTTCGGGATAAACTTGAGCGCTCTTGTTCCCATTTTTGGGTCCATCTAGGGAGGCGTTCAACACAACGAACAAGGCAACAGGACTTATAGTGCTTGAACACTCTCACTTAGCCATAGAATTCTATAATTTTAAATTTCGGCGAAGCCCCTAGTGTTCAGAAGGCCGAATTCGGGGCGCTATCCACGCCTGGACCGGACAAGGCCGGTTCCTCGCTCTAAGCGGCATAAGTCTTTAGGGACTCGAAAAAACCTCTCGAATAGCGACCGGCTCTCGCCTCATCATGACGGTCAGTTTTAGCTTTCTCCACTGAGGCGCTTGCCCAGCTCAACTGGGTCGCAATCGCAGTGGTTCTCCCAGCGCTACCTTAGCCGATATTTTAACGAAACGTAAGGTACCAAAACATGGGAGCCGGGCAAACCCAACTATTGACCCAAGACATGATTCGGAGCCGATGCATATAATGCTATAAGTTCGGGGTGCCGCACTTGTGAAAGTGTTCGGACTTATCACACCATAATGTGGGGAACTTAAGCCCCTGGTGTATTTAGCCGTACCAAAGTGTACGGATGCAACATGTCATAAAGGAACATATGTATAAGAAAGGAATGCAATTATAAGCAAAAAAGCGATGCATTGTTTATTCAAGAAATACTGCCATGAATGCAGAACGATACAAATAGTGCGGTAAGCAAGGGATGGGACTATTAAACATGTCCCCCTCTAGGGGTAGGCTGCGGAATGGTGTATAAAACAGATTTAATGCTCGTAATGGAGACCACCTGGATACACGTCGTAGCCTTTCTCCTTCCCTGGCTGTTGCATCGTGAGTTCGGCAGGTCTACTGCCGGACAGGGCCTCTGGTGAACGGAGTCATGTGGGTAAGAAGAAGAAAGGAAAAAAGAAAAAGGAAAAAAAAAGAAATGACACACTTGGGAGCCCCTGGTGTAGTTAAGCTGCATTCTGGGCCTGTCATGGTCGTGCCCCTCCCCCTATGCCCATGGTATCTCCAGAGCGTAATGATGTACGCGAAGGATTAGTCTTGCAATTTTGCAAGGGCTGGGGTTGGAGCCGCATTGCTACGCGTGCTCGGAATGTGCCAGGTGGTCTTGTTGTAGGTTAATCTGGGCGCGTTTAGCCGTGTCCGGTCGCTTAATGGCCGGACTCGAGAATTACCTTAAGAGGTTGCACTGTACTTCTGCCGCGAGAGCCGCTGTATGTTCCTCCGTTCGGAGAGAGCGTTCAGTGTTTCCGTTGACCGTGATGACTCCTCGAGGGCCTGGCATCTTGAGCTTGAGGTATGCGTAGTGCGGCACCGTGTTGAACTTTGCAAATGCGGTCCGTCCGAGCAGAGCATGATAGCCGCTGCGGAACGGAACTATGTCGAAGATTAACTCCTCGCTTCGGAAGTTATCCGGGGATCCGGAGACCACTTCAAGTGTGACTGAGCCTGTACAATTGGCCTCTACACCTGGTAAGACGCCTTTGAAGGTCGTCTTTGTGGGTTTAATCCTTGAGGGGTCTATGCCCATCTTGCGCACTGTATCCTAATAAAGCAGGTTCAGGCTGCCGCCGCCGTCCATCAGGAATCTGGTGAGGTGAAATCCATCGACGATTGGGTCTAAAACCAATGCGGCGAGTCCGCCGTGGTGGATGCTGGTGGGGTGGTCCCTTCGATCAAAAGTGATCGGGCAGGAGGACCATGGGTTGAACTTCAGGGCAACTGACTCCATCGCGTATACGTCCCTGAGTGCACGCTTCCGCTCCCTCTTGGGTATGTGGGTTGCGTATATCATGTTCACCGTCCGCACTTGTGGGGGGGAACCCTTCTGTCCTCTATTGTTCGGCGGTTGGGTCTCTTCCTCATCATTGCTATGCAGCCCCTTGTCATTGTTTTCGGCAATTAGCTTGCCTGCCTGCTTGAATACCCAACAGTCCCTGTTGGTTTGATTGGCTGGCTTTTCGGGGGTGTCGTGTATCTGGCACGAGCGGTCGAGTATTCGGTCCAAATTGGACGGACCCGGAGTAGTTCTTTTGAATGGCTTTTTCCGCTGACCGGGTTTGGAGCCTCTGAATCCGGCATTGACTGCCGTATCCTCAGTATTGTCGCCGTTAATGCAGCATTTGTGCTTGTTGCGACGCGACCTGCCGTTGCATTCCTTGGTATCCGGACTGCCAGAATTTTTGCTGAGGTTGTTGCTGCGAGCTAGCCAGCTGTCCTCTCCCGCGCAGAAGCGGGTCATGAGAGATGTGAGGGCTGCCATGGATTTCGGCTTTTCCTGTCCCAGGTGCCAGGCAAGCCACTCGTCGCGGATGTTATGTTTGAAGGCCGCGAGGGCCTCCGCATCCGGACAGTCGACAATTTGATTTTTCTTAGTTAAGAACCGTGTCCAGAATTGTCTGGCTGATTCGTCTGGCTGCTGAATTATATGGCTTAGGTCGTCAGCGTCTGGTGGTCGCACATACGTGCCCTGGAAGTTATCAAGGAATGCGGCTTCCAGGTCCTCCCAACACCCAATTGATTCTGCTGGCAAGCTGTTAAGCCAATGCCGAGCTGGTCCTTTAAGCTTGAGTGGGAGGTATTTGATGGCGTGAAGATCATCACCGCGGGCCATGTGGATGTGAAGGAGATAGTCTTCGATCCAAACCGCGGGGTCTGTTGTGCCATCATAGGATTCAATATTCACGGGTTTAAACCCTTCAGGGATTTGATGATCCATTACTTCATCCGTGAAGCATAGTGGGTGTGCGGCGCCTCTATATTGGGCTATATCACGACGTAGCTCAAACGAGCTTTGTCTACTGTGTTCGGCCCGGCCGGACTTGCCGTGTTCGGCGCAACGGTTGTCATCGCGTATCATGGGGCGCCCACGCGATCTGTCGATTGATCTTGATTGTCTTGCCTTATCCTCCAATATATCTCGCAAGTCCGGAGTGTTCCCCTGTGGCTTTGTGCTTTTCGAGCGGTGCCAGGGTACGGTTCTAGTGGAGGGCCTAGAGGCCTCTCTGTCGCGGCCACGAGGTGGTCGGTCAGCCGTATTGTGCACTGGTGATGCAGGTTTATATGCCTCCTCCTCTAATCGGGGGAGCAGCTTGCGTTTGGGGTAGCTTTTGGAGGGGCATTCGAGTTCATGCTCTTCGGCCGCAAGGACTTCAGTCCATCTGTCGGCTAGCAGATCTTGATCAGCTCTAAGCTGTTGCTGCTTTTTCTTGAGGCTGTTTGCCGTGGCCATAAGCCTGCGTTTAAAACGCTCTTGTTCGACGGGATCCTCAGGCACGACGAATTCGTCGTCGTCGAGGCTTGCCTCGTCTCCGGAGGGAGGCATGTAATTATCGTCCTCTACCTCTTCGTCTGCCGCTCTCTCGTGAGGGCTGGCTTCTCCGTCCTCCTGTGCTGAATCTTGCTGGAGGGGGTTGTCTTCGGCACTGTCTGGGGTGTTATTATCTCCGGTGCCGGAATCTCCATTCTTGCTGTGGTGGGATTTAGAGCGGCACCGCTGACGCCGACGCTTAGGCTGTTTCCTGGAGGGGTCTTCCTCCGCTGTTCCATCGCCATTCCCATCCTTTGGGATGTCCACCATGTATATGCCGTATGACGAGGTGGCTTTCCAGTGCCCAGTGGGCGTTGGTTCTTGGTCGTCTCCGGCATCGTCGTCCATACCGTCGATGTCTTCGGAGTCGAAGTCTAGCATGTCGGTTAGATCGTCGACAGTGGCTACTAAGTGGGTGGTGGGTGGGTTTTGAATTTCTTCATCGTCCGCATCCCAACTATCCTGACCGCAGTCCGGCCAGGGCTCTCCTGATAACGAGAGATATTTTAGCGAATTCAGGATGTCGCCGAAAGGTGAGTGTTGAAAGATGTCCACAGCGGTGAACTCCATGATTGGCGCCCAATCAGATTCGATTGGAGGGGGCGCGGGAGGTTTGGAGTCCGGCACCTCGGAGTCACGAGCTTCACAAGGGACAAGGTCAGTATTCAGCTCCATCGCTGTAGAGGTTGCAGCCCCCGAGGCGGTGTCTAGCCACCCGTCCTCGATCTGTGCAGTTGGCTTCGAATTAAGGGTCGGAGCGGACTCGTGTGCGGCCTCCAGGGCACTGTTCGGCAGCAGAGCTGAATCATGCCCATCGTGACAGTGTGGCGCGCTCGGCTATGGCTCGAATCCATCGAAGATCAAGTCTCCGTGGATGTCAGCCATGAAATTCAGACTTCCAAATCTGACCTGACGGCCAGGGGCGTAGCTTTCGATCTGCTCCAGATGGCCAAGCGAATTGGCCCGCAGTGCAAAGCCGCCGAATACGAAGATCTGTCCGGGGAGAAAGTCTCACCCTGGACTGCGTCGTTGTGGTTGATGATCGAAGGAGCCATCGAGCCTATCATTGACGACACAGAGGAACTCTCAATGAAAGCACCAATGTCGGTGTCAAAACCGGCAGATCTCGGGTAGGCAGTCCCGAACTGTGCGTCTAGGCGGATGGTAACAGGAGACAAGGGACACGATGTTTTTACCCAGGTTCGGGCCCTCTCGATAGAGGTAAAACCCTACTCCTGCTTGATTGATATTGATGATATGGGTAGTACAAGAGTGGATCTACCACGAGATCAAGGAGGCTAAACCCTAGAAGCTAGCCTATGGTATGATTGTTGTTGTCCCCTATGGACTAAAACCCTCCGGTTTATATAGACACCGGAGGGGGCTAGGGTTACACAGAGTCGGTTAGAATGGTAGCAGATCTACATATCCGTATCGCCAAGCTTGCCTTCCACGCCAAGGAAAGTCCCATCCGGACACGGGACGAAGTCTTCAATCTTGTATCTTCATAGTCTTGGAGTCCGGCCAATGATGATAGTTTGGCTATCCGGGCACCCCCTAGTCCTGGACTCCCTCACATTGTCTTGGGGCACAAGGTCTCCGAGAGAGTATTGAAGTTGATAAAGCCAAAGTTGATGCTATTGAGAAGATGCCATGTCCCAAGGACATAAAAGGTATAAGAAGTTTCCTTGGTCACGCTGGTTTTTATAGGAGGTTCATTAAGGACTTTTCTAAAATATCTAGGCCTCTGACTAATTTATTGCAAAAAGATATTCCTTTTGTCTTTGATGATGATTGTGTAGAAGCATTTGAAATACTTAAGAAAGCTTTGATCACTGCACCTATTGTTCAGCCGCCTGATTGGAATTTACCTTTTGAAATTATGTGTGATGCTAGTGATTTTGCTGTAGGTGCTGTTCTAGGGCAAAGAGTCGATAAGAAATTGAATGTTATCCGTATGCTAGTAAGACTCTTGATACTGCCCAGAGAAATTATGCAACTACTGAAAAAGAGTTTTTAGCAGTTGTGTTTGCATGTGATAAGTTTAGACCTTATATTGTTGATTCCAAAGTTACTATTCACACTGATCATGCTGCTATTAAATATCTTATGGAAAAGAAAGATGCTAAGCCTAGGCTCATTAGATGGGTTCTCCTGCCCCAAGAATTTGACTTGCATATTATTGATAGAAAGGGAGCTGAGAACCCCGTTGCAGGCAACTTGTCTAGGTTAGAGAATGTTATTGATGACCCACTGCCTATTAATGATAGCTTTCCTGATGAACAATTAGCGATCGTCAATGCTTCTCGTACTGCTCCTTGGTATGTTGATTATGCTAATTACATTGTTGCTAAATTTATACCGCCTAGTTTCACATACCAGCAAAAGAAAAAGTTCTTTTACGATTTAAGACATTACTTCTGGGATGACCCACATCTTTATAAAGAAGGAGTAGATGGTGTTATTAGACATTGTGTGCCTGAGCATGAACAGGAACAGATTCTACTTAAGTGTCACTCTGAATCTTATGGAGGACACCACACTGGAGATAGAACTGCACACAAGGTACTACAATCTGGTCTTTATTGGCCTACTCTCTTCAAAGATGCTCGAAAGTTTGTCTTATCTTGTGATGAATGTCAAAGAATAGGTAACATTAGTAGACGTCAAGAAATACCTATGAATTATTCTCTTGTTATTGAACCGTTTGATATTTGGGGCTTTGATTATATGGGACCTTTTCCCGCCTCTAATGGTTATACACATATTTTAGTTGATGTTGATTACGTTACTAAGTGGGTAGAAGCTATTCCAACTAGTAGTGCTGATCATAACACTTCTATCAAAACGCTTAAAGAAGTTATTTTTCTGAGGTTTGGAGTCCCTAGATATCTTATGACTGATGGTGGTTCACATTTTATTCATGGTGCTTTCCGTAAGATGCTTGCTAAGTATGATGTCAATCATAGAATCGCATATCCTTATCATCCGCAGTCTAGTGGTCAAGTAGAATTGAGCAATAGAGAGCTCAAATTAATTTTGCAAAAGACTGTGAATAGATCTACAAAGAATTGGTCCAAAAAACTTGATGATGCATTATGGGCCTATAGAACTGCATACAAAAATCCTATGGGTATGTCTCCTTATAAGATGGTTTATGGAAAAGCGTGTCATTTACCTCTAGAACTTGAAGAAAAGGCATATTGGGCTATTAAAGAGCTCAATTATGACTTCAAACTTGCTGGTGAGAAGAGGTTGTTTGATATTAGCTCACTTGATGAATGGAGAACCCAGGCATATGAGAATGCCAAGCTATTCAAAGAAAAAGTCAAACGCTGGCATGATAAGAGGATACAAAAGCGTGAGTTTAACGTAGGAGATTATGTGTTATTATTCAACTCTCGTTTAAGATTTTTTGTAGTAAAACTTCTCTCAAAATGGGAAGGTCCCTACCTTATCGAGGAGGTCTATCGTTCTGGTGCTATAAAAATCAACAACTTTGAAGGCACAAATCCGAGGGTGGTAAACGGTCAAAGAATTAAACACTATATTTCAGGTAATCCTATCAATGTTGAAACTAATATTATTGAAACCGTAACCCGTGAGGAATACATAAGGGACACTTTCCAGAATGTTCCAGACTCCCAAAAGGTATAGGTATGTGGTACGGTAAGTAAACCGACTCCAAAACAACTCAAATGGAAATTTTTATCAGTTTTGGATTATTTAAGAATTTTAGGAAGAAAGAAGTAGTCCGAAAGGGACACGAGGCTCCCATGAGAGTGGAGGGCGCCCCCCTATAGGGTGCGCCCCCTGTCTCGTGGGCACCTCGTGTGTCTCCCGGACTCCGTTTTCTTGCATATTACGTATTTTGGTCGGTAAAAATTCATTGTATATACTCCCGAAGGTTTTGACCACCGTATCACGCAAATATTCTCTATTTTCGTTTCGAGCTGTTTCTGTTTCAGATCTAAGAGCATCATGTCGTCTCCAAGAGCTCCCAGGGACAAGTTTTTCGAGCGGGTTATCAACCCCTATCTTGCGGAGGTGCTGCAACACCCTCAAACCATTGAGATGCGTGAGGGGTTGCTGCACATCCGCGATGTGGAGGGACCAAGGCATACCGGGAGCGTGGAGACAAAGCTCGAAGCCGTGGAGCAGAAAGTTTTCAAGTGTCAAGGGATGGTGGAGCGTGGACTCAACGCCAACCAGATGATGATCACGGAGTTCACCAATAACCACAAGCTGGATGCCAAAGTCATTGGGGAGACCATCTTCAAGCTTCAAGAGAAAATCGAGCACCTCCAAGCCCAGATCTATGACCTGCAAAACCAGAACTGTGAGTATGAATATAGATTCAAGAGGATGAGTTTGGCTGCAGATTTAAGGATCCCGGAGACTCGATCATCCTTCTATGATGGAGAGCCTATGCCTTGGAAGACGGACGGCAAGCCTACATCATCAACAACTCCTACTTCACCACCTCTGAGGACATAATCACATGGGTATGGGCACTCCCCTTGGCAACTGCCAAGCTTGGGGGAGGTGCCCCGGTATCGTATCACCATCACACTCTTATCTTTACCGTTTTATTTAGTTCGATCCTTTTAGTAGTATCTTGATCTAGTAGATTGAAGTTTTGATATCAAGTAGTTTGAGTTTTGCTTTGTGATATCTTTTTGTAATCGAGTCCGTGAGCTATCTATAATAAAGATTAGTGTTGAGTCAAGGGCTTTTCTATGTTGCTATGATCTTGAGAAAGTAGAAAGAATAAAAGAGTTCATATTGATCTTATGGATAGTGATAACTTCACACATAGAAAGTATGAGGCATAAAAATTGTTGAGAGTTGATGAACGTAGTTTTGGTCATCTTGCAATTAATAGGAAGTGATAAGGAAAGTGTTGGAAATATGCCCTAGAGGCAATAATAAATTAGTTATTATTATATTTCTTTGTTCATGATAATAGTGTTTTATTCATGCTATAACTGTATTATCCTGAAATCGTAATACACGTGTGAATACATAGACCACAATATGTCCCTAGTGAGCCTCTAGTTGACTAGCTCGTTGTGATCAACAGATAGTCATGGTTTCCTAGCTATGGACATTGGATGTCGTTGATAACGGGATCACATCATTAGGAGAATGATGTGATGGACAAGACCCAATCCTAAGCCTAGCACAAAGATCGTGTAGTTCGTATGCTAAAGCTTTTCTAATGTCAAGTATCTTTTCCATAGACCATGAGATTGTGCAACTCCCGGATACCGTAGGAATGCTTTGGGTGTACCAAACGTCACAACGTAACTGGGTGGCTATAAAGGTGCATTACAGGTATCTCCGAAAGTGTCTGTTGGGTTGGCACGAATCGAGACTGGGATTTGTCACTCCGTGTAAACGGAGAGGTATCTCTGGGCCCACTCGGTAGGACATCATCATAATGTGCACAATGTGACCAAGGGGTTGATCACGGGATGATGTGTTACGGAACGAGTAAAGAGACTTGCCGGTAACGAGATTGAACAAGGTATCGGTATACCGACGATTGAATCTCGGGCAAGTACAATACCGCTAGACAAAGGGAATTGCATATGGGATTGATTAAGTCCTTGACATCGTGGTTCATCCGATGAGATCATCGTGGAACATGTGGGATCCAACATGGGTATCCAGATCCCGCTGTTGGTTATTGACCGGAGAACGTCTCGGTCATGTCTGCATGTCTCCCGAACCCATAGGGTCTACACACTTAAGGTTCGATGACGCTAGGGTTATAAAGGAAGTTTGTATGTGGTTACCGAATGTTGTTCGGAGTCCCGGATGAGATCCCGGACATCACGAGGAGTTCTGGAATGGTCCGGAGGTAGAGATTTATATATGGGAAGTCCTGTTTTGGTCACCGGAAGAGTTTCGGGGTTTATCGGTAACGTACCGGGACCACCGGGAGGGTCCCGGGGGTCCACCAAGTGGGGCCACCAACCCCGGAGGCTTGCATGTGCCAAGAGTGGTGAGGGACCAGCCCCTTAGTGGGCTGGTGCGCCTCCCACAAGGGCCCATGGCGCCTAAGAGGTGGAGAGGGGGCAAACCCTAAGGGGATATGGGCCTTAGGGCCCATATTGGTGCGCCTCCCTCTCCCCTCCCCTCTTGGCCGCCACCCTTGCTCCCCATCTAGGGCTGCCGCCCCCCCTAGGGGTGGGAACCCTAGAGGGGGCGCAACCCCTCCCCTTCCCCTATATATATGAGGCCTAGGGCTGCCCATAACAGACGATGCGATTCGATCTCTCATTGGTGCAGCCCTGCGTCTCTTCTTCCTCCTCTTTTGTGGTGCTTGGCGAAGCCCTGCAGGATAGCCACGCTCCTCCACCACCACCACGCTATTGTGCTGCTGCTGGATGGAGTCTTCCTCAACCTCTCCCTCTCTCCTTGCTGGATCAAGGCATGGGAGACGTCATCGGGCTGTACGTGTGTTGAACGCGGAGGTGCCGTCCGTTCGGCACTTCGTCATCGGTGATTTGGATCACGACGAGTACGACTCCATCAACCCCGTTCACTTGAACGCTTCCGCTTAGCGATCTACAAGGGTATGTAGATGCACTCTCCTTCCCCTCGTTGCTGGTCTCTCCATAGATAGATCTTGGTGATACGTAGGAATTTTTTTGAATTTCTGCTACGTTCCCCAACAGTGGCATCATGAGCTAGGTCTATTGCGTAGATTCTTTGCACGAGTAGAACACAAAGTAGTTGTGGGCGTTGATTTTGTTCAATATGCTTACCGTTACTAGTCCAATCTTGTTTCGATGGTATTGTGGGATGAAGCGGCCCGGACCGACCTTACACGTACTCTTACGTGAGACAGGTTCCACCGATTGACATGCACTTGGTGCATAAGGTGGCTAGCGGGTGCCAGTCTCCCCCACTTTAGTCGGAACGGATTCGATGAAAAGGGTCCTTATGAAGGGTAAATAGCAATTGACATATCACGTTGTGGTTTTGCGTAGGTAAGAAACGTTCTTGCTAGAAACCCATAGCAGCCACGTAAAACATGCAAACAACAATTAGAGGATGTCTAACTTGTTTTTGCAGGGTATGCCATGTGATGTGATATGGCCAAGAAGAATGTGATGAATGATATGTGATGTATGAGATTGATCATGTTCTTGTAATAGGATTCACGACTTGCATGTCGATGAGTATGACAACCGGCAGGAGCCATAGGAGTTGTCTTAAATTTATTGTATGACCTGCGTGTCATTAAACAACGCCATGTAATTACTTTACTTTATTGCTAACCGGTAGCCATAGTAGTAGAAGTAATAGTTGGCGAGACAACTTCATGAAGACACGATGATGGAGATCATGATGATGGAGATCATGGTGTCATGCCGGTGATGATGATGATCATGGAGCCCCGAAGATGGAGATCAAAAGGAGCGAAATGATATTGGCCATATCATGTCACTATTTGATTGCATGTGATGTTTATCATGTTTATGCATCTTGTTTACTTAGAACGACGGTAGTAAATAAGATGATCCCTTACAACAATTTCAAGAAGTGTTCTCCCCTAACTGTGCACCGTTGCTACAGTTCGTCGCTTCTAAGCACCACGTGATGATCGGGTGTGATGGATTCTTACGTTCACATACAACGGGTGTAAGACAGATTTACACACGCGAAAACACTTAGGGTTAACTTGATGAGCCTAGCATGTACAGACATGGCCTCGGAACACGGAGACCGAAAGGTCGAACATGAGTCGTATAGTAGATACGATCAACATGAAGATGTTCACCGATGATGACTAGTCCGTCTCACGTGATGATCGGACACGGCCTAGTTGACTCGGATCATGTAATCACTTAGATGACCAGAGGGATGTCTATCTGAGTGGGAGTTCATAAGATGAACTTAATTATCTTGAACATAGTCAAAAGACCTTTTGCAAATTATGTCGTAAGCTCGCGCTTTAGTTCCACTGTTTAGATATGTTCCTAGAGAAAATATAGTTGAAAGTTGAAAGTAGCGATTATGCGGTCAGTAGAAAGCTTGTGTCCTTAATGCACCGCTCAGTGTGCTGAACCCCAAACATCATTTGTCGATGTTGTGAACATCGGACATACACATTTTGATAACTACGTGATAGTTCAGTTAAATGGTTTAAGTAGAGGCACCAGAGACGTTTTCGAAACGTCGCGGAACATATGAGATGTTTCGAGGGCTGAAATTGGGATTTCAGGCTCGTGCCCACGTCAAGAGGTATAAGACCTCCGACGATTTTCTTAGCCTGCAAACTAAGGAGAAAAGCTCAATTGTTGTGCTTGTGCTCAGATTGTCTGAGTACAACAATCGCTTGAACCGAGTGGGAGTTGATCTTCCAGATGAAATAGTGATGGTTCTCCGAAGTCATTACCACCAAGCTGCTAGAGCTTCGTGATGAACTATGATATATCAGGGACATATATGATGATCCTTGAGATATTCACGATGTTTGACACCGCAAAAGTAGAAATCAAGAAGGAGCATCAATTGTTGATGGTTGGTGAAACCACTAGTTTCAAGAAGGGCAAGGGCAAGAAGGGATACTTCATGAAACCGCAATTCAGATGCCGCTCTAGTGAAGAAACCCAAGGTTGAACCCAAACCCGAGACTAAGTGCTCCTGTAATAAGGGGAACAACCACTGGAGCAGAATTACCCTAGATACTTGGTAGATGAGAAGGCAGGCAAGGTCGATAGAAGTATATTGGATATGCATGATGTTAATGTGTACTTTACTAGTACTCCTAGTAGCACCAGGGTATTAAGATACCGGTTCGGTTGCTAAGTGTTAGTGACTCGAAATAAAAGCTACGGAATAAAACGGAGACTAGCTAAAGGTGAGCTGACGATATGTGTTGGAAGTGTTTCCAATGTAGATATGATCAAGCATCGGAAGCTCCCTCTACCATCGAGATTGGTGTTTGCGTTGAGCATAGACGTGATTGGATTATGTCTATCGCAATATGGTTATTCATTTAAGGAGAATAATGGTTACTCTGTTTATTTGAATAATACCTTCAATGGTCTTGCACCTAAAATGAATGGTTCATTGAATCTCGATCATAGTGATACACATGTTCATGCCAAAAGATATAAGATAGTAATGATAGTACCACCTACTTGTGGCACTGCCACGTAAGTCATATCGGTATAAAACGCATGAAGAAGCTCCATGTTGATGGATCTTTGGGCTCACTCGTTTTTGAAAAGTTTGAGACATGCGAACCATGTCTATTGGTGTATATGCATGAAGAAACTCCATGCAAATGGACCGTTTGATCTCACTTGATCTTGAATCACTTGAGACATGCAAATCATACCACATGGGCAAGATGACTGAAATCCTCGGTTTCAGTAAAATGGAACTAGAAAGAAACTTGTTGGAAGAAATACATTTTGATGTGTGCAATCCGATGAGTGCTGAGGCATGTAGTGGATATCGTTATGTTCTTACTTCACAGATGATTTGAGTAGATGTTGAGTATATTTACTTGATGAAACACAAGTCTGAATTATTGAATGGTTCAAGTAATTTCAGAGTGAAGTAGAAGATCATTGTGACAGGAGGATAAAATGTCTATGATATGATCATAAAGATGAATATCTGAATTACGAGTTTGGCACAGAATTAAGGCATTGTGGAAATTGTTTCACAACTGATACAGCCTGGAACACCATAGTGTGATGGTGTGTCCGAACATCATAGTTGCACCCTATTGGATAAGGTGCGTACCATGATGTCTCTTATCGAATTACCACTATCGTTTATGGGTTAGGCATTAGAGACAACCACATTCACTTTAGATAGGGCACCACGTAATTCCGTTGAGATGACACCATATGAACTATGGTTTAGAGAAACCTAAGCTGTCATTTCTTAAAGGTTTGGGGCTGCGACGCTTATGTGAAAAAGTTTCAGGTTGATAAGCTCGAACCCAAAGAGGATAAATGCATCTTCATAGGACACCCAAAACAGTTGGGTATACCTCCTAATTCAGATCCGAAAGCAATAGGGATTGTTTCTTGTACCGGGTCCTTTCTCGAGGAAAAGTTTGTCTCGAAAAGTTGAGTGGGAGGATGGTGGAGACTTGATATGGTTATTGAACCATTACTACAACTAGTGTGTAGCAGGGCACAGGAAGTTGTTCCTGTGGCACCTACACCAATTGAAGTAGAAGCTTATGATAGTGATCATGAAACTTCGGATCAAGTCACTACCGTACCTCGTAGGGTGACAAGGATGCGTACTGCTTCAGAGTGGTACAGTAATCCTGTCTTGAAGGTCATGTTGCTAGACAACAATGAACCTACGAGCTATGGAGAAGCGATGGTGGGCCCAAATTCCGACAAATGGTTAGAAACCATGAAATCCGAGATAGGATCCATGTATCATAACAGAGCACGGATTTTGGTGGACTTGCCCGATGATCGGCAAGCCATTGAGATAAATGGATCTTTAAGAAGAAGACGGACGTGGACGGTAATGTCACCGTCTATGAAGTTTGACTTGTGGCGAAGAGTTTTTCACAAGTTCAAGGAGTTGACTACGATGAGATTTTCTCATCCGTAGCGATGCTTAAGTCCGTCGAAATCATGTTAGCATTAGCTGCATTTGTGAAATCTGGCAGATGGATGTCAAAACGAGTTTCTTTACCAGTCTTCGTAAGGAAAGGTTGTATATGATACAATCCAAAAGTTTTTGTTGATCCTAAGGATGCTAAAAGGTATGCAAAGCTCTAGCAATCCTTCTAAGGACTGGAGTAAGCATCTCGGAGTTGGAATGTATGCTTTGATGATGATCAAAGATTTTGGGTTTATACAAAGTTTATGAGAAACTTGTATTTCCAAAGAAGTGAGTGGGAGCACTATAGAATTTCTGATGAGTATATGTTGTTGACATATTGATGATCAGAAATGATGTAGAATTTTTAGAAAGCATATAGGGTTATTTGAAAGGTGTTTTTCAAATAGAAAACCTGGATTAAGTTACTTGAGCATTGAGCATCAAGATCTATAAGGATAGATCAAAACGCTTAATGGTACTTTCAAATGAGCACATTCCTTGACATGATCTTGAAGGTGTTCAAGATGGATCAGTCAAAGAAGGAGTTCTTGCCTGAGTTGTGAGGTATGAAGTTAAGACTTAAAAGCTCGGCCACGGCAGAATAGAGAGAAAGGACGAAGGTCGTCCCCTATGCTTAAGACGTAGGCTCTACAGTATGCTATGCTGTGTACTGCACCTGAAGTGTGCCTTGCCATGAGTCAGTCAAGGGATACAAGAGTGATCCAAGAATGGATCACAGGACAGCGGTCAGAGTTATCCTTAGTAACTAGTGGACTAAGGAATTTTCTCGATTATGGAGGTGGTAAAAGAGTTCGTCGTAAAGGGTTACGTCGATGCAAGCTTAACACCTATCCAGATAGCTCTGAGTAGAGATACCGGATACGTGTAATGGAGCAACAATTTAGAATAGCTCCAAGTAGAACAGTTATTTGGAATAGCTCCAAATAGAGCGTGGTAGCTGCATCTAGGAGATGACATAGAGATTTGTAAAGCACACACGGATCTAAAAGGTTCAGACCCGTTGACTATAACCTCTCTCACAAGCATAACATGATCAAACCCAGAACTCATCGAGTGTTAATCACATGGTAAATGTGAACTAGATTATTGACTCTAGTAAACTCTTTGGGTGTTAGTCACATGGGGATGTGACCCTGAGTGTTAATCACATATCGATGTGAACTAGATTATTGACTCTAGTGCAAGTGGGAGACTGTTGGAAATATGCCCTAGAGGCAATAATAAATTAGTTATTATTATATTTCTTTGTTCATGATAATAGTCTTTTATTCATGCTATAACTGTATTATCCGGAAATCGTAATACACGTGTGAATACATAGACCACAATATGTCCCTAGTGAGCCTCTAGTTGACTAGCTCGTTGTGATCAACAGATAGTCATGGTTTCCTAGCAATGGACATTGGATGTCGTTGATAATGGGATCACATCATTAGGAGAATGATGTGATGGACAAGACCCAATCCTAAGCCTAGCACAAAGATCGTGTAGTTCGTATGCTAAAGCTTTTCTAATGTCAAGTATCTTTTCCTTAGACCATGAGATTGTGCAACTCCCGGATACCGTAGGAATGCTTTGGCTGTACCAAACGTCACAACGTAACTGGGTGGCTATAAAGGTGCATTGCAGGTATCTCCGAAAGTGTCTGTTGGGTTGGCACAAATTGAGACTGGGATTTGTCACTCCGTGTAAACGGAGAGGTATCTCTGGGCCCACTCGGTAGGACATCATCATAATGTGCACAATGTGACCAAGGGGTTGATCACGGGATGATGTGTTACGGAACGAGTAAAGAGACTTGCCGGTAACGAGATTGAACAAGGTATCGGTATACCGACGATCGAATCTCGGGCAAGTACAATACCGCTAGACAAAGGGAATTGCATACGGGATTGATTAAGTCCTTGACATCGTGGTTCATCCGATGAGATCATCGTGGAACATGTGGGATCCAACATGGGTATCCAGATCCCGCTGTTGGTTATTGACCGGAGAACGTCTCGGTCATGTCTGCATGTCTCCCGAACCCGTAGGGTCTACACACTTAAGGTTCGATGACGCTAGGGTTATAAAGGAAGCTTGTATGTGGTTACCGAATGTTGTTCGGAGTCCCGGATGAGATCCCGGACGTCACGAGGAGTTCCGGAATGGTCCGGAGGTAAAGATTTATATATGGGAAGTCCTGTTTTGGTCACCGGATGAGTTTCGGGGTTTATCGGTAACGTACCGGGACCACCGGGAGGGTCCCGGGGGTCCACCAAGTGGGGCCACCAACCCCGGAGGCTTGCATGGGCCAAGAGTGGTGAGGGACCAGCCCCTTAGTGGGCTGGTGCGCCTCCCACAAGGGCCCATGGCGCCTAAGAGGTGGAGAGGGGGCAAACCCTAAGGGGATATGGGCCTTAGGGCCCATATTGGTGCGCCTCCCTCTCCCCTCCCCTCTTGGCCGCCACCCTTGCTCCCCATCTAGGGCTGCCGCCCCCCCTAGGGGTGGGAACCCTAGAGGGGGAGCAGCCCCTCCCCTTCCCCTATATATATGAGGCCTAGGGCTGCCCATAACAGACAATGCGATTCGATCTCTCGTTGGTGCAGCCCTGCGTCTCTTCTTCCTCCTCTTCTGTGGTGCTTGGCGAAGCCCTGCAGGATAGCCACGCTCCTCCACCACCACCACGCCGTTGTGCTGCTACTGGATGGAGTCTTCCTCAACCTCTCCCTCTCTCCTTGCTGGATCAAGGCATGGGAGACGTCACCGGGCTGTACGTGTGTTGAACGCGGAGGTGTCGTCCGTTCGGCACTTGGTCATCGGTGATTTGGATCACGACGAGTACGACTCCATCAACCCCGTTCACTTGAACGCTTCTGCTTAGCGATCTACAAGGTTTTGTAGATGCACTCTCCTTCCCCTCGTTGCTGGTCTCTCCATAGATAGATCTTGGTGATACGTAGGAAATTTTTTGAATTTCTGCTACGTTCCCCAACAGAAAGAGGGGTTCACATATAAATATATTATCTTGGACACCTTTTTATAATTGGGAGCACTCATTAGGTATGACATGCTAAAAGAGTTGACGTTGGACAAGGAAGACAACGTAATGGTTTATGTTTTCCGACATCTCAGTTAAAGTATATTGTCATTGACCTTCCAAACATGTTGAGCTTGCCTTTCCCCCTCATGCTAGCCAAATTCCTTGCACCAAGTAGAGATACTACTTGTGCTTCCAAATATCCTTAAACCCAATTTTGCCATGAGAGTCCACCATACCTACCTATGGATTGAGTAAGATCCTTCAAGTAAGTTGTCATGTTGCAAGCAATAAAAATTGCTATCTAAATATGTATGACTTATTAGTGCAGAGAAAATAAGCTTTGTACGAACTTGTTGTGGAAGTAATAAAAGCGACAGACTGCATAATAAAGGTCCACATACAAGGGGCAATATAAAGTGACGTTCTTTTGCATTAAGATTTTGTGCATCAACCCTAAATGCACATGACAACCTCTGCTTCCCTCTGCGAAGGGCCTATCTTTTACTTTATGTTTTTACTTTATGCTTGAGTCAAGGTGATCCTCACCTTTCCCTTTTGCATTTTATCCTTTGGCAAGCTCCTCGTGTTTGAAAGATCATGATATATATATCCAATTGGATGTAAGTTAGCATGGGCTATTATTGTTGACATCACCTAAAGGTGAATACGTTGGGAGGCAACACAATAAGCCCCTATCTTTCTCAGTGTCCGGCTGAAACTCTATAACCACAAGTACTGCGTGAGTGTTAGCAATTGTAGAAGACTACGAGATAGTTGAGTATGTGAGCTTGCTGAAAAGCTCTATTGTTGACTCTTTCTGATGTTACGATAAATTGCAATTGCTTCAATGACTGAGATTTTAGTTTGTTAGTTCCCAATGAAGTTTTTGAACCATACTTGACATTGTGAATTGTTTGTTACTTAAGCATAAGAAATCATATGATAAAATCTATATATGTTGCTGTTATAAGAATGATCATGATGCCCTCATGTCCGTATTTTATTTTTATCGACACCTCTATCTCTAAACATGTGGACATATTTTTCGATTTCGGCTTCCGCTTGAGGACAAGCGAGGTCTAAGCTTGGGGGAGTTGATACGTCAATTTTGCATCATGCTTTTATGTCAATATTTATTGCATTATGGGCTGTTATTACACATTATATCTCAATACTTATGGCTATTCTATCTTATTTTACAAGGTTTACCATGAAGAAGGGGAATGCCGGCAGCTGGAATTCTGGTCGGAAAAGGAGCAAACGTTGGAAACCTATTCTGCACAGCTCCAAAAGTCCTGAAACTCCACGAAACAACTTTTTGGAATTAATAAGAATTTCTGAGCGTAAGAAATATGCCAGGGGGCCAACACCCTGTCCAAGAGACAGGGGGCGCCCCCCCCCCTATAGGGCGCGGCCCCTATCTCCTGGGCCCCCTGGTGGGCCTCCGGCGTCCATCTTCTGCTATATCATCGCTTTTACCCTGAAAAAAATCGTGGGCAAGCTTACGGGACGAAACTCCGCCGCCACGAGGCGGAACCTTGGCTGAACCAATCTAGGGCTCTGGCGGAGCTGTTCTGCCGGGGACACTTCCCTCCGGGAGGGGGAAATCATCACCAACGTCATCACCAACGATCCTCTCATCGGGAGGGCGTCAATCTCCATCAATATCTTCACCAGCACCATCTCCTCTCAAAACCCTAGTTCATCTCTTGTATCCAATCTTGTATCAAAACCACAAATTGGTACCTATGGGTTGCTAGTAGTGTTGATTACTCCTTGTAGTTGATGCTAATTGGTTTACTTGGTGGAAGATCAGATGTTCAGATCCTTTAGGCATATTATTACTCCTCTGATTATGAACATGAATATGCTTTGTGAGTAGTTACATTTGTTCCTGAGGACATGGGTGAAGTCTTGCTATTAGTAGTCATGTGAATTTAGTATTCGTTCGATATTTTGATGAGATGTATATTGTCTTTTCCTCTAGTGGTGTTATGTGAACGTCGACTACATGACACTTCACCATTATTTGGGACTAGAAGAAGGCATGGGGAAGTAATAAGTAGATGATGGGTTTCTAGAGTGACAGAAGCTTAAACCCTAGTTTATGTGTTGCTTCATTAGGGGCTGATATGGATCCATATGTTTAATGTTGTAGTTAGGTTTACCTTAATACTTCTTTTGTAGTTGCGGACGCTTGCAATAGGGGTTAATCATAAGTGGGATGCTTGTCCAAGTTAGGGCAGTACCCAAGTACCGGTCCACCCACATATCAAATTATCAAAGTACCGAACGCGAATCATATGAACGTGATGAAAACTAGCTTGACGATAATTCCCAATGTGTCCTCGGGAGCACCTTTCTCATTATTAGAAATTGTCCATGCTTATCCATTGCTACATAAAGGATTGGGCCACCTTGCTGCACTTTATTTACTTGTTACTCATTACTATTTATCTTATCACAAAAATATCTATCACCTACAATTTTAGTGCTTGCAGAGAAAACCTTACAGAAAACCGGTTATCATTTCCTTCTGCTCCTCGTTGGATTCGACACTCTTACTTATCGAAAGGACTACGATTGATCCCCTACACTTGTGGGTCATCATCCTCCATCTTGCAACTATAGAACTTATTGGAGACTTCATATCTCTCAATCCGGGCATTTGCTTGAAATATTAACTTTAACTCCTAGAACATCTCATATGCTCCATGACGTTCAAAACGTCGTTGAAGTCCCGGTTCTAAGCCGTAAAGCATGGCACACTGAACTATCGAGTAGTCATCAGCTTTGCTCTGCCAGACGTTCTTAACGTCGTCAGTTCCATCTGCAGCAGGCCTGGCACCTAGCGGTGCTTCCAGGACGTAATTCTTCTGTGCAGCAATGAGGATAATCCTCAAGTTACGGACCCAGTCCATGTAATTGCTACCATCATCTTTCAACTTAGCTTTCTCAAGGAATGCATTAAAATTCGACGGAACAATAGCATGAGCCATCTATCTACAACAAACATAGACAAGCAAAATACTATCAGGTACTAAGTTCATGATAAATTTAAGTTCAATTAATCATATTACTTAAGAACTCCCACTTAGATAGACATTCCTCTAATCATCTAAGTGATCACGTGATCCAAATCAACTAAACCATGTCTGATCATCACGTGATATGGAGTAGTTTTCAATGGTGAACATCATTATGTTGATCATATCTACTATATGATTCACGCTCGACCTTTCGGTCTCAGTGTTCTGAGGCCATATCTGTATATGCTAGGCTCGTCAAGTTTAACCTGAGTATTCCGCGTGTGCAACTATTTTGCACCCGTTGTATTTGAATGTAGAGCCTATCACACCCGATCATCACGTGGTATGTCAGCACGAAGAACTTTCGCAACGGTGCATACTCAGGGAGAACACTTATACCTTGAAATTTAGTGAGAGATCATCTTATAATTCAACCGTCAATCAAAGCAAAATAAGATGCATAAAGGATAAACATCACATGCAATCAATATAAGTGATATGATATGGCCATCGTCATCTTGTGCTTGTGATCTCCATCTCCGAAGCACCGTCATGATCACCATCATCACCGGCGCGACACCTTGATCTTCATCGTAGCATCGTTGTCGTTACGCCACCTATTGCTTCTACGACTATCGCTACCGCTTAGTGATAAAGTAAAGCAATTACAGGGTGATTACATTGCATACAATAAAGCGACAACCATATGTCTCCTGTCAGTTGTCGATAACTTGGTTACAAAACATGATCATCTCATACAATAAAATATAGCATCACGTCTTGACCATATCACATCACAACATGCCCTGCAAAAACAAGTTAGACGTCCTCTACTTTGTTGTTGCAAGTTTTACGTGGCTGCTACGGGCTTAGCAAGAACTGTTCTTACCTACGCATCAAAACCACAACGATAGTTCATCAAGTTTGACCGGGCGTAGCCACACTCGGTTTAACTAAAGTTGGAGAAACTGACACCCGCCAGCCACCTATGTCCAAAGCACATCGGTAGAACCAGTGTCGCGTAAGCGTACGCGTAATGTCGGTCCGGGCCACTTCATCCAACAATACCGCCGAACCAAAGTATGACATGCTGGTAAGCAGTATGACTTGTATCGCCAACAACTCACTTGTGTTCAACTCGTGCATATAACATCTACGCATAAAACCAGGCTCGGATGCCACTGTTAGGGAACGTGGTAATTTCAAAAATTTCCTACGCACACGCAAGATCATGGTGATGCATAGCAACGAGAGGGAGAGTGTATCTTCATACCCTTGAAGATCGCTAAGCGGAAGCATCATGACAACGCGGTTGATTTAGTCGTATGTCTTCACGATCCGACCGATCCAAGTACCGAACGCACGGCACCTCCGAGTTCTGCACATGTTCAGCTCGATGACGTCCTCGCCTTCTTGATCCAGCAAGACAGGCGAAGTAGTAGATGAGTTCCGGCAGCACGATGGGGTGGTGACGGTGTTGGTGAAGAAAATCTCCGCAGGGCTTCGCCTAAGCACTACGGAAACTATGACGGAGGATAAACTAGAGGGGACGGGGTTGCCGGCACACGCCTTGGTGTTTCTTGATGTGCCTTTCATGCTAGCCCTTCCCCTCTATTTATATGTTGAGCCTTGGGGTCGAAACTTGGAGTAAAAGCCTCCACAAAGTCGGTTTCACCCGAAAGGCAAGAGTCCTTCTCGGACTCCAGGGCCATACGACAGGGTTCCCGGCGTCTGGACCCAGACGCTAGGGACCATGGCGTCTGGCCCCTGGACTCCGCAAAAATTTCTTTTGCGCCTTCCAAAAACCTTGTGGGCTTTCCCCTTTGGCCCAAATAAAGTGTTCTCGTGCCCAAACATTTTGGGAAACATCCGGAACCCCTTCCGGTGAATTATGGAACCCTTCCGGAGACCAAACACTATTATCCCATATATCAATCTTTATCTCCGGACCATTCCAGAGTTCCTCATCATGTCCGTGATCATATCCGGGACTCCGAACAACATTCGGTCATCAACATACATAACTCATATAATACTATATCGTCAACGAACATTAAGCGTGCGGACCCTACGGGTTCGAGAACTATGTAGACATGACCGAGACACCTCTCTGGTCAATAACCAATAGCGGAACCTGGATGCCCATATTGGCTCCTACATATTCTACGAAGATCTTTATCGGTCGAACCGCATAACAACAGTTGTTCCCTTTGTCATCGGCATGTTACTTGCCCGAGATTCGATCGTCGGTATCTTAATACCTAGTTCAATCTCGTTACCGGCAAGTCTCTTTACTCGTTATGTAATGCATTATCCCGCAACTAACTCTTTAGCTACATTGCTTGCAAGTCTTATAGTGATGTGCATTACCGAGAGGGCCCAGAGATACCTCTCCGACAATCGGAGTGACAAATCCTAATCTTGAAATACGCCAACTCAACATGTACCTTCGGAGACACCTGTAGAGCTCCTTTATAATCACTAGTTATGTTGTGACGTTTGGTAGCATACAAAGTGTTCCTCCGGTAAACGGGAGTTGCATAATCTCATAGTCATAGGAACATGTATAAGTCATGAAGAAAGCAATAGCAACATACTAAACAATCAAGTGCTAAGCTAACGGAATGGGTCAAGTCAATCACATCATTCTCCTAATGATGTGATCCCGTTAATCAAATGACGACTCATGTCTATGGTTAGGAAACACAACCATCTTTGATCAACGAGCTAGTCAAGTAGAGGCATACTAGTGACACTATGTTTGTCTATGTATTCACACATGTATTATGTTTCCGGTTAATACAATTATAGCATGAATAATAAACATTTATCATGATATAAGGAAATAAATAATAACTTTATTATTGCCTCTAGGGCATATTTCCTTCATTGAGAGTGATTAATCATCTTGTTATAATATTGCTAAAAGTGGGTTTGAGAGGTCACGACTTTAATTAATTTTGAACCCACCATTTTGGAGCTTAATAAAAATTATGTGCTTGTAGATCATGAAAAGCATGCTTTATGTGATACTTATATTCTCGAATTTGTTCATGATGCTACTGAAAATTAATATGAGAGAGGAAAATATGCTATTAGAAGTTTCCATGTCACTAAAACACCTCTCTATATGATGAAATTGTTCCTGTTTTACCTTCCTATGCTTGTCACTTTGTCCTTCATGAATTTATTTGTTTATAAAATTCCCATGCATGGGAAGCATGTTAGACTTAAGTGTGTTCTATATTTTATTTTTGATGCTCTCTTTTACTTCACTTTCTATTCCTATGTGAGCATCCTTTAAAATCAATAAGTCTAACTTAAAGGCATTAAAGAAAAGTTCTTTTTGGGAGACAACCCTTGTTCTATTGCTTTCAGTTTTCTTTTGCTTTTTTTTGAGTCAAGGATGTTGTTGCTACTGTAATGAATCCTTTGTTTCCTTTTTATTTCATTTTTGTGCCAAGAGTAGCCTCTAATTGAGAGGTGGTCAAAAAGTTTTATCTTGCTACCAGAAAACAGATTCGTTGTGCTTCACCGTAAAAAATCTTTCTCCCATCCAGAGTGTGATATGGATCTGACAAAGGTAATGAATGTAGCCACTCCTTAGCTTTTCCTCTAAGTTAGAAAGGAAATAATTTCAGTTTTAGAATATCACTTTCAACATTCTTAAATTTTTGCATGTCACATATTTAAACAAAATCATGAAGATGCATAGAGGCATCCTCCACAGCACTACCACCAAATTGCTCCCTAGTTATCAAGTTCAACAAACTAGGACTTACTTCATAGCTATCAGCTTTAATCTCAGGTGTGGTAATAGGCTTAGCAATAAATTGATCATTAGGAGTGTTCGTGTAGTCACACAATTTAGTTCTATCACCCATTTTAGCAAGTTTTTATGTATTTTTATTTTTTTAAAGCAAAACTAAAAGTAAAATGATACTAACTAATGCAAACCGAATTAACTAATGCAACACAAAATGCAAAACTGAAAATAAAAAGCTAAACCTAAATGCAAAAAATAAATAAAAAGCAAAACAAAAACAAAGCAAAGTAAATTATTTGAAGGTAGAGATGGACAAGATGATGCTCACGTAGGTGCAACCTCCCCAAGCTTAGGTGTTAGCACAAGTTGGTGATGTTGACTTTGTTGTGGCACCCGTGGATAAACCTTCAGCTATGATTCCCCGGCAACGGCGCCGGAAAACGGTCTTGATAACGGAGATGAAGAAGTGAATTTCTCCGTCTAGGTTGAGTCTCCAAGTGCAGAGTATGTAGTAGTGGAAGACCAGTTTTCCCCACGAAGGTGACTCGAGGGTTTATATCGAACTCTCGGGGAATCAGTAGATTGGATTTATCTTCTTGTCCTTCTCTAGATTTCCTACAAAAATAATAATTTGTTTTGTTCCCTCAACCTCACCAAGTGGTTGTCAAGCACAAGGAGTGAGAATGATATTAAGATAAATAATGAATGCAAAACAGTAGGTAAATATGTAATAAATAAAGTACGCAAGGATGGTGGCAATAATGATAGCAATGATATGGAATATATGTTTGGGTTTTAGATGATAAATGCAAGATGTAAAGTGTTTTTGTATTTTTAGTCTTAATAATTTCAGAGAATAACAATGCAATAAAAGTAATTGGAAAGGTGTTTCTTATGATTAAAAGTGGACCGGGGTTCATGGTTTCACAATGCACTCTCTCTTTAAAAAGGTGTGGCAAATAATAAGTAGATAAAAAATGACATATGAGATTGCAAACAAGGTTAATATCAAGATACTAATTATATGGGCATCACGTCCTAACATAGAGACCTTTTTATTATTAGTCTCACTTATACTCCACCAAGATGCGAACCAAATCATACACCTTAGTAATTAAGATTAATCAGAGTATAGCCTTAAGTTCAATGACATGAAGTTAAAATAAGAACATGCTAGATCTAGTCATAGATAGAGGCTTGTCACTCCCTACCTTGCAACATGGTATTTTTGATTATCCCTAGTGAGGCAACAAAGTAAGGTAAAAACCCAGTGGATCACGATATTCAAGTTGTCAGCTTATCGCATCACCACCCCCGTTACTCCAACTAATGCACACATTCCCCCTCACACGCTCTCATAAACATGCATGATCAATACAAGTAATACAAGAACGGGGTACATAATATGCATCCACTTTCATAACTGAAATAACATTGCAATCTCAACATATATTAACTCATAGAAAGATCCACCACAAAGGTAATACAACAGTGAGCATAATCATGTTCAGCAGCTCATACAGTACTAATTAGTGAAGCACGAGAGAGAGAGAGAGAGAGAGAGAGAGAGAGAGAGAGAGAGAGAGATACATATGCTACTTCCACAAACCCATAGTCCAGAGGTGGACTACTCCCTCTTCATGATGGAGACTGTGGAGATGTCGATGGAGGAGAAGGAGACCTCTCTAGCAGGGCTCCGCCGGAGTTTTCCCCCTCCAATCCGGCAGTTCTCTATTTCTGGTTTCTCTCGTGTGGCGGCTCTTGTTACGAAGAACGTCGAGGGGCTCTTTATATAGGCGTTTTTAGGTCAAGACGAAGCTTCGCGAAGAAGGATCACCATCAACGGAGCCACGGGGCCAAAGATAGGTGGGCCCACGCGGCCCCTGTACCTGGCCACGTGGGCCACCCTCTTTGCGGCCTCCGGCCTCTGTTTGTTTGCTTCCTTCGCTCCGAGGTCTTCTTCCTTCCCAAAAAGTGATCCCCGTAAATTTGCAAGTCATTATGACATCGTTAAGGCCCCTGAAACATAAAAGGAAAAAAATAGGGTAATCTGCATGCGCAGAGTTAATTCCAAAAATAGGGGAAATCATTATTACTTTCCAAAAATCATTAAATAACAATAATATAAAGTTTATATGATGCAAATATGATTGGAAAACAGGGATTATAATGCAAAGTTCATGTTTGCATTTTACATGCATCACCTTACAACCTTCCACTCCATTACTTTAGGCTAAACCTTATTTCCGGTTCATTATCGTAAACCTTTCCATTTCATGTAATTGATTTGTTCATTTGAATCATTTAACTTTTAGGTTCATATCCTTTTTTTATCATCGTTATAACCCTTTCTGGTTTCACGCCTTTTTCTATTTTTTGGTTCATAGCCTTTTGATTTTTTTTCTATTTTTAGTTCATAGCCTTTTGGTTCTTTTCTAATTTCGGTTCATATCCTTTTGGTTCCTTTTTAATTTTGGTTCATCGCCTTTTGGTTCCCTTTCAATTTCGGTTCATCGCCTTTTGGTTCTTTTCTATATTTGGTTCATCGCCCTTTCGTTCTTTTTCATTTTCGGTTCATAGCCTTTTGGTTCTTTTTTTTGGATCATAGTATTTTTGTTCTTTTTCATGTTTGGTTCATAGCCTTTTGTATCATTTTCTTCATTATTTTTCCCATTCCATCGATGTTTGGTTCATAATTATTTTGGGTTCATCGCCTTTTGGTTCTTTTTGATTTTTTGTTCATAGTCATTTCGTTCTTTTTCTCATTTTTCCTTATTTTGGTTATCGGTCCAAAGCCTTTTGGTTCTTTTTATTTTCAGTTCACCGCCTTATATGTATTGTTTTCTTCATTTTTTTCATTTCAACGACATTTGTTTCATAATTATTTTTGCTTAAAAGCCGTTTAGTTCTTTTTCATTTTTGATTCATCACATTTGGTTCTTTTCTATTTTTGGTTCATAGCCTTTTGGTTCTTTTTAAATTTTGGTTCATCATCTTTTGGTTCCTTTTCATTTTCAGTTCATAGCGTTTTGGTTCTTTGTAATTTGGGTTCACCGCCTTTTGGTTCCTTTTCATTTTCGGTTCCTAACCTTTTTGTTCCTTTTCATTTCGGTTCGTCGCCTTTGGGTTCCTATTTATTTTCAGTTCATCGCCTTTTGGTTCTTTTCATTTTTGGTTCATCGCCTTTTCGTAGCCTTTTCGTTCTTTTTTGTAGTCTTTTCGTTCTTTTCTATTTTTGGTTCATAGCCTTTTGGTTCTTTTTCTGTTTCGTTTCATAGCCTTTTGGTTCTTTTTCTCAATGTTCCTTTCTTTTCATTTTTGGTTCATAGCCTTTTCTTCCTTTTCATTTTCGGTTTATCACCTTTCATTCTTTTTAATTTTCGGTTTATCACCCTTTCATTCCTTTTCATTTTCGGTTCATTGCCTTTTCGTTCTTTTTGATAGCTTTTTAGTTCTTTTTTGTATTTTTTGTTACATAGTCTTTTGGTTCTTTTCTATTTTTGGTATAGTGTTTTGATTCTTTTTTTATTTCGGTTCATATCCTTTTGGTCCTTTTTTAATTTTAGTTCATCGCCTTTTGGTTCTTTTCTATTTTCGGTTCATCGCCCTCTCGTTCTTTTTTATTTTCGGTTCATAGCCTTTTGGTTCTTTTATATTTTTTGGTTCATAGTTTTCATTTTTGGTTCATGGCCTTTTGGTTCTTTTTCATTTTTAGTTAATCGCCTTATGGTTCTTTTCTATTTTTGGTTCATCGCCCTTTCATTCTTTTTTATTTTCTGTTCATAGCCTTTTGGTTCCTTTTCATAGCCTTTTGGTTCTTTTATATTGTTTTGGTTCATAGTTTTCATTTTGGGTTCATTGACTTTTTGTTCTTTTTCATTTCCGTTTTATAGCCTTTTGGTTCTTTTCTATTTTTGGTTCATAACCTTTTGGTTCTTTTCTATTTTCGGTTCATAACCTTTTGGTTCCTTTTCATTTTTGGTTCATAGTTTTTTTTGTTCTTTTTCAATTTCGGTTCATTGCCTTTTTTTTGGTTCATAGCCCGTTGGTTCTTTTTTTTTAACTTTTGGTTCATCGCCTTTTGGTTCTTTTTCATATCCTTTTGGTTATTTTCTATTTTTGGGTCATAGACTTTTGATTATCTTTAATTTTGGTTAAATTTATTTTTGGTTCTTTTTGTTCCTTTTTGGTATTCGGTTCATCGCCTTTTTGTTCATTAATAATTTTGGTTCTTGGCCTTTTGGTTCTTTTCTCATTTTTTTCTTGATTTCGGTTTTCGGTTCATACCCTTTTGGTTCTTTTTTATTTTTTGTTCATCACCTTACATATCATTTTCTTCTTCACTTCATCGCCTTTTGGTTCATAATAATATTCGGTTCATAGCCTTTTGGTTATTTTTATTTTCGGTTCACCGCATTTGGTTCTTCTCTATTTTTGGTTCATAGCCTTTTGGTTCTTTTTTAGTTTTGGTCCATCGCCTCTCGGTTCCTGTTCATTTTTGGTTCATAGCCTTTTGGTTCTTTTCGTCTTTTCGGTTCATTGCCTTTCAGTTCCTTTTTATTTTTGGTTCATAGCATTTTGGTTCTTTTTTTGTTCATAGCCTTTTGGTTCTTTTAAATTTCGGTCCATCGCCATTTGGTTCCTTTACATTTTCGGTTCATAGCCTTTTGGTTCTTTTTTTTTCTCTTCATCGCCTTTTGGTTCGTTTATTTTTCGGTTCATCACATTTTTGCTCTTTTCATTTTTGGTTCATCGCTTCTTGATTCTTTATCATTTTTGGTTCATCGCCTTTCGTTCTTTTTGATAGCCTTTTAGTTATTTTCTATTGTTTTGGGTTAGACTTTTCGTTATTTTTAATTTTGGTTCATTTTATTTTTGGTTCTTTTTGTTCCTTTTTGGTTTTTGTTTCATCGCCTTTTTGTTCATTAATATTTTTGGTTAATACCCTTTTGGTTCTTTTTATATTTTGTTCACCGCCTTACATATCTTTTTTTTCATTTCCTCGACTCTTGGTTTATAATTATTTTCGGCTCATAGCCTTTTGGTTCTTTTTCATATTCGGTTCATCGCATTTCGTTCTTTTTTTCTTTCATAGCCATTTGGTTCTTTTTTTATTTTCATTTCATCGACCTTTGGGTTGTTTCCATTTTTGGTTCATCGGCTTTTGGTTCTTTTTCATTTTTGGTTCATCGCCTTATCATCCTTCTTACATAGTATCCTTTTGGTTTTTTTATTGTCGGTTCATAGCTTAGTTTTTGGTTCATTGATTAATTCATTTACTTTTTGAGTATAGAGATATGAGGAAGACTATTTTAAGCCAAACCCCAAGTACATTGGTGACATCTCGACCTTCAAGTATTTTCTAAGTATGAACATTAATTTTTTTTGTTCATTAGCACTTTTCTTTATTTTTCAAGTTTAAAAATCTAGCCTACAGCTTCTACCTACAAGTATTTCCTTTTTCCGACAATTCCATAACAGTATGTGTTTTCCGCTAATTTGAAGAACTACTTAATTCCATAACAGCTTCTACTTATATTTCATTTATTTATTATTATGAACTATTAGATCTTCTAGTTTGATTCTTTGATTCTTCAGAACTGTACTTATTCCACTTAATATATTCAGGACAACTAAGTATGCAGTCTTTTTAAATTCCTGTTCAAATGATTTGACTTTCTTCAGATAGGAATTATTTCACATACATCAGCTGAAATAACGATGTTATTATTCAGTACATACATATTGCCTTCCTATCTGAAACGATAACAACTGACGAGATGGAAACGACTATCGTGTAACCAAGACGCAACAAATCAGCACTAGCGCGAAGAAGCAGTAAATGGGTCAAACCCGCCAAAAAAATTCGACACCATCGGTTGCGCGTCAGGTCACCAGTTCACGCTAAACGCGTCAAATAGGGGCACCCCTGACTGATGGCAAACCCTGTTTGACGCCCGTTGCGCGGGTTAGCCACGCAACGCTTAGGTCTCTCCAGTGCTTTCCTTCGCAAATTGGGCCGGCCCAAGTAGAATCCTTATTCCGGTTTTAGGAAACTTGTAGATGGTTCCAGCAGATTTTTTCTAGTTCAGCGCTGGTTATTTTTTTTCCTGGTTTTTTGTTTTTCTTTTTTTCCTGTCTGTTTTCTGTTTTTTTTTCTATTTCGGTTTAATTTTTTTCCTGTTTGTTTTCCTATTTTTCGAGTTTTAAAAATGTTCAGATTTTGAAATTGTTCAGATTCGTAAAATGTTCAAATTTTAAAATGTTCAGATTTGAAAAATGTTGTCAATATTTTAAAATATGAACCATTTTCAAAATCTGAAATATTTTAACAATGAACATTTTTAAATATGAAAATTTCTTAATATAAAAATCAATTTCAAAATGAACTGTTTTCAAATTTAAACCATTTTGAAAAAACAGCAAATTTAAAAATAAACAAAAAGAACGGATTTAGACGGTTAAAAATTGAACATTTTTAAATCCGATTTTTTTTTAAAAAAAACTGGACATTTTTCAAATCTGAACCATTTTTACAAATGAACGCATTTCTAAATCTGAACCATTTTTTATGGCTGGACATTTTTGTTGGAATTTAGAACGGTGTAATTTTAGCACTAAGCCGTAGTTTTCACATTCTGATGTGTGCAACGTTCCCTTTTTTTTGAGATGGTGCAAATGTTCCTTGCGTATACGCAACTAAGGGGGTGTTTGTTTGGACTTTTTGTAGCTTTCCAGTGGAAAAGCCGGCCAAACGAACCAAACAGGTTGCGTTGGCTGTGGGCTTAGTCGAGCGAAATAGGCAAGCGAGGGAAAGCACCTCCTGGGGTGCTTCCCGCGGCTTCCCGCAGCGACGGTCGAAGAGTTTTTCTGTTTGGACATGTGGTTCGATGAATTTACCAGCAAAATGCCACCATGAGGCACAGGCCAGGCCCGAATTGTTTTTCCTTGTATCCTTTTCTCCACCCAGCGATACGAACTCCTCTATGCTTGGTATGAACGGGATTCGCCAGTGCCGCCGCCTCCTGGATTGACTCCCGCCGCGACAACTTCGGCCCCACCGCCAGACGTCTGCCCGACCTCCCTCCGCCCGTCTGCTCGACCTCCCTCCGTCGAAGCTCCTCCATGCCGTCCTCACCCGGACCCCTACGCCAGATCCCGTCCGACCCCGGCTGGCCGCCAGAGCCCGTCCCCGGCAGCTCAACTCCACCTCGAACTACCTCGTCCCCGCTGATTCGCGTTGCCCGCTGGGAGGGTACGCATGCACGAAGGAATCTAGCAGCCGGTTGTGGCAAGTTGCAGCGCTCTGTCTGACTCCAGTTCTGCAAGTGGATGGAGGAAATTTGGAGATGGGATACACACTGACCGGTGCATGGGCTGAGAGGAGGGGAGAAAGAGATGATAGAAGGAGTGATTGGAAAATCTCTGGAGGTTCAGTCTGGTAGAGATGGCATGAGGAGAGAAGAGAAAAACGGAGATCCCATGCAGAAAGCTGACAAGAGAGTTGACCAAGACCCAGTGATGGAGATGAAGAAATAGGGGGGGGGGAGAAGCAACTGGCAGCTGAATTTAGATGAGGGCAAGAAGGGAATGGAGAGACTTAACAAACAAGTCTGTGGTAAATGCAAAGACCCAAGACACTCTACCAGGGATTGTAGGGTAGGGCACTGCTTGATATGTGGAAGGGATAACCATATTACTAGTGAATGCAACTTGTTGAAGCGGATGAAACTAGTCCCCAAATATGTTGGATATGCTGCCAAAGGGTTGGGGATCCTATTGGTTCAAAGCTACAAAGATGTGCTTGTAGCTGAACACACAAATCCCTTAGGTGTGGTGATCATTAGAGAAGGAAATATTAATGAAACTGAACTCACAAAGGCTATGGGAGAGATGTTTGATTGAGGGTGGCAGTGGAGAGTTAAGGAGTTTGGGGAAAATGGTTTCATGATGAGATTCCCCAATAAGGCAAAACTGGTAGAGCTGGCTAAATTTAATGACTTCAATCTTCTTGGGACAGGGGTGGTCATTAAGGTCCAACCTTGGTCCCTGGCCCATCAAGCAATGGGGAAAATGCATACTGCCTGGGTTAAGCTGAGCAAGGTGCCTGATTGTTCCAGACACTTCTTGGGCACTTGTGAAGTTTCTGCTGCAGTGGGGCCTGTGTTGGAAGTGGATATGGATATAGTTAATGAAGAAAAAGTTAGGGTCAAATGTGGAATCAGAGATGTGAAAAGAACTCCACCTCAAGTGGAAATCACTGCCCCTGATCTACTCATGTTCAGAATTGGTGTAGAAGTGGAGAAGGTGGTGGAAATTGGCTGGTATAAAAAGGATAAGAGGAAAAATGAAAACACACATAACCTAGAAGATGGCGATGGAGAAACAGAGAACAGAAAGAGATTCAGGGTGGAAGATATACAGAACATAAAGGCATTACACTAGGATGTTTGTCTCTCAAACAAAGTGAGGAAGTAGATGGAAAACTTGTCAAAATGAAAGTACAATTAGAAGAAAGCATGATGCAATGGCAAGATAAGATGTATGCTGAGAGAAGGAAGTGGCAAAAAGAAAGTGACATCATGTTCAACAAGATCAAGACCTTGGAAGAAGACAAAGCATGACACAGTGCATTGTGGGCTAAAGCTGAACAAAGAATTAAGGATCTTGAGTGCAATCAACAAGCAATGCAGAAAAAGATCAATCAACAACAGGAAGAGATCCAAAAGTTAATACAAGAGGCTGTTAACAGGGAACAATATGAAATGGAGCTGGCTAATATGGATCTAGAAAATTACGAGAAGGAAACCCAACAAAAAAAGGTGAATTAGAGTCTGGAAAATACAATGAACCCACTGACTATAATGCCAGTCAGGAATCAATTGGGACCCTGGGTGAAAAAATCGTAGACATACATGGAGCTGAGGCTACAGAAAAGGAGTGAGAGAAGAAAGAAGTGGAAATAAAAAGAAGCCCCAGCAACAAAGGAAAAGAAGATCAGAAAATAAAAGAGATGGCAAAAATTAGAGCTGAAGAAAGAGATAACTATGGTAAGAATTCTGTTTCTGAATTTGTTAACTCCTCCTTATTACAAATTAGCTCCATGGTAGGAATTGATTTAGGATGTTCCATTGATATGATTGAAAAAAATCTAGATATTATTAATAAAATGGAGAAAGCTAGAAGAGATATGTATTTCCAAAACATCAAAAGAGAAAAAAAGGATGAGGAGAAAAAATCAGGAGAAATAGTGGAAGATTGCAGCGACACACCAGTATACATAAATACTGGAGATGTGGATATTGATGGATTATGCTCTGATCTGGATCAGTCTGATGCTGAGATTGAGGAGCAACAATATAAAAATCTTAGAGGAATGTTCTCTGGAAAGAAAGGAGGCAAAAAAAACTCACCAGCATTGAACTATGTGAAGCAATCAATTGGGATTGGGGTGCTGAGAAGGAAAAAAGGGAAGAGGACTGATTAGTCTCTAACCTAGGAATAGCTAAATTGTCTGGACAGAAAAGTAATTCTTATTGAGATAGCTATAAACCAGAATTTACTCAAAAAATGAGAGGTGTTTTTTGGAATGTGAGAGGCATAGGTTAAGATCACAAAAAAAGATATATAAGAGAAATGATCATAGATCACAAATTGGATTTTATTGGGATTTCTGAAACAATCAAACAAGACTTTACGAAAAATGAGTTGCATAATCTATGTGGGGGCAAAAATTACCAATGGTGCTGGAATCCCCCCAGAGGAATGTCTGGTGGAATCCTAGTTGGCATTAATAAAGAGATGTTTGATGTTGAACATATTGAAAAAGGACAGTATTTTTTAAGAGTACTGCTATTTGACAAGAATATTAAAATGCATTGGAATTTAGTCACAGTTTATGGGGATGCACAGAAGGAAGGAAAAGCTAATTTTCTTGCTGAGCTAGCTAGATTATATCATGACAACCCTTTACCTGTTTGGTTGGAGGGGACTTCAACATCATTAGAAAACAAACCTATGCTAAGTGAACAATGGTCCTTTATGTTTAATGCTATAATTGAACAAGCTGGATTGAGAGAACTACCTCTAAATGGGAGACAATACACCTGGGCTAATAATCAGGAGGATCCCACATATGAGAAACTTGACAGGGTGTTGATGTGTCCTGCCTGGGAAGAAAAATATCCATTGACTATTCTACAAGCCTTTGCTAGGGAAATCTCTGACCACACTCCTTTGTTCTTAGACACAGGGGAGACACACACAATCAGATTTACATTCAGATATGAAAATGCTTGGTTTTTTAGAGAAGGCTTTAAAGAGTTGATATATGAAACTTGGAATAAAAGATACAGAGGGAATGTGTTGGAGAGATGGCAATTAAGAATGAGAAATTTGAGGAGGAAAGCCAAAGGATGGAATAAAAACATGGATGCTTGGTATAAGAATATCAAAATAGAAATTATCAAAAAGCTTGATGAAATAGATAAGAGGGCTGAGATAATGGGTCTGACTGCTGCAGATAGAACTGAGCAGAGAGAACTTAGAAAGCAACTTAAAAGAATTATGACACAAGAAGAAATGAAGTGGATACAGAGATATAAAGACAAAGAGATTAAAGATAGTGATGGAAACACTAGATACTACCATGCAAAGGTAAATGGGAGGAGAAGGAAAAACAGAATAATCTCTTTGGAACAAGAAGAAGGGATCATAGAAGGAGACCGCACCCTGATGGAGTATATTACCAAATTTTATAAAAATATTTTGGACACCCTGAAGAGTCTAACATATCCTTGAGGGAAATAGAAATGGAAAAAATAAATGCATAGGACAAAGAGGATCTAATGTCCCCTTTTTCCTTAGATGAAATATATCAAGTAGTTTTTGGGATGAAAAGAAACAAAAGCCCAGGGCCTGATGGGTTCCCTGCTGACTTTTATCAAGATTTTTGGGATCTGGTTAAGTGGGATCTGAAAGCCTTGGTTGATGGGTTTGCTAAGGGGGAAATTAACATTGCCAGGCTTAATTATGGCATCATTACCCTGGTCCCTAAAGCCAATGATGCCAAACAAATTCAAAAATTTAGGCCTATTTGCCTATTGAATGTGAGTTTCAAGATTATTACAAAAGTTTTGATGAACATATTGACCAAGTGTGTTTCACCTATAATCTCCAGAACACAAATTGCATTTATTAAAGGGATATACATTATGGAAGGAGTGGTTATTCTACATGAAGCTCTGAATACTTTTCATAGAGACAAAGAAGATGCTCTGATTTTTAAAGTTGACTTTGAAAAAGCATATGATAAAATTAAATGGCCCTTTGTTATATAGATGTTAGAACAAAAAAGGTTTTCCAGATAAATGGTGTGATTGGGTAATGGAGACTATGAGAGGGGGACATGTAGGAGTTAAGGTCAATGATGAAATTGGCCCTTATTTTAAAACCTATAAAGATTTAAGACAGGGAGATGCTATGTCACCATTGCTTTTTAATGTGGCTGTTGATGCCTTAGCTATTTTAATGAATAATGCCTTAGAATTTGATATTGTTAAGGGAGTCCTTAGTAAAAACGATAATAAAGGAGTAAATATGCTGCAATATGCTGATGACACTATCTTTCTGGTCAAAGATGAGGTGGAAAGTGTGAGAAACCTCAAATTCATACAAGGGGCTTTTGAACAAATGTCAGGTCTGAAAATAAACTTTCATAAGAGTGAACTAATGCTGTTTGGAAAAGCTAAAGAAAAACAATTGCTATACCAAGAAATATTGACATGCAAAATGGGAGATTTACCCATCAAATATCTAGGTATGCCTGTGTCAGAGACTAGGATTAGGAACATACACTGGAGTTGTGTAACTAATAAAATTGAGAAAAGATGTGGATGTTGGCAGGGGAAACTGCTAGGATCTATTGCTGGTAGGATCACCCTGGTGCAATCTTGCCTGACTAATATTCCTTTGTTTATGATGTCCTTCTATGCTGTCCCAAAGGGAATCATTAAAAAAGCTGATTTCTTCAGGGCAAGATTGGTTTGGCAAGAAGATGAGAATATTAGAAATATCATTTAGTTAATTGGAGGGAGTGTTGCCTACCCAAAGAGGTAGGGGGCCTAGGGATTCTCAATTTGGAGGTGATGAACATAGCTTTGTTGGCTAAATGGTTCTGGAAAATGGAGATAAAAGAGGGGATTTGGCAAGATGTGCTAAAAGAAAAATATAGAAAAAATGGATGTCTAGCTCTAGTAGAGAAAAAACCTGGAGACTCTCAGTTCTGGACTAGTTTATTGAAAATTAAAAAAATCTTTTATAAATTTGTTAAGAAAGAACTTGGAGATGGGAAAAACACTAGATTCTGGGAGGATACTTGGGTGGATGACAAGCCTTTAAAAGATGCCTATCCTAGAATTTATGATATTTGTTTCGATCACAAGATTACTGTGGATGGGGCCATCCAAAAAGGATGGAAGGGTTTCAAATTTAGGAGGACATTATATGGGGAAACTTTGGAGTTGTGGAATACTCTAAAAAGAAGATGTGAAAGAATTAAAATGAATGAGGGAAAAGATAAGATTACCTGGACCCTCACTGCTGATAATAAATTTTCTGTGAGATCTTTATACAAGAAATTGATTACACTAGGGCTGAAATTTCCTCAAAAATACCTGTGGAAAATCAAAGTTCCTGCGAAAATAAAAGTCTTTCTGTGGTTAGTAAACAAGAAGAGTATTTTGACTAGGGATGTCCTACTCAAAAAAGGGTGGAAGGGGGGGGGAGGGTGTGTGTTTTGTGGACAAGATGAATCAATTGATCATCTGTTGTTCACCTGCTCTGCGGCTTTCTTTCTTTGGAGCTTGGTCAGATGTGTATGTGGTTTGAAGACCATTCCTTTAAATGTTAAAGATTATTTTGGGGGGTGGATAAGCAAATTTAACAAAGAAGACAAGAAAATGGTGATGGTTGGGGTTTCTGCCTTATTCTGGGCAATCTGGAAAGTAGAAATTCAATTGTATTTGAAAAAAAAGGATAAATGATCCTTTTCATATAATCAAACTAATGAGTTGATGGTTGGTTGATTGGTCCATCTTGCAGATAAAGGAGCCATCAAGAAAAATGCTGGAACTGGGTGCAAGAGTACTAGAACGGCAGCAAATGAGGTGTACACAGCTGGGCAAGGGTGGCGAATCAACGTGGCGAGGCTCCCTGGATGAACAGCTGCGACATCTCCATGCTGCTGCTGCTGCTGCTCTTAGTCTTCTTGTGTCTATTAGCTTAAGCTGTTATTTTGCTGTCTCTTTTATGGTTTGTGGAAGACTTGTTATGCTCTGGGCCTTGCTTGTCCTAGAAGTTCTGGATGGTTGCGGCCTATGTTGGCTTTTTGGTGGGATGTATGTCGTGTTGGTAGTTGTACCTGTTCTGTAGTGTCTTATACTTTGTCACTATAAGGGTGGTTTTCAGTAATGAAAATCGGAAGGGGGCAAGCCTTTCTTTGATAAAAAAAAACTGATCGGGAAAGAATGGTACAACTTTGTTTTACTGCCTCGTATATTTGCGGCAATAGGTGCAAGGAATGCAAGGAATTAATTCTCTACGCATCTACAACGACAAGCTCGCATCTGTTTATGTGTAAAGTCATGGACATGTATAGGAGATATATCTAGATAAGTGGTCTCGGATTTGCCAAAAAGTGGATGTATCTAGACCACTTGTTTATGTCTAGATACATCCATTTTTAGACAAATTCAAGGCACTTATTTTGGGACGGGAGGAGTTTGGATATATATATGACAAATTTTCCCTACTACCGGGTGTAGTTACTCTCACTTTGTTTCATATGTTCTAGGTAGTATCTATCATATCGGAGAGTATGTACGCGTAGTATGTAGTATATGAGAATGTTTAGATAGTATATATACTACTTTTTTGGTAGTATGTATCATATTTTGCGCATACTCTATTTCACGTACAAATATGTACGTATTTCACAAATACAATAAAATTATGAGCTCACTTGCAATTTTTTCATACAAATCACTTGGGAGTATCTTAGATATAGTATATGAACATACTAAAAATAATAAAGTAGAGTATATACTACCACATGATAGTATATGAGAAACGGGTGTAGCTACACCCGGTAGTAAGTTGCATTTTCCCTATATATATATATATATATATATATATATATATATATATATATATATATATATATATATATATATATATATATATTATTATGTAGGATATCTTATATGTGTGATGAAAGCAATATGTGTTTTGGATAAATCTATAACTTATTTGTTTTATTTAATATTGTAAATTCATGATATTTTATAGTGACAGGTGCACCTGTACTATTCAACCATTAAATGAGGGTATTTCAGACAATTTCTCAGGGCATCTCCAGCCGTTGGCCCCCCAGGAGGGGCAAAAAATCGCCCCGTGGGGGCGCACCGGCGCTAAACCGCGCACTGGGGGCGTGATGCCCCCCAGTCGCGGCGCCCACAGTTAGTCAAAAAAGTCAAATACGGCGCAAAAATGACTCAAATTTAACGCAAACATCGGCGAGTTCGTTCAAACTTAAACATATTTTACAAAAAAAAAACTACCGCGGGCTACCCCCGCCGTCTCCCTCGCCGCCCACCCACGCGGTTCTACATGCCGAGGAGGCTGTAGAACCGCGTGTAGTCATCGCCGTCGTCGTCGTCGCCGGCCCCGCCTACGCCTCCGCCGTCCCTGCTGCATCCCTTCCCCGGTTGGCGCGGCGGGTTGGACGGTCCGGGGGCGTCGTCGTCGTCGTCATCGCTGTCGAGGACCACGATGCCGTGCTCGTCCTCGCGCCCACGCTTGCGGGCGGCGATCTCCTCCAGGGCCCGGCGCTGCCGGACCGTCTCCTCACGGAGGTAGTCGTCCCGCGCCAACCGCATGGTGTCCTCGTCGGAGAAGGCGCGCCGGGCTATCTCCTCGTACTCCGCGGGGAGGCCGGGCTCCGGCTTGGGCTCGACAAGGACGAAGCGGCCGGTGGGTGGAGAGGCGTTGGCGCCGATGCGGACGCCGGAGCTGCGGGTGCGCGCGCTGACCGGCGTGCCCTGGGGCTCCGGCTTGACGGGGCGGAGGCAGGGCGAGCCGCCGGACGAGGAGGAGGCCCCCCGGTCTCCATGCGCCTCGGGGTCCAGGGGCTTCCCCAGCGGCGTGAGAAGGAAGGGGGAGCGGGATAGTCAAGGCGCGGCGTGTTGCCGCCCTCGATGTACTCAAGGACGGCCTCCAACGTGCGCCCGGGCACGCCCCACCACCAACGCCGGCCGGCGGCGTTGAGCCTGCCGGAGGGCACGACGCCGTTGGTGGCCTCGAGCTGCTGGGCGTGACGGCGGCGGAAGTAAGGGTCCCAGAGCGGGCTGTCGGGGACGTACCGTGGCCCCTCCCTCGCCGCACGCGGCAGGTTCCCGCGGATGTGTGCGATCTCCGCACGCCGCGCCGCGCCAGTTGGTACCGGGGGCACCGGCACGCCGCCCACGCTGATCCTCCACGCCCCGGGCACCCGCATGTCCGGCGGAATCGGGTACTCGGCCTCGTAAAGGAGGCGAGCCTCGTCTTCATAAAGATGGCGGCGGCCGAAGCCGTTCGCCGCCGCGCCGTCGCCTGGGAAGCGCTCGGCCATGGGTGTGAACTGGAGACGGCGAAAGAGAGGAGAGGAGAGGGAGGAACGACGACGGCGGGAGAGTGTGAGTCGCCGAGTGCGCCGGTGCGCGTCATATATAGGCCGAGGCGCCGCCCGCGCGCGTGCCACCGTGTGTACGCGTGGCGGGCGAGGGAGGGCGAGGGACGCGCGTCGTCCGGTCTTCACTGCGCCGCCCGTGAGGCATCAATGGCGCAGGCTGACCGGCGCGGTAGCGCGCAGCAGCTTTGGCATTGATTCGCTGCGGGAAACGAGGCGATGAGGACGATGAAGGGCCGAAGTGTCGCTGACGCGGCGGGCCCGCGGCTTTTTCGCGCCAAAACAGTTCGCCCGCCGCCCCGGGCGCCCCCCAGCGCGCCGGGTTCGTTCTGGGTCCGCCGGCGCTGTTTTCGGCCCAAGCCGGCAAAAATCGGGCTCCTGGGAACGCGACTGGGCCGTTTTTTCGGCGCTTGCGCGAAAAAAACGCCTGGAAAGGCCTTCCTGGGAGCACGGCTGGAGATGCCCTCAGCACACACACAGCTAAGACAGTCATCCAAGTCGCCAAACAGTGACACTCAGAAAAGTAGCTTTCCCTGCGAGCAGCACAGCCAGCCACAGCCCAAACAAACACCCCCTAAGCTGTTTTCAGATTCCGTCGCTCATTCATACCACATCTGACTCAAGCGCAGAAGCAACGAAGTAGTAAAACAGTTCAAATCTCTTTTTCTTCTTGTAGGGAACGCGCAGCGTACATGGGGCAAGCCCACGAACGACAGCCGAAAGCTTTTTCAACGTCAAGGGATGGATATGCGTAGACACACAAACTGGCGCTAAGAGCGTTCAATAGGGGACTCTCGTCGGGGATTTAGATCCGTCGTCCGTCTGTGACGTTTCGTGCTGTTTCTAGCTCCTTCTGTAGCGACTCTCCGGCGCTTTCTGTCGGCGATCTTGCCGCCAATCTAGTCCAAAATCCACCAATCTCTCCAAATCTCTTACTCTACTTCGATCCATCCAGGCCTCTTTCAGATCCAACTCTCCCGTAGCATTTGTAGCATCTCCTGAACCATTATTTGGGGAGGGTTCTATCCTGAGAGAGGAACCAATTCCTCAGGCTCCGGTGGTGGGTGGGGGTTGTGCAGCGGCGCCCAACAGCGGTTGGGGCTGGTGCGGCGGCGCTCGGCGGTGGCTGGGAGTGGTGCAGCGGCGCCCGGCGGTGGAGTGGTGGCCTTCCCAGCAGGAACCCTCGGGGCGTTCCAATGGAGGGAGTTCAGAGAAAGCTTCAGTCTTTGAAGCTGTCAGAAGCGGAAAAGAAAGGGGTGTGGATTGGGCGGAGGAGCGCAACTTCTCAGGTGCTGATGAAGCCGCAAGTGATTGGTAAGCTCATGTCTGATAGGCCTGCAAGAGCGGAGGCCATGGAAATAGCGCTTGGAGGAATTTGGTGCCGTTCAGAGGAATCGAATGCAAAGACCTTGGCATGAACAGGTTCCTGTTCGTGTTTCGGGAGGAAGCAGGGAAGAGGAAAGCACTAGATGGTGGCCCTTGGATGTTTAACAAAAAGCTACTGGTGTTGGAAGATTTCAAGCCATCCAAAACTCTGGAGGAGTATCAATTTAAGTACACACCAATTTGGGTAAGACTATGGTATTCCGATGGGCTCGATGTGCAGGGAGACAGGAGAGGATATTGGTAGAGAAATTGGGGAGGTTATTGATGTAGACGTGGATGAGTATGGCATGGCTGCAGGTGATTACATGCGAGTAAAGGTACGGTTGGATATTACTAAACCCCTGATGAGAGGCATCATGGCCTTTGACGATGTGGATGATGAGGAGGATAGCACCGACAAGGCTGTTGCTGAAGGAGATAAAGGAAAGGAGGAGGAGGGGAGAAGGGAAATTATTTTTAGATATGAATATTTGCCTGACTTTTGCTATCGTTGTGGGATAATTGGCCACATTGATAAAGCTTGCCTAAGTAAGCAACAGTGTGGGGCAAATCTAGAATTTGGCCCCTGGCTCAAGGCTGAGCTATGAAAGAGAATCCCAAAAGAAGATGATAGGGGCAGGGATACTAGTGATAAATGGGGGTTTGGAAGAAGTAGCAGTGGAGGGAGTAAGGGGAGTGATGCATTGTCCTGGAGGAAGAATTCAGATACTGATGACAAGATGGAAGGGTCTGGGAAGAAAGAGGACAAGGTGGTCAATAGCCCATTTAAATTGCAGTCAAAGGAAAATGAAGTAAGTGTTGACGGGAAGAAAATCAACTATGAAGAGGTAGCTGAGGATAAGACTGCAGATAAAGAGTACGACCCATCCCAGTCTACTCCAGTGGCACTGGATTGTAAAGGTGTTAAGGAACATGGAAGTGGGGTTGCCCAGAATGTTCAAAAGGTTGAAGCTAAAGAGAAAAAGGGCGATACAGGGACTGAAATAGATGGTGTAGAAAAAGAGAAAGCTTTGAAAGGTGAGGAGAAGTTTGAGGACAAGAAGGAATTGGATGACTTGAAGGGGATTGTCAATCCTTCACCCAATCTGTCAGCAAAGCGAACCACTTTCAGGCGACGAGAGAGAGCTATGTCAACCCAACAAAGATCGGTCAAGGAACCAGAATCGAGAAAGAGAGGGATGATGGATATGGATGTAGAATTGGAGTTGGAAATTGTGAAAAAAGGAAGGATGGAGGTTGATACGATAGCTGGGAAATCGCTAGTGGGATATGATGGAGAGGAAAGAAGGGAGAACCAAGAATACATAAACGCAGTTGTAGGGCTCAAACCAGAATTGAAAGCGGGACTGACGGATCAGTCCTGCGGACCAAAATGAGGCTTACGGCATGGAACTGCCGGGGTTTGGGGAATGGCCCGGCGGTAAGAGGGCTTCTGGACCTTCAGAAGCAGGTGGACCCCGACATTCTCTTTTTGTCCGAAACAAAATTGGACAAAAGGAGAATGGAAAAGTTCAAATGGATGCTTGGAATGAATAACATGGTGGCAAGAGATTGTGCAGGAAAAAGTGGAGGCTTGGCTTTATTTTGGAAGAAAGAAATAAATGTGAAGTTGCATAATTACTCAAGATACCATATCGATGTGGAAGTGGTGGAAAAAGATGGTTTTAGATGGCGTTTCACCGGTGTCTATGGGGAACCAGCGAGTGACAGGAAAATAATTACTTGGAAGCTGCTACGCTTGCTCAGTAATCAAATGGATCTTCCCTGGTTGTGCATGGGCGACTTCAACGAGATTTTGTACAACCACGAGAAGAAAGGTGGACCAGCTAGAGCTCAGGGCCAGATGGAGGGATTTAGGATGACTCTTTCTGATTGTGGCCTAAGAGACCTGGGTTATGTGGGAGATAAATACACCTGGCGCAATAATAGTTGGGAAGCCAGCCGATACATTAAAGAGAGACTAGATAGAGCTGTAGGCTCAAGGAGTTGGTGTGCGAGGTTCCCCTCTGCCAAGGTTATCAACGGTGACCCACGACACTCAGATCACAGGCCTATAACTGTTCAAATAGGAGGAGAAAATAGTACGCGTATCTACAGAAGAAGGGTTCATGCCTTTAAGTTTGAAGCAAGATGGTTGCATGAAGAAGATTGTGAAGCTATCGTGAACAATGCATGGAACAATGCAATTCAGAGTTGTGACAGTAATAATATCCAGCGCATGATGTGCAGGGTGGCTAATGATCTCAAGGACTGGGACACAAATGTGTTGGGTAATCTTGATAAGAGAATTAAGAATTTGAAAAAGGATTTAGAGGAGGTGAGAAGAGGTGAGATTAGCCAGGACAAAGTGTCAAGAGAACACTATCTTCGTGAGAAGCTTGACCGGTTGGAGCATCAAAAAGACACTCATTGGAGGCAGCGTGCTCACGTCAAATGGTTACAAGAAGGAGACAAAAATACCGCATTCTTCCATGCATTTGCTTCTGAAAGGAAAAGGATGAACGTGATTAGGAAACTAAAGAGGGATGATGGAAGCTGGGTCGAGGGTGATAACCCTCTAAAAGAGCATATTGCAAATTATTTCTTCAATATCTTTTCCTCCTCAGCACATGAAAATAATGAAGAAATCGTGCAAGCTGTACATCCGAAAGTGACAGAGGAAATGAATAGCGTCCTTTGTGCGGAATATACTGAAGAGGAGGTTAGAGAAGCCCTAAATGGTATCGGAGATTTAAAAGCTCCTGGACCAGATGGGATGCCAGCAATATTTTTCAAAAAGTTCTGGCCCATAGTTGGGGATCAAGTGGTGAAGGAAGTGTTGAGTACCCTGCGAGAGGGTGACATGCCTGAAGGATGGAATGAGACATTTATTGTACTAATCCCGAAGAATTCTAATCCATCAAAGATAAAAGACCTCAGGCCCATAAGCCTTTGCAACGTGGTGTATAAGCTAATCGCAAAGGTAATAGTGAATAGGCTTAAAGTAATCCTCCCTGACATTATTTCCCCTAACCAGAGTGCATTTGTGCGGGGCGCCTAATCTCTGATAATATTTTATTGGCATATGAGCTAACACATTTCCTGCAGAGGAAAAGAAGTGGCGCTTCGGGGTATGCAGCAGTCAAGCTTGACATGAGTAAAGCTTATGACCGCGTTGAATGGCCCTTCTTGAAGGGTATGATGGAAAAATTGGGTTTTGACGGAGACTGGATTAAGTTGATCATGAAGTGCATTACCACGGTCAAATACCAGATCAAAATCAACACAGACGTCACCGACACAATTATACCTCAGAGAGGTCTTCGTCAAGGAGATCATATCTCCCCATACCTTTTCTTGATATGCGTAGAGGGGTTCTCAGCCTTGCTTCACAAGGCAGAACTGAATGGCTCACTCACAGGAATCAAAATCTGCAGGGGAGCCCCTAGTGTTAGCCATCTGCTTTTTGCGGATGATTCTTTGTTGTTGATGGAGGCTAACTCAAGTAATGCCCAGGAAGTTAACCGCATTTTGAACACATATGAAGCTTGTTCGGGTCAAATGATTAATAAGGATAAATCATCTATTTTGTTTAGTAAGAACACAAAGGTATGGCAAAAACAGGAAATGAAGGACATCTTGCAGATTGATGTGGAGGGTCTATCATCAAAATATCTAGGCCTTCCAACATATATAGGTCAAGCAAGAGCGAAGACTTTTGAATATGTGAAGGAAAGAATTTGGAAAAAGATCCAAGGCTGGAAGGAGAAGTTACTCTCAAAAGCAGGGAAAGAAACCTTGATAAAAGCCATAGCGCAAGCAATTCCAGTCTATACTATGGCATGTTTTGACATCACTAAGGACCTGTGTGAAGAACTGAACACCATGATCAACAGGTACTGGTGGAGTCAAGTTGATAAAGAAAACAAAGTGCATTGGATAAGCTGGGAGAAATTAACAAGAGGGAAGAAAAGTGGGGGCCTGGGATTTAGGGAACTCTATGCTTTTAACCTAGCCATGTTAGCAAGGCAAGCATGGAGGCTGATTCAAAACCCTTCCTCTTTATGTGCACAAGTTCTCTCGGCAAGATACTACCCAAATGGATCAATTCTGGAAGCAATCCCAACTTGCGGCATCTCATATACATGGCGTAGTATTCTTAAGGGAGTTGAGCTTCTGAAAAAAGGAATCATTTGGAGAATCGGCACCAGTGAGCATATTAATATATGGGAAGATCCATGGATCCCAAGGGACAATACAAGAAAGGTAATCAGCCACAAAGGAAATAATTTAATCACTAGGGTGAGTGAGTTGATTAATCCTATGACAAATAGTTGGGATGAGGATTTGGTCAAGCAGACCTTTGTTCCAGAAGATGTAAGAATCATACTTCAAATCCCAATTCAAGAACACATCGACGACTTTATAGCATGGCACTTCAACAAGAGAGGTACCTTTTCTGTTAAATCTGCCTATAGAGTAGCAATACAAAGTGCAGCTCGGGAGTCCAGGACAGGACTAACTTCCTCCTCAAGTGCAGATGAGGGACAAGGTGAATTGGATTGGCAAAAACTATGGTCGCTTCCCCTCCCGAATAAAGTGCTTCACTTCTTATGGCGATTATCTACGAACAGCCTTCCAGTACGGGCGAAGTTACAAATGAGAGGTATGGAGGTAGATACTCGATGTCCTGTATGTTTTAGATTAGATGAAGTGGGAGGACATTGCTTTTTTATGTATAAGAAAGTCAAGGAGGTGTGGCGGAGATTAAACCTGGAGCACATCAGGGTGCTTTTGGCTGAAGTTACAAATCCTGTAAGCATCCTAGAGCAAATCCTTAGTCTAGTGGAGGAGGAGAAAATAAAAACTTGCTTTCTTCTTTGGCATTGGTGGCATGTTCGCAATAAGGCAAATAACGGCGAAGCCCTTATCTCGACTGATGATGTTTGTTCTTCTATTAATTATCATCTATCAAGTGTAATGAAAATCAAAAGGACTATTAAGGAGCAAAAACTGCAGTTGTACCATAGTTGGTCTCGGCCGCCAAGTGGCTTTCTCAAGATTAATACTGATGCAGCTTTCCACAGGGACACCAATTCCGGCGGCCGGGGATTCGTCATTAGAGATGAGCAAGGTAGGGCGATGGCTGCAGGGGCAGGTAATTTGGTACATATCTCAGATGCTCTGCATGCTGAAGCTTTGGCCTTGTTGTATGCCATAAAAAAGGCTGCTCATATGGGCTGCGACAAGGTGTTGTTCGAAACTGATTCCACACAGCTGAGAAGGGCAGTGAATTCTAATGAGTATGATCTGGCAAACATAGAAGCTATTATTAGGAGTATCACGTTCCAACTGAGTGTGCAGTTTTCCTCTGCTAGGGTTGTGTCTTGCCCTCGGGCTTGTAACAAAGTGGCACATGTCTTAGCTGCGTATGGAGTTAACTTGGGAGCTGAAATGTGTGAAACCTGGTTGGGTCAACTCCCAGACTTTGTACTGAATTATGTAATGGGCGATTTGCCTAATATTGGTATGTAATGGAATGCATTCCCGTGTTCCTTTCAAACAAGAGCGTTCAATAGGGGCTCCCAGGAAGCTCAAATCGGATCCGACGGTACCGAAGAAACCCTAAATCCCATCTAACGGTAGAAAACAGATCGCCCCTATCCATATCGCCCCCATCTAACTGCAGGTCTCCGTCTCGCTGCCGCCGCACCAAGCCGCACCATTCTCCGTCTAGATCCATATCGCCGCCGCAACAACCCCCACCATCTCCGTCTCGCCGCCGCCGCCGCCGCCGCCGCAAGGAAAAGATAGATGGTCCACGTGCGCATCTCCTGCCATGCCGACCTCCAAGCCCTGCAGGACCGCTCCCATGGGCGCATGTTTCTAAAGCTCGTCTCTCTCGAGTCCTTGAGCATAGCGAGCGACTCGTATCAGTCCTCCTCCGCAACCTGATTGAGCGGAGGTACTGGCGATGCCCCCAGGCCCAGATCGATCTCCTCTCGCTCGTGGCAGGCGTGGCGTTGGAGCTCGACAAGATCAAGCATCATCTGTTTCCCCTCGTTGAGGCCAAGCTGGGAGACGACGACGGCTTCCCGGAAGCCCTCCTACTCCTGAAGAACGCGGCATTTGCGCTCATACGTCTGGCGGAGGGCGCTCAGGAAATAGTCAAAGAATGTGTCGGATCGCTTGTTGTTGTTGAGGAGGATGAGTTAGGCAAACAAGTTCAAGTGGTGCGCGCATTATTAGAGAAAGTTCAAGTGGTGGGCTCAGTGTTAGCGTATGACGTCGATGAGGTGATGAATGGTACTCGCAAATTTGCCTGGTTTCACTCACTTGTCCCGACCTTTCTCAATGAGATCGACGTTGCGTTGTCGACCCCGGTTTATTTCTTCCCTGATTCTGAGTAGACTATCAGCTGTTTCTTGCCAGTGAGTATTTTTTAGGGGCGTGGCAAACAGCTTAGAACTGCAGGGGTAGTTTGCACAGCTCAAAATGTGGCCCCTTTATGTTTGGATGATGTTCATGGATTTTAAATGTTTTGTATTATGGTGCTGAAATCGAGATATATGTCCTGGTATCTATCTGCAAGACTAATGGGCATTCTCTGCAGGTTTTGTGTTGATTAATTTCTTATATGTGCACCAGATTTGGATGGTGATATTTATTTAACAGAGATAGATGTCTGCTAAAGAGGCAAATATCTACCTTATTAGAGGTGAAAAAAAAAATCTCCTGAATTTGCTTATCATACTACTTCTAATTTGATTGACGTGCACAAGACTTATGCCTCTGTGGGCCTTTATCTATGGCAAACTCTTGCTGCCAAACCAGATTTGTATGATGAAACTGTGTTACTTGACCTAATTGCTGCTAGGTAGATCCTTATAATTAATCCATATTTTGGTATGTTGTAAATTCATACATGTCTCAGCTATTTGCTGGTGGTTGCACTGCTAGAGCTATGTAATCGTGCTTAATATGTAGAAAAGTGAATATGTGATCTTATTATTTCAACCTGATGGTATTTGTTTCATCACCTAAGTTACAGATGATAGGTAGAAGTTTATAGCATGATAATCAACTGATTGATGTGGATACATGTCATATTTGTTCTTTCTGCCGGTATGGATAATCTGTTAGCCTCACATGTAAAAGTGTAGAATTATATTCGTTTTGGATGGTCGTGCTTACAAGTTGAAACTTTGTTACCGTTCAACACTCTAGAAATTATTCTAGCACTACGTTCTAGCTCTGGATTATCGTTTTTTGTGTGGTTGTTGACGTCATCTTGATCCTCAGCTGCTTTATATGTGCAAGTTTTTCTTTTGTCCAATGACAGATTACTTTACCTTTTGATGGTTTGTGTAATTGTAATAAGTCTGATCGGAATTATCATAAATTATTAGAATCCGTCTATGCTTTTATCTGCGATCTCAACATACAAATTGTTACTCCAGTTTTTATACGGTTTCAATTTTGCGAACACTCATCATTCAATGTTTATGTTTTTATGCTTTGTTCAGATGGCCCGCAACTGTAGATTAAGTCATGAATATACTAGTTGATTAAATCAGAAAGGCCACACTTGGTTTCTTGACTAGTATGTTGTCACATAAATTATAATATCCTGGCACTAGTTGTTTAATCATTTCATCATTTTATTACCCATTCTTACTTTTCTGTGGGTACTAATGCTCATTTTTACTAAGAACGTCAAGGACTTATTTCTTAAATATTGCAGGACTATCCAGATCGACGAGCTAGTTTGTCGGTGACTGTCGCAGCAGGCTGGAGGAGCTCATCGAGCCGCAGGAATGGCGGCGGGGAGGCAAGGAGGAAGAAATGGTGGTCGCCTTCCCGGGCTACTGCTGCCGGCCGGCGACCACCTCCTCGGGATGCTGGTCGCCTGCCCGGGCTGATGCTCCCTCTGGCTCGATCCACCAGCCATGGTGACGGCCCAAGAAGCAGCAGCGGTACGCGCTAGAGATCATTGAGGCCCTCCTCCACTGCAGATAAGGAGTATGACCTCATGCTGTCCGGCAACCTCCTCCCATAGCTGCTGGTGCTGGCGACGTCCCCGACCTGCTTCTGCCGGTATCGACTACCTCCCCAACCCGCATCTGCTTCGGTGAGGCCCCTATCCCCCTCACGCATTCCTTGTAAATCTTGTAACCAGTGGAGAGCATGCTTGTACTATCGACGTCCATATGTTGTATTTATGGTGGGTTTGGTACTAATGCTTGTATGGCCTGATGATTATATGGATTAGGCCACGAATTCACTACAGAAAACCTATCTCTTGTCATTCTAGTCGCTCGTGTTAGCTTTCGTTATGTTGGGAGCCTGTTATGCTTGACCTGGGCAAGTGTTTGCTGGTAGTTGGTTCTTGTTTGTAGACTCGTCGTCCTCAACTGTGCGCCATCTTTCCATTTCCTACCTTGTAGACCCGGCGACCTCAGCATCTCCATCGATGATGGTAAGCCCCTCCTCTGTTCCCTCTGATGGTAAACTCTGAATTTGCTTGCTTGCTTTCTTTCTGCAGCAGGCCAAGAAACAAGGAGTGCATACTTAATTCAGTTAGTTTTGCAGTAGTTTGGTTGCAGTAGCAGTACTTCATTCAAGTGAAAAGATTCAGTTAGTTGTATCTCTGCATACTTAATTCAGTTTGGTTGCAGTAGTTTCTCTCTGATGGTAGTACTTGTATCTCTGCATACTTAATTAATTGAATTTGGTTGCAGTAGTTGATTGCAGTAGTTGATTCAAGTGAAACGATTCAGTTAGTTTTGCAGTAGTTTTGCTGGAGTAATAAGGAAAAGTTGCAGTAGTTTGTCAATGTTAACCTCGGCGTATCTGCAGTTTCAGTCACTGCTTGCTACTCCTACTTATTACTCCTCGGCGCTGGAGTGCTTCGACGTGTCTGGAGTATTTTGAGTAGCTAAACATTTTTGCCTGAAAACTGAATGTACAATGTTTCTGTAGATAATTTGATCGAAAAGGGACGGCATGCTGAGGTGTACAAAGGACAGCTTGCTGATTGATAGTTTGTGGCAGTGAAGAGGTTAACAAAAATACTTAACGAAGCATGCTTAGGTGAGCAGAGTAGAGACTGTCTACAATCATGATCTAGAGTAGCATGGAGTAAAATGTTTGCAAGAGTACATTTACAGGCATGAGTACAATGAATTAACCAATTGTTGTCAGTTGAAACTTAAAGTTCAGACATGAAGTAGTCTTAGAGACCCATGTACTCCTTGTATTCATGTTGTCAGTTGAAGTTGGTATCTTGCTTGTTTCCAAGTCTTGCGGTTGTACATGATGGTTTCATCAGATGGATGTGAACTGAATGTATGTCTAGTTTACACCGATGTAACCTGATTCTGAAAGAATGCCACATACAGATGGCGTCGACCTTGGCCTCCTCGTCGATCTGACTCTGCATTAAGAAAACTTGCTGGCATCAAGTGTCCCCCTTCCTCCACCGGCAGCCTTCCATCGAATTCACATTAGAAAACTTCATTCATTCACCCAGAAAAAATAACTGACATTGCCAACATCTCACAAGAAAGAAGAGAGCAGAGTTGAAGTTGCGAGCCTGTTTACTTGCAGCTACACCTGTGTTCTTCTTCTTCTTCTTCGCAGAATCAATCAGGTTTACTTGCAGCCTTACTCACTTTGTGTCTTAGTTAATCATATTCCTCAATTGAGGAACACCTGGACTTGTCATTCCGGTCTTGGGATCAACAGTAGCATATGGACTTATCATTCTGGTTTTTGGATGATTTAGTTAATCAAATTGACATCAATTGACCTATTTTTTGGATCAATTGCAGATTCTCTTGATTGGAGTGGAGAGGAGCAGAGACAAGAGGAGCAGCAGAAGTGGACAGCGCAACGACTGACCTCGAGCTCTTGATTGGAGTTGGGGGAGGCGGCCGGCGAAGGATCTGTGGCCAACAGTGAAGGATCCGAAGCTGTGGCGGAGCAGGCAGCCGGCGGGAAGGGCGGCCGGCGAGGGAGCTGCGGACCGCGGCGGGGAAGGGCGGCCAATGAGGGAGCTGCGGACCGTGGCGGGGAAGGACGCCAGAGATGCGGACGACAGAGGAGCCTGGCGAAAGGGAGCAGCGACGGCGTAGAAGCCTGGCGGAGGGGAGGAGCGACGGAGGAAGACGCCTCCCGATTGATTTCAAATCGGGGGTAGTATTGTACTTTCACACTGTTTCACCTGGTCGGAACGACGCCCCCAGCGACAATTATTTCGGAACGGAGGGAGTAGATGTGGCTCCTT
>NC_041385.1:49696621-49697962 GCF_002162155.2 Triticum dicoccoides
AAATGCCACTTTTTTTTCCTTGCAGAATGTAAAAGAAAACTTGGAGAGCATAAACATGTTATGCCCAACGATGGAAAAGATGAAAACGTCTGCAAATCTATAACGCCGGCCATGCAGTGTCGGGACGGGGTGCAATGTGGAGAGGGCAAGCTCGCCTGTTCACCTTCTAAAACTCAAATCTAAGTACCTCGAGCCAGCAAAATTGCACACTATTTTGCTACCTTCATATTTTATCGTCTCAGCTCAATCAAGCATCATTCTCAATGTATATCCATGTTGTTTTGCTCTCAACAGGTAATCTGAAAGATCAAACAGCATCGGAAGAGCAAACTGAATCTACAAACATTAAGGTTTAAGAGTGATGTGTCCGTACTGTAGTCCTCCTATGCACCTCCTCACGAATTGCTTGAACCAAATATAGGAAGATATGCATTGCATAGTAAACATACACAGTTTCTCTTCTAACGACACTTCAGCTCCCGCACCTAGCTCCCACGCCGCTCGCCGGAGTGGCGTCGCGTCCACAGCCCCCCGCCGGTGACCACCCCGGCACCGGCGGCCACCACCATGACCCCTCTAGCTTCCCCCTTCACCCCACCACCTCCCCTTGGTCCGTTGGGCTCTCCGGAGCATGTTTGCTTATCGGCAGGCAGCAGCTCCCCTAGCTCCAGTCCGAGATCCACCGGATCCTGGCCTCCGTCTAGCGTTGTTGCAATGCCGAGTCCTTTGGCGGCCGGGCCGCCACTGCGCCCTCTGCCCCCGTCCCGTCCCATCCCGGCGATGCTGGAGGGAGCCGTTGGGTGATGGTGATGTCCAAGAAGAAAAGGCAAGCTGCTCGGCCTGAAGTAGCGAATCCTGGGCGCGTGCAGGGCAGGTATGGGGCGTGCCCCGGATCCCGGCATTCATCACAGCAACCTACCTCTGCCCCGGCCTTCAATGGCTCCATCGCCCACCGGATCCTCCATAAATGGGACCTTGAGGGCAGATGTTTTTGTTGCCTCTCACCTTTCCATTTCAGATCCAAGTGCTCCGACCCCATCCGTTGCCACCATTGCCACATTGCTGGTCACACGGCCAAGAACTGCCGCGCCCACGAACTTCCACAGAAATCCTTCCTCCCGCCCATCAACACCCGCCGCCAAGCGTCCGCTTCCCCATCCTCAAGCAAAAGCCTCCAGCCGCCTCAAGTCTCCCCGCCCACGCTCGGCTCTCCTTCCCACTCACCTTTGCCGACGCTGTTGCCCAACCACCCCCACCGCCCCTGCCAGCAGCGCACCCGACCGCAGCCACCAGATCGCCGATCCACTCCAGGATATCCTTCGCTCCTCAGTCGTCGCAGCT
>NC_041385.1:49697972-49700291 GCF_002162155.2 Triticum dicoccoides
CCTGAAAGGATGGACATCTCTGCGCTCCCGATCGCCCACTTCTATGCTCCAGGTGCGACCATGAGGAGGGTCGAGCGCGCCACCTGCATCGTCGAGACGAGCGCCGAGATGGTTGCTGACGAGCAAGCGCTCATGTCCCATGCTGCTGTCGTCATCATCGCCGGCTCCGACCCCAACATCTGGTCGGCGAAGATTGCTCTCGCCATCCAGCATGAGCTCCCGCAAGTCCCTGAGGATGCGATCTCTGTCAACATGCTGTGCCGTGACGCCTACCTCGTCCACTTCTCCTCCCCGCGCTGGCACGCCGAGCTAGAGGTAAACACCGTGATCCATTGGGAGGGAACTCCGTTGGTTGTCCGTGAGTGGACGCGCCGCTTCCTCACCGACCTCATCACCTACCGCTACCGTGTGAGGCTGTTCATCGAGGGCCTCCCGCTGAATGTGGCGAACTGCGCCAACGTCGTCCGCGCGCTGCCGGGCTCTGCCGCTTCCACACCGTCGCCATCCCTCCGCCGAGGAGACCGACTACACCTACTTCGTCATCTACGCCTGGGTTCATGACCCCGACACCATGCCCAATTTCATCGACTTCGACGTCAGGGCAATCGACCCCACGGTGCCGCCGTTGGACGGCGAAGCGCTCCCAGCCGGCTTCGCTCAGATCCTCGACGACATTCCATTGGAGGAGGTCAACTTGCAGGCCCCTCGGACGGGGGCGATGGCCACCCGCCTCGTTGCTGCTACGAATGGGCGTGAGGTCACATCGACGGCGAGGACGCCATCACCCATAGCACCCGAGGTACGGAGCACATTGTCTTCCGCAGGCTGGGACCTGCTTCTCTGAGCCGGTACGGGCGTCGCCGGAGCTCATTTTGCCCTCCTTGCGGCGAGATGTAGGAGCTTGACCTAGCTGACGGGAGCCAAACGGTGCAAACGACGCGTGGTGGGCCCTGCATCAACCCTGCCCCCTGTCATGTTGCACCAGTGGACGGCCCTGCTGTTGGGCCCGAGCTGAGCCCCTCACCGCCAGAGGGGACAGAGCTCACGGGCTGCTCTTCCACCGCTATCGCCATGCAGGTTTCCGAGGCGGCTGGCCAACCAGAACTCGACACCAGCCCCCCGTTGCTTGTCGACGCTGTTTCGTCCGAGATATTCCCCTGCAGGGAGCTCGCCTCTGCGCCCATCCTGTCGCCCGTGGTGGACACTTCCTCTGCTGTACACCTGGACGCGCCTCCCCATGCGCTGACCATGGACGCCCTTGTTGTGGTCTCCTCCCTGCCTGCTGGTCATGCTGCTGTCCAAGCCACCAAGCAGGCTGCCACCTCGGGCCCGCCTTCTGCCACCGCTGAGCTGGCGGCCCCTTCAAGCCCGCCGGCGAATTCTGTGGGCCTGGCCCAGTTCATCTCCGCCCTCTCCACCAGCGTCTCGCCTGGGCTACTTCGTGGGCCTGCCTTCAAGCCTGTTGGGCCCCCTAAGAAGCCCAAGAAGGTGGGGAAAGGAGCGGGGAAAGAGATGCAGCCTCCGCAAACGCTGCGTCGTAGTGACAGGCTCGCCAATAAGCCGGCGACGGGGACCATGCTCTCCCAAGCTCAGCGTGCCGTGTGCCACCGTCTTGGCGAGGAGTTCGACGAGCCCGCCGCCGACCCGATGATCCTCCTCACGCGCTACATGGACTGCTTCTCCGACAAGATCCTCACCTCGGACCAGATCAAGGCACTTAACCTGGTCCTCTCGGCTACTGCCGGCCGTGGTGTGGCGGCTGGTGTCTGATTTGGAGTCTGTACCTGTGATCAGCAGTAGTAACCTTCCAATGGATAGTTGTATCTTTCTAATTTGCAATGCCAGGGGGCTTAACTCCCCGGGAAGTGGTGATTGTCGACGGGAAGTGGTCAATTAGTTCTTCCTATTGAGCCACGGTAGCTGGACAGTAGGAAAATGTTCTATTAATTAATTAGGTGCTCAGCCTGCAGTTGTAGAGGTTTTCATTTGTTTTTCTGCGTTGGCCGATGCCACACGCAGCACGCCTAGTTGTATTGTTCATTTTTTCTATCTACAAGCGATGCTAATAGCGACTTTCAGGGCTTTATTTTTGTTCATGCCACATCAAACATGAATGAATTACTCACTAGCAGTACTGTGTACAACATAGGTATTTATTTTCCTGCTCGATTTGGTGCAGCAGGCACCCGGCTCCATGGACGAGGAGGATGACCGGGACCCCAAGCCCAAGCCGGCGAGCACGACGAGGACATCGTCGAGTGAGGGGACCCTGACCTCGACTCCCCATACAATGTCTTGGCTCTTCCCGTCTCGACTGTG
>NC_041385.1:49700735-49722399 GCF_002162155.2 Triticum dicoccoides
TTATGTTTTTTAGTGCATATACAATGTCATTCTTCTTGTGCTGCACAGTTCATTTGTGAACCAAAGTGACCATGAGATAAAAGATGGTGTCTATACTCATGTATGATGGTAATTTCTAATTTTTAGTGTTGCATTATGTTTCACTTATATATGGGAGTAATATGCACTCTCCAAAATTAATTGCTAACTGACGAATGCATTTTAACGTCGCCTGACCCATCTCTGATTATCCTGGTTCTCAGGTACGTACATATACTGGGATTGAGGGTAGCAAGGATGTTTTTTTCTTTCTTTGGACTGGTATGGTGTTCTGAATGGTAGAAGCCATAGTTTATAAAACTGGAACAGTGAGGGAACTGGTCGACCATCTGCCTTACAATTCAGTTGTCCGGATCAACCTGTCCAACCATGCTAAATAATTAATTGGCCATCAATTTTTAGTCATTTTGTATTTATATTCGTTGAAGAAGACCTAATATGTTATTACTTGCTTGCAATAACATTATTAGAACGAATTGACAGTCTAACTGGTGTTTTGCCTTCTGGGCGCACATGATGCTGTGGGTTGAGGTTCTCCATTTGGCACATTATTGGATAGTTCTAGGCGTTTTTGACACTGCACTAGTGTCAAAAATGCTCTTATCTTATGGGACGGAGGGAGTATGTAGGTGTTCTCAGTGTCTATTCTTAAGTGACGCGCATCTATTCTTAGGTGGCACATTTATTAATTGAACCAATAGGTGTTGTTTCTGGTCCGTTAGATGTTGTTTTGCTCGATTTTGAATGCACATCACGTTTTGTTTCAATTTGTATATGCATGGTTAAACTTTGACTAAAACTGAAGTATCCTTTTTGAATGTTCAGTTTCTTCTATGAACATGCAGTACTTTTTGGTTCAACTAAACTCATATTTCTCCCTTTTGTCCATGATGAACACTTCTGCCTCTTGTAATGATGTGCCTGTTATATGTAGTTGCATCATGTGCTGTTGTCTATATAAGAGTATTGTGATGATTTTGTCCCATGGATGGTTTTATCTGCTATTGCTGATGAGTTTCTGTCATGTGTTGTACGATTATTGAATGGATGGTTGCGGCGCTCGACTACAGCAGTGAGGATGCGGCGAGCTCAAGGGAGACAGTGTGACCTTGGCCAACATCCCTCTTCGCCCTGCCTCATCAGGCATTACTGGAGTCTTTGGAGTTTCCTCCCTAGCGTGTGAGATTAAAACTGTCCTGCCAATAAACCCTTCTTGGTTTAAATAATAGCTTAGTTTGAGTTCAGTTTGTAGACCCCAATGTTTAGCCTTTCAAGCCCGTGCTGCAAGTCTTTACCTGACCACTCTAAAATTTTAAACGTTGTTGCAGTGGTCGATGAGCAACTTTGCCAAGTACTGGGCCAACCTGATTGCGAAGGTCGATGGGACTGGTGGTGCTTTTTGTGATTTCGCTTGCCTCTAGGATATCCTTTGCCAAGAAGTTGAGAGGCACAACAAACCAGAGGTGGAGCTTAAGTAAGCCAATTATTTCACTTGGATACTGTTAATCAAATGCTTGTATACTTTGATTAGTTTCTTCTGTGAATAATTCGGTTCATACCAATAGAACCTAGTGCGGTGGTGTTTCATTTCGAGGAAACTGGATTATGCACATTATAGTTGAAAATCGGATCATGCTATCATGCTAGAGACATGCTGGAGTTGTCTCGAATTAATTCATAAGATGTTGATTTCAATGACAATAATAATGGCACTACCTCTGGCAGCTTGATAGTTTACATGCCATTGTATGCTTGTAATCGCATTCACATGTGCCTGTGTCCCCTTTTGTGTCTACACCTTCCTTCCCCGAAGCTCAGGGGTGATAGTTTATATTGATTCTTTGGTGTTGCTAAACAAATCTTGTGAGTGTAGTTCCTTCTATATATGAAATTGATTCTTATCCATGCATTCTTCCTTTTGTCATACAAATTTTACAGCAAAAGATTTCTTCTCCCAACCGCGCAATCTTGTGGTCGGTAGATGGTAGTGGAATTTTTGTTTTAAATGCGTCTTTGTAATATTTCATATGCACACCAGTATTGTTCATTTATCAAATGGCATTACTTCTTCTCAATTTGGAGCTGAAATATCTTCGCTATATTGTCAAGTGAGTAGAATATATCTGCAGACACCTTCCATACAAGTAGATGGTAGTGTAACAAGCTGAGAAGAAATAATGATGGCGTGTCATTTCAAACTTCTAACAGACACACTCTTCATTAGACTGCTGTAAATCTTGAGCATATTTTTCTTATTAATTTAGTTAATATTGTTCTTAGGAAAAATTTAGCCTTATAGATGCATGACGGCAGTGGCGACTTGGTGCCAAACTTTGGGCCATCGCAAAAGGTGGCACGTCGAAGAGATCTATGCTGGTGATGGTGGACCCGGAGTGATCTTGGGCGAGAAGACTGAGCGATGGAGCCTGGTCCATGGGAAATCAACAGGTTTCCTTTATATTTCCAGTATCTGTCAATTTCAGCTCGTCATTTTGTGTTTCTGGTGCTGTTGATCAGTTTTCGGCGAGTGCCTGATGTGTTCTTGCTTTGCTGTGTGCCTTAACCTGTAGGTCAGTACTCAAAATCTTCCTGAAATGCAAGGCCTTGCTCCTCTGTAGGCCAGTACTCCAGATCTTCCTGAAGGAGGACGGTGTGGTGAACCCCAAGACCATCTTCATCATCGGCAGCACCGAGTACTAGAAGCTGGTTGTCTTGGATTAGATTCATCAGGTTAGTTAGTTTTGTCGTGGTGTTTGATTAGCTTCTTGTTTTCAGAATCGTGGTGAATAGATAGCTCTGCTTTTGTTTGATTTTAGTTGTGGAACATGTTGCTTTCATGCTTTGGTAGGACGAGTTTGGTAATCCTTGGTTTGGGGTGATTGATCATCCGATGTAGTAATGGATCATCCTTGGTTTGGAGTGCATGAATGAATTCTTAATTGATCATCTTAATTTTCTTGAGCTGCACCAAATAAAATCAGGTTGATGCAACACCCAGGAAGCCATTGTGAGCTACTCTCAGTCCGCCCCTAAATCCACGTCTCTCTTTTCCTTGCTTCTTCATGGAAGTAGCAAAACCCGTCTCTGTACGGCGAATCGCATCCTACTGTTCTTCACCTTTCCTTCTGGAGTTGAGGGTTTTTCAGACTTCCAGTCTTTTTCTTATTCTTTTCATGAAACAAGGATTCAGGGTTTTGCGCTGCAAGTTCTTGGCTGTCTTTCGTAATCGTTCGAGGGGTAAAGCGTGCAGTTTTTAATCGATCTACTCGTGTATAGGGATTTCTACTTCTTGTTCTCTCCTTTATTTTGGCAGGTATTGATTTTCACATGCTTGCAATAACATTATTAGAAGGAATTGACAGTCCAACTGGTGTTTTGCCTTCTGGGCGCACATGATGCTGTGGGTTGAGGTTTTTCCCTTGTTTCCTCCCCTAACTGTCCATTACACAAACCGGAGCAGACCAACCGCTGGTTTGGCTTTTCCTGTTCTGGTTGTCCGTATGGTCTGGTCTTAAGTACTAACTTAAATTAGCTCGACGGAACATGCATTTGAGTTTGGCACTGTCAGCAATTATAGTTAGTGTCAAAAACGCTCTTATATTATGGGACGGAGGGAGTATCTAGGTGTTCTCAGTGTCTATTCTTAAGTGACACGCATCTATTCTTAGGTTGCACATTTATTAATTGTACCGATAGGTGCTGTTTGTGCCCAGTTAGATGTTGTTTGCTCGATTTTGAATACACATCACGTTTTGGTTCAATTTGTATGTGCATGGTTAAACTTTGACTAAAACTGAAGTATCCTTTTTGAATGTTCAGTTTCTTCTATATGAATATGCAACGCTTTTTGGTTAAACTAAACTCAATTTTCTCCCTTCTGTGTATGATGAACACTTCTGCCTCTTGTCATGATGTGCCTGTTATATGTAGTTGCATCGTGTGTTGTTGTCTTTACTAAATGACTCGTTGCGCCAATGGCGCAAAGGCCGAGAGGGAGCCAAGTGTTGTGAGAATATTTAGACACCGAAGTCAAAAACCAAATGTGCTAACACTCCCACATGCTCTGCTTGGAAGCCGCCTTTTCTCACCAAATCTAACATAGATACATATGATTCTTCAAGAGCAAATTTCAGAGAAAATATAAAGCATGGAAGGCTTTAAGTTGTACTATTGAGACCATACCACCATATCTTCATTTAGTTTCTTTGAAAATCTAAAGGTCTAAGAGGACGGTACATGTGAGAAGCTGTGAATCCACAACAAAAAACTAAACTAACTTCCAAACAAACATTTCAAGTTTGGAAGCCACAAAAAAGCAGCCAAGATCTCTCGTTGTAGTGCAGGTACATGTCCTTAATCCTGCATCCACAACCCATAATTTTTTAACACCTAAATCCATGACATCCAACCAAAGAAAATCATGGCAGAAACATGCACCGTGGCTTACATCTCCGAGAAGGACTTCTTGGCATTCTTGTGCAGGTTGGACACAAGAATCCTCGCTGCGAGCTGCAGAAGAACCACACATGCACCCTCCTTCACCTAGCCCTTGGGGAGGAGGGGGGCAACACTTGCAGCGCCGCGACAAGGCCTCATTAGATAAACCTTTACTCTTGTAATCTACATTGGTGAATCTATTGATACCTTTCTTTACCATATGCTCATTGAACCTTCGAAATAATATAAGTGGTCGACCTATCAAGACTAACCGTTTCAACTGACCAAAAAGAGAAATCAAAGCTAGCAGAAAAACAAATAATAGACATCCAAGAAAGAAACTTGTATGTACAGCCATGTCAATTGTTGCTTCAAAAGGCCGGAACTTCTTTCACTGCAAGCCCAATACTTTTTCACACGACTGCATGGCAATGTACTTGGGTCAAAAGTAGGCCCAATAGAGTGCAACGAACATATCAAAGTCAAAGATGCCAACATATACGTAGGAAAACATAAAGTAATGATCTTGGATTAAATTTCATCCTAAAACCTGAACACGCATGTTGAATGTACCAAGTTGACAGTACGTCGCCAACTGGCCATTTAATAGGTAAAAAACAAATTAGGTGAACGCTCACACTTATCTTACTACTTTATATTTCATCCTGACAATTAATAAAATCAAGCATCGTCACTTTTATTGCCTCTTGCAGCAGGTTCATTCATCAGAATGTTACACACTGTAATTGCGTCTTATTTACTTATTAAGAAAATGTTCTCTTATCAAATTCTACAATTCTTTTGGTGATGTGAATTTTCAGGCCCCCACTGACTGTAACTACAACAGAACACAATTTTCTCTTAGAGAAGAAGCATACAGAAACAATCGTAGTTCAACAAAAATCTGTCGAAGCTACTGAAGATCTGCATACTCTGTTTCGACCGTTTTAATAGCAGGTAAAACTTTAGTTGTCAGGAGACCTTCATAGTGAGTCTTCTCCAGGTTCACATATTCGGTGGAAGAAACTACCATCAGTATATACATGCTACAGAAGATTGGGTGATCACTATTTGGAAGTACTTATAACCAACTGGTGGCCTTGGATGGAACTAAACCGAAACAACAAAAATAGTTGAATATCAATAAATTTAAGTACGTATCTAGCAGAAGCAAAGGTTGCTATTCTCCTTCGGAATTAACTACAGTATGTGTCTCCTGAGAAACATGCATTTTATCTGACAAAACACACACCAACTAAACATGTGTTAGCATAACAATATTCAGTTGTTGAACCCTCTGTGCGCAGATGGAATCAAAAAATACATCATTGTAGTGACAACAAAAACTGCAGTCTAGTGTAGCATCATAAGGAAAAACAAGCAATGTTAAGAATAAATGGAAATAGGCAGGAGAGTTATTCTGTTTTGGTGGCATTCTATAATGCATCGGAAATATTTCTTAAAATCTACCGGTTTTAAAAGTAAGTACCAATGCACAGAGAAATGGCACAATCAATTGCCTAATTCTCAAACATGTCAAGGTCAGTCAATTGTCACACTATCTTTGTCTCCAACCTGTGGGTCAACTTCAGCAGCCGTCTACCGAGGCAGATTGGTGTGCTCAATACAAGTGACACAGCCTGTAAATTAAACATAAAGAGGTGTCAAGAGCTAATATCTTTTGTTTATGGCACAACTACTAAAACCATTATGCCAACAAAATTAAGAACAAAAAACAAGTTGATGTTCTGGTCTTAAATGAAAGTACTCTAGATATCAGAAAGACCGATAAAAGAATGGCCACGGAGAGGAATTAGGGATCAATCAATCTGCCTGTGTGGTTGAGCTAGCTTTGTGTTGTGAACTACACTGAACTACACATTGTGTTGTGAAGCTACTTTCTCGAGTTCAGCGAAACCGCCAGTATGCCAAACCATCTCCGAAACAAACTAATACATCAACATGTTTTGAGTAATCAACAGCTCCGTACACAGCAAGAGCTATCTGAATTTTAGTAAGTGAAAATCATTAACTAAATAAGCTCTTTTTCAAGGTCATGCGATAAGAAAATGGGCTGAATGACCATCATAGCAACATGTAGAAGCAGCAAAAATATAGGCTTGGTGTGTAACTGATCATGAATGTCAACGAACAATATAGCCTGCAGTTCTTTCCTCCTTATCATGGTGGAGCAAAGCCCATAATAGCATATTACTATAAATTGTCAATAATAAGCTCACAAAAAACTATATTTGTCCAGGGAAACTTGGTTTTCAATTTTAAAGTTACAACAGAACACTGAATTTAACTAATCTCATAGTAGTATTTTGTGGTTCGTACCACTGCTGCTCACCGTGTTCCATGGCCCCATGGGAAAGATGTGCGTCAGGTGGGGAGGTGGCCGGCATGCCTGCGGGGAGAGGTGGACTGCGCGCGGTGGCGAGACCCTTTGCTAACGTACAAAAGGACATATGTTAAGTAAAGGGTTCATGATCATTTAAGTAAAATAAAGAACTACGGAAGGAACTCAAGCCTCTACATAATAATTCAGATTGCATCACTGAACATATGAATGACAGAGAGCCCCAAAGAAATTGGCTTTATCAGGTATATGAATGACATTACGGAGAGAATTACCAAAATTATCAGGTAAGTGACATGATAGAAAGAAGAAGGTGCTCCATGCTTGCTGCTTGAAACTCCATCAACTACCAGTGCATACACTACATAGGTTAATAATAAACTAATCCTTGAATTCCTCTCTCGTTATATTATCACTGGATACATACTTTTTTGTGTGGCTAGTGGATGCTGGAATTTTGCTACTGCGACGCTGCAAATCTTGTTTTGTTTTTACCGAAGGACCTTATTATGGTTTGAAATGTAGTAGTAGTATAGTACTTCGCTAGTTAGCATCCTATCCTCTCCTCTCAAGAGATAAAAAGAGAAGAAATGGGTAGGTGTCTCAACTGGACATCTGAAGAGGATCTGACCACCACGCTTAAATCAAACAGAGTGGAAGCAAAAACAAAACAAAAAACCTGAATCGGCCTAGAACCAGACAGACTTAACACAGAGGTTAGAGAGGTGAAAGGGACCTTGATGAGCACAAGAGTGGTTTTGGCTGTCAGCGGTGGGGAAGGAGCTTTCTTTGGCTATCAGTGTCGTCCCGGTGGCTGGCCACTGTAGCTCCAACCCAACCTTGACCCAACAGAGATGAGACGTGGTCAGGGAAGCGAAGAGAGGAAATTGGGAGAGGGTGGGAGGGGGCAGACCATGATGCTACTGCTGCTGCTTGTCATGGGACTGGAACAAGGAGCAGCAGACCTTGATGAGCACAAGAGCGGCGTCCATGGCGCCTACCTACAGAGACAAGACGAGGCCAGTTATAGGTGACACCAAATAGTCCATCATTTTTATAATACACAACCTCCAGTTATCTAGCTTTCAATAATTTAAGAAAAAAAATCCAATTATATGTATACCACTATCTTTCGCTACCATATACCTCCAATTATATGTATACCAGAAAAAATCAACCTCAAACTGCAAGCACACTCAGTCAGTCTCTGGTCACCGAGTCAAAGCACTGCCATAGAGCAATTCTTTTTCCTATCATATACTTCCTATGGCCGCCTCTCCCGCCTCTACTGTTTCACACCCGCTCTCACCGCCACCCTGAAATATAAAGAGGCTGAAGAATAGAAATAGATAGGAAAATATGTTTACCTATGGCACACAAGGTCAACAGATATAGATGAAAAATTGTGTTTTCTATATTAACAAATCTACGACATCTTCACCGACACAACTATATAATGAATTCTGAAGTACTTCATGGGCACCAATCAAAAGCTAATATATAGTTCAACATATCCACATGCTGCTCCCACTCACCAGAAGAGTAGAGGAGAGATCAAAATTGAGAGAGGGTCAGTGGGGGGTTGAGGGCGCTGGGAGCCGCAAGACCTGCCGTCCATGTTGTCGGTCTGCACATTTCATTTATTTTCTGCAAGAGCAAACCAAACCAAGATAGCATTAGCATGTTGTATCTTACGCAAGTGACCAGAAGATGAGAATGCTTGCCGGCAAAGGGGAGCAAGGAAATAATAACCTGAAAATATCCAAGGAAGTAGTAATCCACCTAGCAAGAAAAACAAAGGCCATGGAATATTCAGTCAGCATTTCGAGACCTGACTTGCCCTCTGGATACATATCTTGAGAGTCACAAGAGATGATCTATTTCACTTGTGCCTCTTGTCAAATCTTCGCAGCCAGCCGAGAACCCTGTATATCTGTTAGAGCAGCCAAAACAGAACAAATACAATTAACTTCGAATTATAGAAGTTGACAATTGCACAGAACATATGTAATAAACTGTCAAAATCGTAAAGTAGGTATTAAAGAAGATAGAATCATGAGTGTGAGTGTACTGTCTGAAAGTGCATTGATGCCTATTTTGTACAGTGACCTAGAGAAAACTCTAGTACATAAAAAGGAAGGCTAACACATTACGTGTGATTAATGGATGACTTGTTAAGATGTAGGGACATACATTGATTACAATTTTTTTTGCTAATTCAAGCTGTAGAAAACAGATTATCTCATCATTAATCAGGTTATCCTTGTGTAGCCCATCGTTATACGTAGATATTAGAGGTTTCTTGTTATCCAAAAATATATAAATGGTTCAATCTATTTTCAGAAACTAAAATTTCTATTTTGTATGTGATCCACATTACAGAATAAGTGCTAACCTTTTGACGAGTCCTCTGCAATATCAAGAAGCTGGATCCAACTAATGCGCTCGACTTGCTCTGCAAATATATACATAGTTCAGCCTTATTTTTAGAAATTAGGATTTCAGTCACAGTTGCAACTCCAACACCAAAAAGAATTGACTATTCATTGTATGTAAGTTCAGACAGAAACAAAGAACAATGCTTACCTGATAGAAACCGACAGAGTTGAAACCTAGACTCTGGTTGAGAAGTCCAATTAAGATGCCATTGAGCACTCCAAATCCCATGACAGTCCTTGCGTCGAAAGGTTTGTGCTTAAAGGGCTTCATACATAATGCCACAAGAAGTCAATAGAATAGAACAAAGAGATGCTAGCTTGTCAACATGGTTGCTGCACAATAAAGAATAAGGGTGTTCTTATTTGTAGGGATAACATTTCTGCCAAGTTATACATGACTTTCATAGATCAGTAAACTAAATTCGAAATTTACAGGTTGTAGAGGGAAAAAATGGTAGTTATAACATGAGACACAAAATGATACTACAAACAGGGGATATGCAAACGTCAATGATCTGAACAGAAGCTCTAAATAAATAAAGAAACATTAATTCATAAGAACTGAAACTCACTACCTCCAGTTCCATAGACCAATACTCAGTTTTATGTGAGTACAGTTTTCTAACACGTGAGAATCCTTTGATCAAAATGTTGACTATATAAATAAAATTAAACAAGAGCAGTGATTTTTCCATGATGGCATCAATAGTGCTCACTGGATGTTCACGTTATCTTTCCATTTTGACTGTTGGAGAACTGGAGGTGAGCATGCTTGGACGTTGCTGAAATTTCATCAAACACCTTATAGGAATAAACAAAAAAGAATTTGCACAAGGAAACAGATGAGTTGAAGAGAGAGGGTAGGAGGCAATGGGGAGAGATTAGATTCTACAGCAGGCAGGGGAATAGCCAGGCGCGAATCCTCCTGCCTTGCCATGGCCGGTTGCACCTCGGGGTCGGCAGCTGCCCTCTAACGGAGAGAGGGAGAGATGTAGAAGGAGAGAGAGAGAGAGAGAGAGATGTAGAGAGGGGAGAGAGCCTGACTGTACCTGGGACTCACCGACGATGGCGCCGGCGCTGTGGACCAGCGCTGCGGCTCGAGCTCATCCTGGGGTCTCCGCTGCACGCGTGGAGATGCTCCGTGGACCACCGATGCGGCTCGAGCTCCTCCCGGGGTCGCCACAACACGCGTGGAGATGGACGCGGGGGCGGGGGCTCGTGGCCAAATGGAGGAGGTGCCGACGACCACAACGACCTTGTCCGGGTTGAGCTCGTCCTCCCGCGGTTTCCTGACGACGGCAGCTCTCGGCACCGCTCACCTGCGAGCGCAGCGGCGACGACAGGGCCGGCGGATCTGCGAGCGCCATGGCTGGCCGGGTGGAGGAGGTGCGACGGCGGCTGGCCGGGTGCTGCTCCTTCCCTCGCCCGCCAGACCCCCGTCGGCCGCCACCATCGCCTGCATCCAGGCCGCCAACAGCAGCCTAGACCCGACCCCCACCCTCAGCTCACTCCGGAGGCGTCGTCCTCGGCCGCGAGGAGGAGGATGCAGGGGAGCCTGTCCCGTGTGAACCCGGAGCAGGCGTTGGAGATCGGGTTCGCCCGCGAAGCGCGTGGCCACAATGGCCTGCACGCGAGCGATGGGAAGGCGGGGAGGAGGAAGTGGCGGGCCAGTGGAGGAGTAGCAGCAGGGCGGCGGCGGGGCTCCTAGGGCACAGAAGGAGGAGGAGGAGGAGGTGGGAGGGAGCGGCGGCGGGTGAGGGAGGAAGGAGCGAGGGGCGTGGGGCTGTGGACTGGGGCTAGGGTTCGATGCCGTTTTCGTCCCTCGCGCGGTGCCGTGTATTTTTCACTCGCGTGGTGCGCTGCGCCACCCACGCGCGGGCGCGGTGCGGTGATCTTTTTCGCCTCGCGTGGTACCGTTCGTCCCTCGCGCGGTGCGGTGTATTTTTCGCTCGCGTGGTGCGCTGCGCCACCCACGCGCGGGCGCGGTGCGGTGGTCTTTTTCGCCTCGCGCGGTGTGGTGTATTTTTCGCTCGCGTGGTGCGCTGCGCTACCCACGCGCGGGCGCGGTGCGGTGGTCTTTTTCGCCTCGCGTGGTACCGTGCTCTCGAGGCATCGGTTGTGCCTAGCACTTTTTGAGGCTTTATATGTTAGATAAGAGGATTTTTTGTGATGATTTTCTGCCATGGATGGTTTTATCCGCTGTTTGCTGATGAGTGTCTGTCTTGTGTTGTATGTTTGAATGGATGGTTGCAGTGCTCGACTATAGCAGTCAGGATGCGGCGGGCCCAAGGGGACAACATGACCTTGGCCAACATCCCTCTTCGCCCTGCCTCCTCTCCACATAACTGGTCATTACTGGAGTCTTTGGAGTTTCCTCCCTAGCATGTGAGATTAAAACTGTCCTGCCAATAAACCCTTCTTGGTTTAAAAAATAGCTTAGTTTGAGTTCAGTTTGTAGACCCCGATGTTTATGCTTTCAAGCCTGTGCTCCAAGTGTTTACCTGACCACTGTAAACATTTCAAACGTTGCTGCAGTGGTCGATGAGCAACTTTGCCAAGTACTGGGCCAGCCTGATTGCGAAGGTCGATGTGACTGGTGGTGCTTTTGGTGATTTCGCTCGCCATGTGACGCCCCTGATTCAATCGTACACTAATCATACATACAAACGTGTACGATCAAGATCAGGGACTCACGGGAAGATATCACAACACAACTCTAAAAATAAAATAAGTCATACAAGCATCATAATACAAGCCAGGGGCCTCGAGGGCTCGAATACAAGTGCTCGATCATAGACAAGTCAGCAGAAGCAACAATATCTGAGTACAGACATAAGTTAAATAAGTTTGCCTTAAGAAGGCTAGCACAAACTGGGATACAGACCGAAAGAGGCGCAGGCCTCCTGCCTGGGATCCTCCTAACTACTCCTGTTCGTCGTCAGCGGGCTGCACGTAGTAGTAGGCACCTCCGGTGTAGTAGGGGTCGTCGTCGACGGTGGCGTCTGGCTCCTGGACTCCAGCATCTGGTTGCGACAACCAGAAAGAAAAGAAAAGGGGGAAAAGGGGGGAGAAAGCAACCGCGAGTACTCATCCAAAGTACTCGCAAGCAAGGAACTACACTACATATGCATGGGTATATGTGTAAGGAGGCCATATCAGTGGACTAAACTGCAGAATGCCAGAATAAAAGGGGGATAGCTAGTCCTATCGAAGACTACGCTTCTGGCAGCCTCCGTCTTGCAGCATGTAGAAGAGAGTAGATTGAAGTCCTCCAAGTAGCATCTCCAAGTAGCATCTCCAAGTAGCATCTCCAGTAGCATCACATAGCATAATCCTACCCGGCGATCCTCCCCTCGTCGCACTGTGGAAAAGCGATCACCGGGTTGTCTGTGGAACTTGGAAGGGTGTGTTTTATTAAGTATCCGATTCTAGTTGTCATAAGGTCAAGGTACAACTCCAAGTCGTCCTGTTACCGAAGATCACGGCTATTCGAATAGATTAACTTCCCTGCAGGGGTGCACCACATAACCCAACACGCTTGATCCCATTTGGCCGGACACACTTTCCTGGGTCATGCCCGGCCTCGGAAGATCAACACGTCGCAGCCCCACCTAGGCACAAGAGAGAGGTCAGCATGCCGGTCTAAACCTAAGCGCACAGGGGTCTGGGCCCATCGCCCTGAGCACACCTGCACGTTGCGTGGGCGGCCGGAAGCAGACCTAGCCTAGTGGCGTTCCAGTCCAATCCGGCGCGCGCCGCTCAGTCGCTGACGTCAAGAAGGCTTTGGCTGATACCACGACGCCGGGATACCCATAACTACTCCCGCGTAGATGGTTAGTGCGTATAGACCAAATGGCCAGACTCAGATCAAATACCAAGATCTCGTTAAGCGTGTTAAGTATCCGCGAACGCCGAACAGGGCCAGGCCCACACTCCTAGGTGGTCTCAACCTGCCCTGTCGCTCCATCACAAAGTAACAGTCGGGGGCCGTCGGGAACCCAGGCCCACCTCTACCGGGATGGAGCCACCTGTCCTTTCAGCCCCCTCATCAGAATCACTTGCGGGTACTCATCGAGCTGACCCGACTTTAGTCACCATCTGTATAGTATGTATGTATGTATAATATATACCCGTGATCACCTCCCAAGTGATCACAGCCCAATAGTATAGCAAGGTAGACTGACAAGAATGTAGGGCCGATGATGATAAACTAGCATCCTATACTAAGCATTTAGGATTGCGGGTAAGGTATCAATGACTGTAGCAACAATGACAGGCTATGCATCAGAATAGGATTAACGGAAAGCAGTAACATGCTACACTACTCTAATGCAAGTAGTATAGAGAAGAATATGCGATATCTGGTGATCAAGGGGGGGCTTGCCTGGTTGCTCTGGCAAGGAGGGGTCGTCAACACCGTAGTCGAACTGGGGGTCGCCGGCAGTCTCGGGGTCTATCGAAAAGAAGTAACGACGAGGGAACACAATAAATAACAGAGCAATCAAAGCATCACAAAGCGTAACAAGACAATATGCGGTGTTCGGTGTGCCCTAACGCGGTAGTAGGTGATACCGACGAAGGGGAAAAACATCCGGGAAAGTATCCCCGGTGTTTCGCGTTTTCGGGCAGAGGTACTGGAGGTGAAATGTTGCAGGTTCACTATGCTAGGGACGCGTGGCGGACGAACGGGCTGCGTATCCGGATTCGTCCCGTCGTTCTGAGCAACTTTTATGTAGAAAGTTTTTCCATCTAAGCTACAGTTTATTTTATATTAAATTTTAAAGTTTTAAATCATTTTCTAAATTTAATTTAATTCGAATAAATGTGAATTGCTAGGTGTACCCAGCTCTGGGTACACATAAGTGTACCAGAGGGGCGGACATGTGGGTCCAAGGGGTCCCAGTTGACCAGTCAAACTTTGACTGGTCAACAGGGGGTGGGTCCCCCTTGTCATATACTATTTTACTCACCTAACAGATTAAATAGACTAATTAGGTTATCAATTTAACTAACACATGTTAATTAAGTTAATTAACTCTTTAATTAATTAATTAATTGATATTATTATTATTATTATTATTATTTAATCTCTTTTTTTATAAATGTTTCAGGGGCGTGGGGCCCCTTTTTCATAGGCCCCTGGGGGCTTAACGGGGTGGGTTAACGGGCGCGGGCGAGGCTGCCCGTTTGGGCGCCCGCCCAGACCAGTGGAGGCGTCGGGGCGTCGGGGCCGACGGCGAGGTGCGTCGGGCAGCAAGGGGGCAAGCGCGGCTGTGGTGCGACACGCGCGTAGGGGAGCGGCCAAGGCTGTAGGCAGGTGAGCAGCGACACGGTGTGGCGACGACAGGTAGTAGGGACAGAGGCGCGCCTCGGGCGGACGTGCACGCGCGAGGGCACGGCCAGGTCGTGCGCGAAGCGGGGGCACCGGGCGCGGCAACGGGAGGACGCGGACGGCGGTTACGACAATGAAATGGAGTGGGAGGTGGGGGATCGTCGAAGAGGCTCACTGCGGAGCTCATGGAGGGCTCGGTGAAGCCGGGGGAGGTCGAGGCCGTCCGACGAGGTGGGGATGAGGACGACGGTTCCAGGCGGCAGCGGTTGGCGTCGGTGCGATGAGCACGACGTCCTGTGAAGCTCGGGGAAGACGGGCGCGGTGCTGGAGGGTGAGGAACAAGGCCGGGAGGGTCCGGCGAGGACGAGGCGTTCGGCGAGGTCCGGCGACAGGGCCAGGGCGACACCAGGCGGCGGCGTACGGCGTCGGGCGGCGGGGATCGCGATGGGGCGTGCGGCGATGCAGACCCTTCCCCTCGATCCCGATCTGGATCGGGGAAGGACGAACGTCGGGGTGAGTGGGGGGCGAGTGGTGGGTGCGGGCTAGGGTTCGGTTGCTCGGGGGGGATAAGGTGGGACGGGATGGGCCCCCTGGTGGCCTGATGGCTAGCTGGGTCGAGGCCCAGCGAGGGAGGGAGGGTTTTCTCTTTTGTTTTAGATTAGTTAATGTTTTCTATTTTCTATTTTCTTTTATTTCTTCTTTTCTGTTTTATTTAATTTTTGTTTTTATGAAATACCCAAGGTGTACCTAAAATATTATTAATACTTATGCCACTACCACAATTAACTTGGCACCTAATACAAAATAGTCTGTAATTGTTTATTATTTTATAATCATTTAACTAATTGTTTTTGCTACTATTTTATTCATTTTTGAGTATTTACACATTTTATACAACTGTGGTTTCTCCACCTTTATTACTTAGGATTTATTTGTCCTAGCTTGAACATTTTAGTTTTTATATTTGAAAACTTTTATTTTTTTGCCTTTAATTAAAATTTGAATTTGAATCGTTTCGAACTAACGTGAGTTTAATAACAGAAATCAAGGTGACGTGGCATCATTAGCGGAGGGTTACTGTAGCTTGAATATCCGGGCGTCACAATTCTCTTCCACTACAAGAAACCTCGTCTCGAGATTTAAGAGGGGAGTAAGGGGGGGGGGGGTTGGGTTACGGAAAATCTAACGGATCTTCTTGGTCTTGGTTGCTCTTCTCGAAGAGGTCGATCCATTACATTGATGTCTTCATTTCTCTGCTTCAGGTCATCATGATGAAGTCATCATTTTGTTCGGGAACTCCAACGTACTTACGAATAGGTAAGGGATAGCTCGGCTACAAAAGAATGCTAATGATGGAAACAATCTGGTGTTAACCCATGAATGAGCATAAGCTTATCTCTCGAGTTGAACATTTAAAATACAACGAGAGTAAGGTACGAAGGTACAATAAGAGGTTCCAAGCGGATAGATAGTTGCTCGAACTCTGAACCAGAGTGAGAAAGGGGTTCAGAGCAGCGAGAGTAAGTATTGCGTTTGACACCAGAATATAGCACTAGGAAGGTGGCCCGTGAATTAAATACGAAGCCAAGCGCGAGGAATAAGTTTGGAAATAGGGGGTATAGGAGAGTCAGGTTTCGATCCTGTGGAACTGTGGGTTATGGACCCACCATGTGGGTTAAAAGTAGGAAGGGCGGAGACATCTTGCGTGATCATGTAAGCAAGGCATGTCAGAGGGTAGCCTGTCGATTATGTCAGCAACAACGTCGGTACCAAGGGCGAGGGACGAAGAGAACCATTTTCCTGCTCGTTGAAACGAGGCGGACCAATAGGCAAAGTTCTCGTCCATCGGTGGTTACCAAAATATCATCAACAATAGTAACAGGGTCTTACTGACAGAGTTGTACACCGAGGTGTTTACATATGCAGGAGAATATTATTGCTGAGATCATATAGATCACAAGAAACGTTAAACCAACCAATGAAATGGAAAATATGGTTATCAGATTAAACAGAACAATGGGAAGGAAAATGTGTTTAAACACATACTTCCAGGGAATATCCTTTCCAAGGACAAACAGAGCAAGATATCCATGATAGGATATAAAGTAGAAAACACTTTAGGTAAGGGGAGAGAAATTTCATGACATTACCCATACAACGGTGTTCGGATAATTGAGCAAGAAACATTTAGCATTGTGCTTCAAATGTTCTTATTGAAAATCAGAGTACCACAGACATGCTTCGAGATAGCATTGACATGGTCTTCAAGCAAAGGTCGGACTTTGGATACTAAAAGGACCCATCAGGAACAACATATAGAATAAGTCTTTCAATTTCCTCCAGGAAGAATGGTTATCCTTACAAAAGATATTATAATGATAGGTCCTCCAGCCAGGGGTGCTAGGCATGACATCATATTACCGGGTCATCAAGGGACCAACAACATAACTCCTGGAAAGTTGTCCCAACCATCATATCTGACCGAGATTTAGATCAGATTGGTGTCATAATACCTCAGACTCAGGATGTCCGAGAAGAAAAGGTGCAACACAAATCGATGAAAAGGCATTGCAAGATTCTTGGGAAATGAACTATGGGAGCGGGTTCCTAAAACAATAGTTCATCATTAAGCCAAGGAGAGGACAAGGGGGTGGCTGATGAACTCAGCGACAATTCATGAAAATTTCCAAAGGATGGATTTCCACAATTATGTGAACAAGGAGATAACATTTGTCACATCAAAATGATATATTGATGTATGCTTGAGGAAAACATACACAATTTAACAATGGTTGAAAGGTGCACCCGAAATATGGGTTGGGTTGCACGTCCAACATTGGAATGGTGATTCAATAATCAATAGTCTAAGAATGAATGGCCGACCATTAAGTTCAAAGCAATAGGGTTGCTAGAAGGGAGGAATCCAAACAACACCGCTCACTTGTTGGTACCCTGGTTGAAATCAACACGAGGACCCAAGAAAGAATGGTGATGGTGAGGAGTATCACCATACCAAGAACTCTTAAGAGGTGGTGAAATTCCCATGACATTCTTGACATAAAAGGTGGTAATATTCCAAGGTAAAGAAGAACAATGCTGGGTAGCAAGGAACTCAAGGTATAACACAAAACACGAACAAGTTTGTGTTGGAGAGAAGGTAATAAAGTGGTTGATGATAACACCAATCATCGAGGCAAGGATGGTATTTCTCATCATGAATCCGATTGATATCCTGGAAGAGCTCATAAGGTTGATGATGATCACGACACATTTGTCGAGAGGTTACACGAAGATGTAATCGATCGACGATGACATCAAGTCAAACGAATGATGAAGCGAAAGGTTATTGGAACCCCGGTTAGGACACAAACTCGAAATCAAGTTTGTTGTTCAAGGAGAAATGATATGACGACGAAAATCGATGCAAGCTTAGTTCATCATTGAAAGTTGTGCTCCGGGAATAAAGACCAGGTAGCACAGTTAAAAAAATTTAGTATGATGATGATATAGCTAATCAGGCTAGGAATGACTTAAAGGATTATTAAACTCGTAAGCAATGAAAATTACTTAGAGTTATTGAATCGGAGTGCTGAATCGATTCACTTATCGGTTTTCTCGGTTAACAAACAACCCAGAAGCATGAAGTGACAAAGACAGGGTAAAGGTAGTACTCCATCAAAGGACAGGGTAATGTAGTGCAATGGCATGATATCCTCGAGATACCAGGGGTAATACTCGATGACAGACCAACGTAGAGGTTGGACTGGGGTACTGCTTTGCAGAGGACAAGTGCTTAAACTTGCCCAAGAAATGGGATCAAGGAAGAACATATGGTCGGAACCACGATTGCAAAAGGCCAGATCCCAGATATAAGTTGAACTTATACCAAGGGAATAATTAATTTAAGAGAAGCTTTTAATGATAAGATCTACATCGTGTACATGGGCATGAACACAAGGTTCAAGGTCGACTCCCACTTCTTCAATGTATAATCTTTCATTCACTTCTCACGTTCGATGAAGCTGTAGTGTTGAAATTTTATCTGGCAAAATACCAGAAGAGTATGTCTCGTGAAAACTTTCGAGTTCACACATATTAAGGAAGGCATAGGTTCAACCCATCGGGGCATCTTAGAACATATACCACAAGTTTCAAAAGTAAATACACAAGCTCGAAAGCAGAGCATGGTTGGCTAAGCAGAGGATACAATTCACCAAAGGCAATATACACCCGTGGAAAGGCTCACAAGGTTATTGAATATGAAGGACGATGTCGGATGAAATCCAACAATGGATCAGGCGATCCACAACCGAGCTGATGTGAGTATCTGTACTCAATCAGAGGAAGAAAGATTGCACGGGCATCAGATTATAGAACATCTGAATAATTCTATGCTTAGATAACAAAGGAATTATGATTTCCAAAACAAGGGATCAGAAGCAGACACTCTAATCAAGGATGGATAAGTTGGATAGACCAGACGCACAATTGACGACAAATAGTTTGGTCCAGAACCAGCTCATGTTCAGAATGACGTCTGAGCCGGAAAGATAATTTAGAAGGGTCGATTGATGATTGTGTGCATTCGCACACATGTTGAATCAATAGGATCAAAATGACGGTGTCTAAGGATACTAACGAATATTGCCAGACATATGGAAAGCATCCATAATGCAAGCAGACAAGTATTGCAGAGCAATAAGCTACTGAGGAATTTTGGAGGATCGAATAGTATTTCAAAGACCATTGTGAAACACATGAACAACTGGGGATGAGTGGATACTCGATAAGGGCGAGAAATTATCCGTAGAGGTATTCAGGTGGAAAGGAACTGCAAGGCAGTAGGCACAAAGTATTCTCGGATCAATAGAGAGAATTTTAGGGTATCTTCCAATGACAAGATCAACTGGGAACAAAAGTAAGAACGACAGATGTATGTATTTATCCATAGGGATATTTTGGTGGTAGGGAATTGCAAAAGCAACGGACACAAATTCTCAGGTTACAGCGGAGAGTATCTTCAGGGTCTTCACGTGCAGCAGACAATCATCAGTAATAAGGGGCTCTCCGGGTGAAAGTGATAACGAGATCCTAATGTTAGAATTAGCAAAATCCATTTAACCCGAATAGAAGAGAGATCAGAGTCCCAGAGTATAGACAAGGAGTAAAAGATCCTAATACCACCCAATGGCGACGTGGGCCCATGGGCCACACAGCCATGTCAGTAAAAGTTTTGTAAAGTCTAGACTCGACTTCAGCCAAGGAGTTGGAAGGGGGATTCCTACAGGCAGTCGGCTCTGATACCAACTTGTGACGCCCCCGATTCAATCGTACACTAATCATACATACAAACGTGTACGATCAAGATCAGGGACTCACGGGAAGATATCACAACACAACTCTAAAAATAAAATAAGTCATACAAGCATCATAATACAAGCCAGGGGCCTCGAGGGCTCGAATACAAGTGCTCGATCATAGACGAGTCAGCGGAAGCAACAATATCTGAGTACAGACATAAGTTAAACAAGTTTGCCTTAAGAAGGCTAGCACAAACTGGGATATAGACCGAAAGAGGCGCAGGCCTCCTGCCTGGGATCCTCCTAACTACTCCTGGTCGTCGTCAGCGGGCTGCACATAGTAGTAGGCACCTCCGGTGTAGTAGGGGTCGTCGTCGACAGTGGCGTCTGGCTCCCGGACTCCAGCATCTGGTTGCGACAACCAGAAAGAAAAGAAAAGGGGGAAAGGGGGGGAGAAAGCAACCGTGAGTACTCATCCAAAGTACTCGCAAGCAAGGAACTACACTACATATGCATGGGTATATGTGTAAGGAGGCCATATCAGTGGACTGAACTGCAAAATGCCAGAATAAGAGGGGGATAGCTAGTCCTATCGAAGACTACGCTTCTGGCAGCCTCCGTCTTGTAGCATGTAGAAGAGAGTAGATTGAAGTCCTCCAAGTAGCATCTCCAAGTAGTATCTCCAAGTAGCATCTCTAGTAGCATCGCATAGCATAATCCTACCCGGCGATCCTCCCCTCGTCGCCCTGTGGAAAAGCAATCACCGGGTTGTCTGTGGAACTTGGAAGGGTGTGTTTTATTAAGTATCCGGTTCTAGTTGTCATAAGGTCAAGGTACAACTCCAAGTCGTCCTGTTACCGAAGATCATGGCTATTCGAATAGATTAACTCCCTGCAGGGGTGCACCACATAACCCAACACGCTTGATCCCATTTGGCCGGACACACTTTCCTGGGTCATGCCCGGCCTCGGAAGATCAACACGTCGCAGCCCCACCTAGGCACAACAGAGAGGTCAGCACGCCAGTCTAAACCTAAGCGCACAGGGGTCTGGGCCCATCGCCCTGAGCACACCTGCACGTTGCGTGGGCGGCCGGAAGCAGACCTAGCCTAGTGGCGTTCCAGTCCAATCTGGCACGCGCCGCTCAGTCGCTGACGTCAAGAAGGCTTCGGCTGATACCACGACGCCGGGATACCCATAACTACTCCCGCGTAGATGGTTAGTGCGTATAGACCAAATGGCCAGACTCAGATCAAATACCAAGATCTCGTTAAGCGTGTTAAGTATCCGTGAATGCCGAACAGGGCCAGACCCACCTGTCTCCTAGGTGGTCTCAACCTGCCCTGTCGCTCCGCCACAAAGTAACAGTCGGGGGCCGTCGGGAACCCAGGCCCACCTCTACCGGGATGGAGCCATCTGTCCTTTCAGCCCCCTCATCAGAATCACTTGCGGGTACTCATAGAGCTGACCCAACTTTAGTCACCATCTGTATAGTATGTATGTATGTATAATATATACCCGTGATCACCTCCCGAGTGATCACGGCCCAATAGTATAGCAAGGCAGACTGACAAGAATGTAGGGCCAATAATGATAAACTAGCATCCTATACTAAGCATTTAGGATTGCGGGTAAGGTATCAATGACTGTAGCAACAATGACAGGCTATGCATCAGAATAGGATTAATGGAAAGCAGTAACATGCTACACTACTCTAATGCAAGCAGTATAGAGAAGAATAGGCGATATCTGGTGAT
>NC_041385.1:49722622-49795251 GCF_002162155.2 Triticum dicoccoides
TTGCTCTGGCAAGGAGGGTTCGTCAACACCGTAGTCGAACTGGGGGTCGCCGGCAGTCTCATGGTCTATCGGAAAGAAGTAATGAAGAGGGAACACAATAAATAACAGAGCAATCAAAGCATCACAAAGCGTAACAAGACAATACGCAGTGTTCGGTGTGCCCTAACGCGGTAGTAGCTGATACCGACGAAGGGGAAAAACATCCGGGAAAGTATCTCCGGTGTTTCGCGTTTTCGGGCAGAGGTACCGGAGGTGAAATGTTGCAGGTTCACTATGCTAGGGACGCGTGGCGGACGAACGGGCTGCGTATCCGGATTCGTCTCGTCGTTCTGAGCAACTTTCATGTAGAAAGTTTTTCCATCTAAGCTACAGTTTATTTTATATTAAATTTTGAAGTTTTAAATCATTTTCTAAATTTAATTTAATTCGAATAAATGTGAATTGCTAGGTGTACCCAGCTCTGGGTACACATAAGTGTACCAGAGGGGCGGACATGTGGGTCCAAGGGGTCCCAGTTGACCAGTCAAACTTTGACTGGTCAACAGGGGGTGGGTCCCCCTTGCCATATACTATTTTACTCACCTAACAGATTAAATAGACTAATTAGGTTATCAATTTAACTAACACAGGTTAATTAAGTTAATTAACTCTTTAATTAATTAATTAATTGATATTGTTATTATTATTTAATCTCTTTTTTTATAAATGTTTCAGGGGCGTGGGGCCCCTTTGTCATAGGCCCCTGGGGGCTTAACGGGGTGGGTTAACGGGCGCGGGCGAGGCTGCCCGTTTGGGCGCCCGCCCAGACCAGTGGAGGCGTCGGGGCGTCGGGGCCGACGGCGAGGTGCGTCGGGCAGCAAGGGGGCAAGCGCGGCTGTGGTGCGACACACGCGTAGGGGAGCGGCCAAGGCAGTAGGCAGGTGAGCAGCGACATGGTGTGGCGACGACAGGTAGTAGGGACAGAGGCGCGCCTCGGGCGGACGTGCGCGCGCGAGGGCACGGCCAGGTCGTGCGCGAAGCGGGGGCACCGGGCGCGGCAACGGGAGGACGCGGACGGCGGTTACGACAATGAAATGGAGGGGGGAGGTGGGGGGTCGTCGGAGAGGCTCACTGCGGAGCTCGTGGAGGGCTCGGTGAAGCCGGGGGAGGTCGAGGCCGTCCGACGAGGTGGGGATGAGGACGACGGTTCCAGGCGGCAGCGGTTGGCGTCGGTGCGACGAGCACGACGTCCTGTGAAGCTCGGGGAAGACGGGCGCGGTGCTGGAGGGTGAGGAACAAGGCCGGGAGGGGCCGGCGAGGACGAGGCGTTCGGCGAGGTCCGGCGACGGGGCCAGGGCGACACCAGGCGGCGGCGTACGGCGTCGGGCGGCGGGGATCGCGATGGGGCGTGCGGCGATGCAGACCCTTCCTCTCGATCCCGATGTGGATCGGGGAAGGACGAACGTGGGGGTGAGTGGGGGGCGAGTGGTGGGTGCGGGCTAGGGTTCGGTTGCTCGGGGGGGATAAGGTGGGACGGGATAGGCCCCCTGGTGGCCTGATGGCTAGCTGGGTCGAGGCCCAGCGAGGGAGGGAGGGTTTTCTCTTTTGTTTTAGATTAGTTAATGTTTTCTATTTTCTATTTTCTTTTATTTCTTCTTTTCTGTTTTATTTAATTTTTGTTTTTATGAAATACCCAAGGTGTGCCTAAAATATTATTAATACTTATGCCACTACCACAATTAACTTGGCACCTAATACAAAATAGTCTGTAATTGTTTATTATTTTATAATCATTTAACTAATTGTTTTTGCTACTATTTTATTCATTTTTGAGTATTTACACATTTTATACAATTGTGGTTTCTCCACCTTTATTACTTAGGATTTATTTGTCCTAGCTTGAACATTTTAGTTTTTATATTTGAAAACTTTTATTTTTTTGCCTTTAATTAAAATTTGAATTTGAATCGTTTCGAACTAACGTGAGTTTAATAACAGAAATCGAGGTGACGTGGCATCATTAGCGGAGGGTTACTGTAGCTTGAATATCCGGGCGTCACACGCCATGCCACAGGCATGGCGGCGGTGATGTCTGGCCTTGGCAAGAACTTGCACAGGTGAGAGCTCCTCTTGTCCCTGCGCCCCTTGATGTGAGCACATGGCCATTGTTGCTGTTTTGGCTTGCTAAATTCTGTTATTAGATGTCTCTATAGTGCTTTTCAGGTTATTTTTTTCTTTTCGAAAAGGGGATAACCCTGGCCTCTGCATCATAGTACGATGCACACAGCCGAGCTTTTCAGGTTTAGTATGCATGTTTAATGACCGGGGGGAGATAAGATTATTCTATGCTACTGTTAGATAGCAATCAATTTGGGAAAAGAACAATGGCATCATGTTTATGTTTGGTCTTTGGTTGTGGTTTACCTATTTAGGTTTTTAGTCATATATATATGCTACAGGTGTTTCTGAGATTTGTACAGTGCGGTTAATAGATTATACTCAAGTTCCTATGATGGCTTTTCACTCGTGCACATGGGAGGGAGCTTGGTTCGTAGTACGGCACCATGCGAGCATGGGGCGGTGCATGCGAGCGAGACTCGTTCATCCATGAGCAGGTCAACATGTGCGCACTTGATTGCTAGACTGGTTTTGATTTGGCATATATCAAAGGCTTTCTAGGCGTCATTGCCCAAAGGCCTTTTTGAGCTTAATGTTTGTGCCAATGCAAATGAATATGTTCTTACTCGTTTCCCTGCGATCTCCAGCGGTGCTGCAACACTGGAGACACGCAAGGATCATGAGCACACTCCATCCCTAGTTTTTTGCCTTTCATTCACTGTTGATTAATCCTTTCTTTGCTCCATGCTTGACAAAATCCAAAAAAAAATCTTATAAATAATAGGGCTGATCTACACTTGTTTGTGCATTAACTGGCTCGAGTGTCAATTCCTGTTTTTTGGTATGTAGGTTTGGTTAATGCCATGCTTGGCAACTGGGAGAAAGGTGCATGATGTGTCATCAAGCATGGACCGGGATGACGAGATCTCAAGAAGGTTGAATGCGGCTGTCACTGAAACCTAGACTAAAATTCCGAAGGAGGATCAGCGACCGACTTGTGTTGTAGGGCAAGTAGCTAGTAGTCTCTGCCCAAGTCGATATATGTTGGCCTGCTCCAGATCGTCCCATTTATTGTCTGTGAAGCATAGAATCAAAGTGGGAGATATCTTTGGCTTGTTTGTTTGTATATAGTTGAACCACCGAGCCTGCTGCTTGAATGTTACTCCCTCCGTCCCAAAATACTTGTCATCAAAGTGGATAAAAGAGGATGTATCTAGATGTATTTTTAGTTCTAGATACATCTCCTTTTTATCCATTTTGATGACAAGTATTCTCGGACGGAGGAAGTAGTAAGCATATGAGAGGCTGAAGCTACGGACGAGTTGGTTGTTTTGTGGCAAAGTGTAGGAGGCAGACAGGCTGGTTATTGTGGCGTTGAAATAGCTTGTTGGTTGCCTTAAGGATTGCGGTCAGGAGCTAGCTTGATGTGGTTGATTCCTTTTTTGTTGTGGAACTTGTTGGCTTGGCAGAATGATTTTGATTTTTGGGTGATTCACAAAGGAAAGGAATTCTCATCTTTGAGTGCATCTGGGTCATCCCATCCATACTGATTGCATGGCCTCTGATGGAAAGAAAGAAGGACGGACGTTGGCTTTTAGAAATCCAAAGTTTTGGCAACTTTTCATGTCTTGTGCTAACTACTCCTATTATAAAAAGAAAGAGATGGTTAATTACAATCATTATAAAATGTTGTCACTGGGTAATGTAATCTCTATATTAGCGTCACAAAACAAAACAAAACAATGGTTGATGTTCATCTGCCTCACACGCACAAAGCAATAATTAAAAAAAGAAAAACCTTGTTGTGCAGAATATAAAAATCCGATGAAAAGTTGTCAAGCGATTGCCACGCCTTGCAGAATCAGAATAACTATTGGAATGGCTTACGAAATCGTAGTCATCTGTGTCGATTCTACCACGGAACCTGCTAGGTGTCAACTCTACCACTGTAGTATCACCCAAAAATAAAAAATAAATCCACCACTGTACGTGCTAGCTGTAAATTTGGTAAGCGTTTTCTACCTACCTGAGTAGGCCGCGTCTGCGTGTTTATATAGGATGGAAACAGCCTCCATCACGGCATGTACAGGATCTGATTGTTACATACGTGGGAAACAAGAAGAAGGAAAGTACAAATACGATTTGGTTTATCTCTAACCAAAACCGTGTACAAGATATGGACTCTAGAATATTTTCGTTAACAGCCCACCTCAATCACACTTTGGTAAGAGTGAGATTGCGCTGAAACTCTTCTAGATTCCGTACTGGTAAAGCTTTTGTGAACCCATCTGCAACCTGATCCTTTGAAGATACAAACTGTATTTGAAGAAGTTTCTTCGCTACCCTTTCTCTGACAAAGTGGTAATCAATTTCAATATGCTTAGTACGAGCATGAAAAACAGGATTAGCTGAGAGATAGGTCGCCCCAAGATTATCACACCACAAGCACGGAGGTTGTCTTGTAGGCATACCCAATTCTCTGAGTAATGACTGCACCCAAATGATTTCAGCTGTTGCATTTGCTAATGCCTTATACTCTGCTTCAGTACTTGACCGAGATACGGTGGCTTGTTTTCTGGCACTCCAGGATATTAGATTCGATCCATAAAATATAGCAAACCCTCCTGTTGATCTTCTATCATCAACACATCCTGCCCAATCTGCATCTGAGAAGGCACTTACCAATGTAGATGGTGTCTTCCTAAATGCAAGACATGTATCTATGGTGAACTTAACATATCTGAGAATTCTCTTTACTGCTGTCCAATGAACAGTAGTTGGCGCATGCAAGTATTGACAAACTTTATTGACTGAAAAAGAAATGTCAGGTCTTGTAAGAGTCAAATATTGCAATGCTCCAACAATACTCCTGTACCTTGTACTGTCATCTGGTCCAAGAGGTTCACCATCATAGGCTGACAATTTTTCAGTGCTTGATAGAGGGGTTGGTGATGGTTTGCAATCTTCCATGCCAACTCTGGTCAAGATTTCTGAAGCATATTTATGTTGTGTTAATACAATACCATCCTCAGTTTTCTTTACCTCAATCCCAAGGAAGAAGTGTAAATCTCCCAAGTCCTTCAATGCAAAGCTAGAGCTCAAGTCCTGCAACAATGCTGAAACTGCTTCCTGAGAGGAGCTGGTTACAATAATGTCATCAACATATATGAGCACAAATATTGTCACCCCGGACTTATTAAAGATAAATAGGGAGGTGTCGGCCTTTGAAGGGGAAAATCCCAATTCCTGCAGTCTCAAGCTTAAGCGAGAGTACCATGCTCTTGGAGCTTGCTTGAGTCCATAAAGAGCCTTATCTAGCTTGCACACATGAAAGGGTGAGTTTTTGTCTTCATAACCAGGTGGTTGTCTCATGTAGACTTCTTCTTCCAGAACACCATGAAGGAACGCGTTCTCCACATCTAGCTGCCTTAAACTCCATCTCCTGGATACATCAATAGACAAAACAAGTCTGATAGTAGCAGCTTTAACTACTGGACTGAATGTATCCTCATAGTCTATTCCATATCTTTGCTTGAATCCTTTTGCTACTAATCTAGCTTTATATCTATCTATACTGCCATCAGCTTTCTTTTTTATTCTATAAACCCATTTACAATCAATAACATTTTTTCGATGATTGGCTGGAACTAAGTGCCAAGTCTTATTTTTCATTAATGCTGAATACTCAACATCCATAGCCTTTCTCCAGTTTGTATTGTTTAAGGCCTCTTGCACATTTTGCGGCTCTCCTGTTGCACAAAACGATGCATATTTGACCTTAAAATTTTTCTCATAGAGTACTGTACCGTCTGAGGGGAGTAGTGGTTTTGAGATGCCTGATTTAGAGCGTGTGCGCCCTCTCACGATAGCACCAGTTGGGACTGGTCCAGATCCAGCCGTAGAAGATCCGGAGCCCACCTGGCGATCAGCCACAGAAGATCCAGCGCCCACCTCGTTAGCGGACGCAGGTGATCCCGAAATCGAACCATCCTGGCGATCGTTGTCGCTGACGTCCGCTGCAGTAGGTGAATCAGGCCCAGGCGGCCCAGGTGGAGACGGGGCATTGGCGCCTAGCGAGCCAGCTAGCCCAGAAGACGCAGCGCGCACTCGCGTGCGGTCGGGGGAGCGCCCAGGTGGCCCAGGTGAAGACGGGGCATTGGCGCCTGGGGAGCCAGCGGGCCCGAAGCGGTCGGGGGAGCGCTCGACAGCCGTCCGCATGTCGCCTCCTGATTGCCTGCGCGTGCAGCTCGGATTTGCAGCCTCTGCGCCGCCCGTGTCTGCTGCTGTAGGGCGATCTGCCTGGGATCGCGTGCCAGGATCACCTCCGTGTCCTGTGCCTGTGTCCTCATCTGCAGCATAAAATAAAGGATCGTTTCTTGCCAAATTTAGCCTGGTTTCGACGTGGTTTTCGCCCAGATTTTTTTGTATGGGTTCTGCACCTCCTGTGTTATTCCCTGCATCAGTTTGGTCAGTAACATATGCCATATTTTGATCATCACAGTTATTATCACCCCCATGATCAAAGGATGAAGGATTTTTAAGAGATTCTGGTAGGAGGGAGATTTCTTTCCTAAGTAGAGCTTCTGCATTGGGATGAAGCGAAGCAAAAGAAAAAACAGTCTCATCAAATACCACGTCGTGAGAAATATAAATGCGACCCGTGGAGACATCGAGACATTTAACTCCTTTGTGACGAGGACTATAGCCTAAGAAAACGCATTGTTTGGAGCGGAAGGATAATTTCCGAGTGTTGTATGGGCGCAAGTTAGGCCAACATGCGCAACCAAAAACACGGAGCGATGCATAGTTAGGCTTGGTGTGAAATAGACGTTCAAAGGGAATGTCAAAATTGATAGCACTACTTGGCAGAATATTAATGAGATAGGTGGCTGCTAAGAAGGCTTCATCCCAGAATTTAAGTGGCATGGATGCATTGGCTAGGAGGGCGAGACCGACTTCAACAATGTGTCTGTGTTTTCTCTCTGCCGACCCATTTTGTTGATGAGTGTGAGGGCAGGAGACATGATGTGAGATCCCAATCTTTTGAAAGAAAGGGTTTAGTTTCTCGTATTCACCACCCCAATCAGATTGGACAGCGAGAATTTTGCGGCCGAATTTTCGTTCAACATGTGCTTGGAAATTGCGGAAAACCTCAAAAACATCGGATTTATTTTTAATAAGATAGATCCAAGTAAATTTACTGTAATCATCGATGAAACTAACATAATATTTGTGTCTACCAACAGAAATAGGAGCATCACCCCATACATCAGAGAATACTAACTCAAGAGGAACAGTAGACACACTTGTGGACACTTGATAAGGTAACTGATGACTCTTTGCTCTTTGGCAAGAATCACAAACAGACTCAAGGTTTAGCTCTCCATGACAAGGGAGCTTATTATTCCTAAGCACACGTTGAACAATAGAAAAAGATGGATGGCCAAGACGATCGTGCCACCGTGTTGGAGATAGCTTGATGGCACCGAAGGCTTGTTTATTCGACGTCCTAATTGGAATCAATGGATAGAGGCCTCCCCTACATCTGCCTCGATAGAGAATTCTCCCCGTTGTTTGGTCCTTAATCACAAAAAAAGTAGGCCAAAACTCAAGATAAGCATGATTGTCAACAGCAATTTTATGCACTGAAAGGAGATTTTTAGATGCGTGGGGGACATGCAAGATATTTCTGAGATGAATTTGATCATTGAGAGTGTTAATAACCGAATGACCAATATGGGATATGTCCATACCTGAACCATCAGCGGTGTGGATCTGATCGGTGACGCGGTAGTTGTCGCGGACGGTGAGCTTCTCTAGCTCTCCGGTGATGTGATTTGTCGCCCCGCTGTCGGCGTACCAGTTGGTGTCCACCCCGTAGGAGGACAGGTTGGCGGCGCCCGCTGACTTCTCTTCTGGAAGGTAATCGTCGGTGAAGCGGTACCAGCAGTCCATGGCCGTATGGCCTGACTTGCCGCAGATCTGGCAAGTCGGACGGTTGTTGTTGATGTTGCCTGTACGTCCACCCCTGTTGTTGTTGTTGAAGGGATGGGCGTTGTTGTTGCCGTTGGTGCTGCTGCCACCCCTCGTGTTGCTACTGCCACGGCCTCCGCCGCGACCACGAGGAGCGCCACGGCCACGCCCGCGCCCTCGTGCAGCCATGTTAGCCGAGGACTTGAAGCCGGAGTTGGTCCCTTGCAGCAGCTCGACCCGTTGATCGAAATTCGCCATCTGTCCATAGAGAGCATCAAGAGATACAGGAGTAGTCTGCGCATCAAGGGCAGAGACTAATGGGGTGTAGTCCATATCGAGGCCAGCAAGGATAAACGAGATGAGCTCATCCTCGCCAACTGGTTTTCCAGCAGCAGCAAGCTCATCGGCGAAACCTTTCATCCGGGCAAAGTAGGCCGGGACAGATTGGTTCCCCTTCTGAGCATTGGCGAGGGAGATGCGCAGATTGTTGATGCGGGATCGGGAGTGAGATGAAAACATGTTGGTGAGGGCACTCCATACCGCGTGTGAGGTCTCCAGATGAAGAACCTGAACGAGTACCTCCTTGGACAGCGAGTTGATGATGTAGGACAGGACCTGCTGATCCTGCCCTCTCCAGGCGATGAAGTCGGGGTTGGGGACGGAGGTGACCTTGCCCTCCTTGTCCGTGGTCGAGATCTTCTCTTCTGGTGCCGCGACGGATCCATCTAGGTACCCGTACAACCCAGTGCCCCTGATCTGCGGAAGCACCTGAGCCTTCCATAGCATATGGTTCTCACGAGTAAGCTTCTCGGAGATTTGGTTGGAGTAGAGAGCCGGCGCCGTGGTACTGGAGGACGCCATGGATGGAAGGTGGAGGAAAGGATGGAAACTAGATGTGTTTTGGAAGGTTGGCTCTGATTACCATGTAAATTTGGTAAGCGTTTTCTACCTACCTGAGTAGGCCGCGTCTGCGTGTTTATATAGGATGGAAACAGCCTCCATCACGGCATGTACAGGATCTGATTGTTACATACGTGGGAAACAAGAAGAAGGAAAGTACAAATACGATTTGGTTTTATCTCTAACCAAAACCGTGTACAAGATATGGACTCTAGAATAACTAGGTGCCGCCATGATCAAAGAATTCAGCCCTAGGGATGAGCACCGGATTTTAAATAAGAGGCGTCACGTAGTAATAACTCCTTTTATTGGGGAAACGGATCATCTCCATCGCTTTAATTGAACGTTATAGGGATACCCACAAGTCAGCCAGGAAGGGCAAGGATTGTGCCACGTCACCGATCTATGGCAGCGTGGCCTCCTCTTCCTCTCCGCCATGCCGCCGCCTTCTCCTCCTCCTCCTCCTCCTCCTTCTTCTAAGGCCACCCCTATCTATCTATCTATCTATCTATCTATCTATCTATCTATCTATCTCTAATTCTCTATATATAGTAGCAAGAGTCATCCATCCGTATGCGGGGTGCGCGTGTGACTTAGGACTTGGGCGACGGCGAGAAGAGAGGAGGAGGAGAGCATCGTGAGGGTGAGGAACATACCGACGATCAAATCTCGGGCAAGTAACATACCGATGACAAAGGGAACAACGTATGTTGTTATGCGGTTTGACCGATAAAGATCTTCGTAGAATATGTAGGAACCAATATGGGCATCCAGGTTCTGCTATTGGTTATTGACCGAGAATAGTTCTAGGTCATGTCTACATAGTTCTCGAACCCGTAGGGTCCGCACGCTTAACGTTACGATGACAGTTTTATTATGAGTTTATAAGTTTTGATGTACCGAAGTTTGTTCGGAGTCCCGGATGTGATCACGGACATGACGGGGAGTCTCGAAATGGTCGAGACATAAAGATTGATATATTGGACGACTATATTCGGACACCGGAAGTGTTCCGGGATTTCGGAAAAAACCGGGGTGCCGGAGGGTTACCGGAACCCCCCCGGGAGAGTTAATGGGCCACATGGGCCTTGGTGAGAAGAGAGAGGGGCGGCCAGGGTGGGCCGCGCGCCCCCTCTCCCTCTGGTCCGAATTGGACTAGGAGGGGGGGGGGGCGGCGCCCCCCTCTTTCCTTCCCCCTCTCCCCCTTCCTTTCCCCCTCCTAGTAGGAGTAGGAAAGGGGGAGTCCTACTCCTACTAGGAGGAGGACTCCTCCTCCTTGGCACGCCCCAAGGGGCCGGCCGGCCTCCCCCCTTGCTCCTTTATATAGGGGGGCAGGGGCAGTGGCGAATCTAGCATGATAATGAAGAGTAGGCTCAAACATCAAATTCTAAGCCCAATTAGCAATTGCATTGTGATTCTTACTTGTAAAGCACATAAATATAATTGTTAAGTGGTATGGTTAGCTGAAATATGTTTGTGGAGGGTAGGCTTAAGCCTGATGAAGCCCACCTAGTAGACTTGCCACTAGGCAGGGGGGCACCCTAGGAGACACAAGTTGATCTACGGATCGTTTCTTAGCCGTGTGCGGTGCCCCCCTCCACCTTATTCCACCTCGGTCATATCGTCGCGGAGTTTAGGCGAAGCCCTGCGCCGGTAGAGCATCATCATCGTCACCACGTCATCGTGCTGACGGAACTCATCCTCGAAGCTTTGCTGGATCGGAGCCCGGGGATCGTCATCGAGCTGAACGTGTGCTGAACTCGGAGGTGCCGTACATTCGGTACTTGGATCGGTCGGATCGTGAAGACGTACGACTACATCAACCGCGTTGTCATAACGCTTCTGCTTACGGTCTACGAGGATACGTGGACAACACTCTCCCCTCTCGTTGCTATGCCATCACCATGATCTTGCGTGTACGTAGGAAATTTTTTGAAATTACTACGTTCCCCAACAGGTTCGCAACTGTAGATTACATGTCATGAATATAAATTGTAGTATGATTCTGGAACTAGTTGTTTTAATCATTTTATCACCCATTTGTGGGGGTACTAGTGCTAACTTTTACTAAGAATGCCATGAACTTATTTCTTAAATCTTGCAGGATTACTCAGATCGACGGGTGCGTTGGTGACCATCGCAGCCGGTGGGAGGAGCTCACCGCATCGCAGGAATGGCAGCTATGAGGCAAGGAGTGAGAGATTGGTGGTGAGCCTGCCCGGGCCGCTACTGCTGCCGGCAGTCCTCCACGAGCTGCTGCCGGCAGTTTTCAGTGACCACCTCCCGAGATGCTGCAGGAGGAAACGTCTCCAAACTCCTACTGCCAGCAGCACTGTTTCCAAGATCCTGCTGTCGGCAGCCACGTGTCTAAGATCTTACTGCGCGACAAAGGTGCTGCCGGTGAGCTCTCTCTCCTCCATCTTTTTTCTTGCAAAAAATGTTTCCTTTTCCCTGTTGAATTGGATGCGTACATAGGCAGTAGAGAAAGCATGCACATATGCACTAGATACAAATTCATTTCACTAAATCAAAACTTGTTGTGTGCATAGACAGGGTGGCCGTGCAGCACCTTTGCTCGCCGGACGGGTCGGGTCGCCCATGTCCTATCGCCTGCTTCCTTACAGCATGATGACAACGGTTTGGCCACAACTGGGCGGTGCCGGTTGCCTCTTCCTTAGTTCTGGTAAGTCCTTGATCTCTTTCTTTTCTCCCTGTGCCTTGAGATGGCCATGATGCTGTTTGTGGCGGTGGTGGTTGGAACCAGCCTTGTGATTGTGATGGTCTTGTGGTAGATAGATATTCATTTCACTAAAAACTGACTCAAAACTATTATGTGCCATGTTTCTTTTGACTTATTCCACCATAAACGAAATCTTTACCATATTGATACACAATAAGCTCCTTCTGTGATGTTTACAATTAGGAGCTGTTGCTCTTGTTGTGTTAAAAGACACTATTTTGGCTTATTAGGGGAGTTAGCGGCTTTTGTTGACTATTGGCTTTCTCTTGCTGAGTCGATACACTGGATATGTGATCTGTGATTTGCTGGTTATTGGTCTAAACTCTCTCTCTTTTGTTTTGCGCACGCCTAGTTTAGCACACTCCTCTCAACTGTTATTTTTTTGACATGGATAAAAGACCCCAACTTCTTGCAGCAGTCTGACATGGATATATGAGGCATCCATGCCAGGTTTGAACTCTAGAAAATGCAAGAATTGTTGAAAACTCAAACAACTTTGAATGGTGCCTTGAATTTGTCATGGAAACTGGTGAAATTTTTTTTGGGCCATTTGAAGGATGTCGAGAAAAATAACGTGCTCTCACAGGGAGCCTTCTGTCCAACCCAAACACCCGGTGGCTACAGTCAGAGCAGCACAGGGAGACGGGGACTCGATGGAGCTCGAGGTAGTTGGAGTCATGCGAAGAGGAACCGACGAGAGCTTGGGAGAAACACGAGAGGCGACTTCTCTCAAGGATCCAGATCCTGCAACAGACGTTGATTGCAACAACGGGCCAGTTGTAAAAACCTAGTGTTGCTGGCCATGAGGCACGTGACGTGTAGAAAAGGCGGCGGACGCGGAGCTGCGATCCTCCAGGTGATCTATATTGTTTTCCATTTTAAAAGGTCTGCAAATTAAGAAAAGGAAACAAAAATAGAAAGACATAAGGAAAAAAATGGAGAATGAAAAAACCCCAAAGAAAAACCGACAAACTGAAAAAAAAAATCAGACTGGAGATGCATGCTTTTTTATTAGCATGATCGTTCAATAGGAAGAAGGAAACAAGTATTTTGGTACTTCCTCCGTCTAGGTGAGTATTGAAGGAGCAGCATGTAGGTTCGAGCCCCACATCATAGTGCGGCCGTTATTTTTGAAGATTAGAAAAAAAACAAGGTGCAAGTAACACTGTACTGACGCCCGCCATACATAAATACGTACATACAAAACTGTATACGGTATGTGAAATGACTATATTGCCCTTTATACGTTTTGTGAGGGGGTTGTACCGAAGTGGATACCACCCGCGTTGCAACGGAATTTTTTAGAAAAATACCACTCATAGATATCAAGAAAATAAATTAACTATATCATGTATTCCCTCTTGGATGGAGGGAGTAGGAGTACATTCCAGAAAACAAATTGGATGAGAGCAGAAACAAAATATGTATACCATATTTGTTTTACTTAGTTCTGCAAAAAAACAAAACGAAAAAAATTACATAGCCAAGTGCAAAGTTCAAGATATAATACAACCACATGCAAAACTGATGCTCAATTACTGAATACCGGAAGGTTTTTGCAAAAAAAGAAAACTGTAAAGTGGTCATTGGGTGAAGCCCTAGGCCCAATTTTGGAGGCCATCGGCATTTTTCTCCATATAAAATTATGACCCTATTTAGGATGTTTCAGCATTAACCGGAAACCATCTAAGTAGCTCGTTCCCTCAAAAAAAAAAAGCTCGTACTACCTTATCAGCCACCACACTTAATCCGTTGTTTGCGTCTTTGTTAAAAAAAATTGAAACTAACATTGAGAACTTATATCGATATTCCCGCCATTTCATGTATATGGAGTGGCTTCGTTGGATGATTGCTCGGCTATTTGTTGATGGATTGTGGGACGGAGAAAATAGTATATCCATGTTGGTTTTCATCATTTGGATCAGCTACGCCTACGCGTTGAGGAAGATAACATACTTTGCTGGCCAGTAGGCTTCAGACACTGTTAATGTTCCGGTGAAAATAATTACGTAGATATCTGAATAACCAAATTTAAATTGGAACAACCAGATTTTCGCACAATTAACGACGCCATACAAGTTCAAACACCCGTGTCCTCTTTTTCCCTGCATTTTTATCTTTATAATATTTTCTAAAGCAATTCTTTTTTTTGAACATCAGTACAGACACAAACGCTCATATACATGTGCATATACTCACCCCTATGAACGCACACACGCACAACCTACCCCTATGAGCACCTCTGAAAGACTAAGCCGGCATATCATCTTGAGATTTACGAAGTCGCCGTAGGCACCTCGTCATCGACAGAAACGTCTCCTCCCACTGAATTCGCATCGCCGGAAATCTTGAAATAAATTCAGGAATAAATGCGAGCACCAGGATTTAAACCCTGGTGGGCTGAGGATACCACAGTCCCTCTAACCATCCAATCACAGGTTGGTTCGCTCTGGCCACTGCACTATTAAATTTTCGGTTGGTGTCGACAGAACCGCCCTCTCCCTCCAACGACCGTGACTCTCTTGTTGTCAGCTAGCAGTGTGGACGGTGGTTCTACTCGTGTCGTGTGGATCAGCAAGCATCGATTAGCTCAATTTCTCGTTTACGGTGGCCACCATACCATAGATACCTGCAGAAGCTCAGCTGGGGGTTCGGCCTCAATCCGCTGAACACATCCTGAGTCCCCGGCCGCGGAATCGATTCCCACGTCTTCAGCCAGCCGGCGGCCACGACCTGCTCCAATCGCCGGCCGGATTCCGTCACCTCCCTGTAAGACAATAAGTTTTGGGGAACCAGCACAACCCTCTAGGGGTGGCTTATCTCATTATATATAATGGTTGTGTTACAATATGTACCATATACGTACATAGGTATAGAAGCTATACATAGTCTAACACCCTCCCTCAATCTTAGCCACTTTCTAAAGATCTGAGAAGGGTAAGATTGCGCCTACAAGCCTCAAACTGTGGCAGCGGTAAAGGCTTAGTGAAGATGTCTGCAAGTTGATCCTTAGATGAGATAAACTTGATCTGGAGTTGCTTCTGTGATACACGTTCCCGTACAAAGTGATATTCAACTTCAATGTGTTTCATTCGGGCATGAAATACTGGATTTGCAGAAAGGTATGTAGCACCGATGTTATCACACCAAAGAATAGGAGGCTGTGGTTGAGACAAACCCAACTCCTGAAGCAAAGACTGCACCCAAATAATCTCTGCAGTAGCATTAGCCACAGCCTTGTACTCAGCTTCAGTACTGCTACGTGACACAGTAGTCTGTTTCCGAGCACTCCAGGCGATCAAATTAGAGCCAAAGAATACTGCATAACCCCCGTGGATCGCCTGTCATCTGGGCTACCAGCCCAATCTGCATCAGAGAAGGCCGAAAGGACCCGAGAGGAAGTCGGCCGAATATGCATACCAAATGTCAGGGTGAACTGAACATAACGAAGAATGCGTTTAACAGCAGCCCAATGAGTATCTCTGGGAGCCTGAAGATACTGACAAACCCTGTTAACAGCATAAGAGATATCTGGTCTCGTGATCGTCAAGTACTGAAGTCCACCAACAATGCTCCTGTACTCTGTGGCATCCGCAGGAGACAAAAGCTCACCATCAACAGTTGTTATCTTGTTGGTAGATGACATGGGTGTGGTGGTCGGTTTGCACTTCAGCATGCCAGCTCTCTGTAACAACTCCAAGGAGTACTTCTTCTGCGTAAGGACAAGACCAGTAGCACGAGAAGTGACCTCAACTCCAAGAAAGTAGTGAAGCTTCCCAAGATCTTTGACCGCAAAATCAGCACCAAGAGAGCAGACAAGAGCATCAGCAGCATACTGAGAAGAGCTGACAAGGATAATATCATCGACATATACCAAAAGATACATAGTGACTTCTGGCTTCTGTAAAAAGAAATAACGAAGTGTCAGCAGTAGACGGCACAAACCCATGAGCACGAAGGGCAGAGGCAAGGCGGGCATGCCAGGTACGAGGAGCTTGCTTCAAACCATATAGTGCTTTGGAAAGACGACAGATATAGTCAGGACGATCAGGATCAGAGAAACCAGGCGGCTGTTTCATATAAACCTCTTCCTCCAAAAATCCATGTAGAAAAGCATTCTGCACATCAAGTTGACGAAGTGACCAACCACGAGAAACAGCAATGGAGAGAAGAAGCCGAATAGTGGTAGGCTTGACGACAGGACTGAAGGTGTCCTCATAGTCAAGACCATGACGCTGCCGAAAACCGCGAGCAACAAGTCGCGCTTTGTAACGCTCAATAGATCCATCCGAATGCTTCTTCACTTTGAATACCCATTTTAAGTCAATAACATTTACCCGTGGTGGTGGAGGAACGAGAGTCCATGTCTTGTTACGAAGAAGAGCATGAAACTCCTGCTCCATAGCCTCTCGCCAATGTGGAATGCGCAGGGCAGCCTGATATGAGCGAGGCTCAGAAGATGGATCCGCAGCAGCAGCAGCCAAAAAAGCAGCCAACCAAGCAACCGTACCATCCTTACGTTCCTTAGGTTTGAAAATGCCACTACGACTGCGTGTATGTGGTCGGGACACAGGAACCACCGAGGTCGACGGAGCAGCCTGCAACGGGCTGGAGGACGGCGACGTTGACGAGTCAGCCGGTGACGAGGAGCCAGTCACGGTAGCCTCGGACTCGGTTGGCGAAGAAGGCCGACCCACCGGCGAAACCGGCAGAGCAGACGAAGCAGCTGGCGACTCCGGCATCACAGACCGGGCCGATGGCGAGCTCGGCATAGTGGGCCGTGGCGCGGCCGGTGTCGCGGGCCGATCCGCTGATGAAGGCGACGTGAGGACCCGAGCCGCGGGCGAAGACGGCGTGACGGGCCGAGCCGCAGGCGAAGACGGCGTGACGGGCCGAGCCGCGGGCGACTCGGTGGCCGCTGGCGAAACGGACCGAGCAGTGGAGATGCTCAGCACGACGGGCTCGTCGGGTGACCATGCATGGGCACGCGAATCGATGCCATGCAACATAGGGCGATCGACGTGCCCACCAGAAGACGACGATGATGATGGTGAATCCTCCAACAGCTCCAAACGAGCTCCACGTCCGGTTCCTCCACCATGGTTAGGTAACAGCAAAGGAGAGTATGCAACATCATCAAATTGGTCAGAAGCAACAGAGGATGAATGCAGGGATGGTGGTTCGACAGTGGACACAGGAAGGTTGGCAAAGGGAAAAACATGCTCATCAAACACGACGTCCCAAGATATATAGACACGATTAGTGGGAACATGAAGACATTTGTAACCTTTATGAAGAGAGCTATAGCCAAGAAAAACACACTTCTTAGAACGAAACTCAAGCTTGCGCTTGTTATATGGACGAAGATGCGGCCAGCAAGCACACCCAAATACCTTGAGAAAGGTATAATCCGGTTGTTCATTAAGGAGAACCTCAATGGGAGTCTTCATGTTTAAAACACGAGTAGGAGTAAGGTTGATGAGAAAGCATGCAGTGGTGAAAGCATCACTCCAAAACCGAAACGGAACAGATGCATGGGCCAAAAGAGTAAGACCAGCTTCAACAATATGACGATGCTTACGTTCGACTGAACCATTCTGCTGATGTGTATGTGGACATGCTAAACGATGAGCTATCCCAAGCGACTGAAAGAAAGAGTTGAGGTTGCGATACTCGCCCCCCCCCCCCAGTCTGACTGGACATGAACAATTTTGTGCTTGAGAAGACGTTCAACATGTTTTTGAAACTGAACAAAAATATCAAACACATCAGATTTGCGTTTAATAAGGTAAAGCCAGGTAAAGCGACTATAAGCATCAACGAAACTGATATAGTAATTATGACCACTGACAGAAGTCTGAGCAGGACCCCATACATCTGAAAACACAAGTTCTAAAGGATGTTTCACCTCACGACTGGACTCCGAAAAAGGAAGTCGATGACTCTTCCCCTGCTGACAAGCATCACACACTGCTACATCTTTATGACTAGACAAACTAGGAAGCTCATGACGACGCAAAATATGACGGACAATAGGTGTGGCCGGGTGACCAAGACGAGCATGCCACTGTGACGGAGAGACCCGAACTCCACTGAAAACACGAGCGACACCAGGATGCTCCAGACGGTAGAGGCCCTGGCACAACCGCCCACTAAGAAGAATGTCCCTCGTGCCCCGATCCTTAATAAAAAGATCAAAAGGGTGAAATTCACAAAGCACATTATTATCACGTGTGAGTTTAGGAACTGAAAGAAGATTACGGGTCACAGATGGAACTCGAAGAACATTGCGAAGCTGAAGACTCCTATTGGCATGTCTAGTGAGAAGAGATGCTTGACCAATATGAGAGATGTGCATACCTGCTCCATTGGCGGTGTGGATCTTGTCGGAGCCATGATAGGGTTCACGAGTGTGAAGCTTCCCCATCTCGCTGTTTAGATGCTCTGTCACCCCAGAGTCCATGTACCAGTGTGGATCGATGGAGTAGGACTGAGTGTGTCCCTGTTGCTTCTGCGGCGCGGGACGATCAGCCATGGCGACCTGAAGGGCATTGTTGCGTGTGTCTTTTCCGTCATTGCCAAGACCAAGGAAGCTTCGCTGGAAGCGCTTATGACACTTGGAGGCCCAGTGCCCATCGCGGCCACAAAGCTGACACACACGTGGACCGCCAGCCCCCGGTAAGGTCGCAGTAGGTGGGGGGGCCGAGGCGGGCGACGGTGGCAGCCCCAAGGGAGACCGGGGTGATGAAGAAGAGCGGCCACCCTTGGTGGCGGCGTTGGCCGAGAGGGAGCCAGTGCCCCTGGTGCGGCGAGTCTCGACCCGTTGCTCAGTGAGAAGGAGCCGAGAGAAAACCTCGTGTGCCAGCATGGGTGTCGAGTTGCCCCGCTCGTTGATGATCTCGACTAAGGCATCATACTCCTCATCAAGACCATTGACAATAAACGAGTTGAACTCGGAGTCGGTGAGGGGCTGTCCAATGGAGGCCAATGTGTCGGCGAGGCCCTTGACCTTGTTGTAGAACTCAGTGGCAGTGGAGTCAAGCTTCTGACACTCTCCAAGCTGACGACGGAGTGCAGAGACACGAGCCTGGGACTGCGCTGCAAAGGTGCGCTCAAGGATGGTCCAGGCCTCATGAGACGTCTTCGCGAAGACAACAAGGCCGGCAACTGCCGGCGAGAGCGACCCCTGGATGGAGGAGAGGTTCGCCTGGTCCTGCCCCGTCCAGACGCGATGGGCTGGATTGTAGACCGGACCGTGCACGCTGTCTACCAGCGCGGGTGGGCAGGGAAGCGATCCTTCGACGTAGCCTAGCAGGTAGTGACTCCCCAAGAGCGGGAGAACCTGCGCACGCCAGAAGATGTAGTTGTCGGCGGAGAGCTTGATGGTGATGAGATGACCGAAGTGAAACGGCGGCGGCGAAGACAATCCCATCGAGGAGGCTGCCTGGGGTGCAAACACCATGGAGGCAGCCGGAGGCACCGAAGCCGATGCGGGAGGAGGCGGGACCGCAGCCAGGGGGGCGCCGCAAGGCCCGCGGCCGGGGCGGACGCCGCCAACCCCGCCAGCGGGGCAGTGTGATCCGCTTGCGGCAGGAGCGGCGGGACGACGCCTGCAGAGTCCGCAGCGGACGGCGGCGCCGCGGTGTGGACCACGAGGTCACGCCCAAGCGAGGGCGCCGGCGGCGTGGAGAAGACGGAGCCGATGCTCCTTGTCCCGGTCGGAGCCGGAACAGAGACGGCATCGAGCGGGAGGTTGAGCAGAGCCGCAAGAGAGGCCGGGAGGAAGCCCGCAGCAGTGGAACCGGTGGTGGCGGCGCTCGACATGGCGGCGGCGCGATCGGTGGCGCGGCGGCGGCGGTGAAGGCGGCGGCGGCTGCGGCGGCGGTGCGGGTATTAGGGTTTAGAAGCGGAAGCGATCGCAACCTAGCGTGATACCATGTAAGACAATAAGTTTTGGGGAACCAGCACAACCCTTTAGGGGTGGCTTATCTCATTATATATAATGGTTGTGTTACAATATGTACCATATACGTACATAGGTACAGAAGCTATACATAGTCTAACACTCCCGCACCCGCCGGCCTAGGTAATAATAATATACCCCAACATCCTATGTATGATTTTTTGCTTCTGGGATTACCATGTGCATAATCAGTGATGCATTTTCCTTCTACTTTCATGTTGGCAAGAGCAGCCGGCGACTTGCTGCACCTAATGGGGGATTCAGACGACAGACTAGAGTTCACAGTGACCAAGGAAGAAGAATACCGGATCAAGCAGCTGAGGGACCGAAATGACCTCCGCGGCAGGCTCTATATCTTCGGTCTCCACAATGTTGAAGGCAAGGAGGAAGCTCTGGAAGCCAATCTAGATGCCAAGGAACGGCTGGCAGACCTGGAACTATGCTGGGAGCGTGAGAGCCGCAGACCAAACGTCAAAGCAGAGGCGCAGGTAATGGAGGGCCTCTGTCCTCCGGCGCAGCTTCAATCTCTGGAAATCTGGGGCTACCATGGTTCGAGGTATCCAAGCTGGATGGTGGGCAGGGCACACAGAACGGCGGCCCGAAGGGGCTGGAAAGGATCTTCTTCTGGGGCTGTACTTAACTTGGACCTGCTCCTAAACTTGAGAATTTCCTGCGTCTTCAAGTGCTCTGGTTCAGTGACTGCAGCTGGGACGCCCTGCCTGATAACATGGAATACCTCACGTCGCTCAAGAAACTGATCATCATTTCATGCTTGAATATCCAGGTCCATTGAGGAGCTTAACGTGGTGTCTTGCAACTGCAATGCAGCCTTCACAAAGTCTTTTCGGATTATCGGACATCCAAACTGGCAAAAGATTGAGCATATATTCCTAAAAAAATATATGTTAACATCTGGCGATGACATAAAGGTACTACTACAACTCTACCTTTTCTCTATTTTCTGTTTGGAAAATGGTACCAAGTAAGGATCTGAAATTTAAGAGCCAGTACATACATTTGCTGGCATCTAAAACATACATTTGCTGCTTACTGCTTCAACCATTTGATAACCTTGAAAAAAAACAGGCTCCTGAGGACTCGAGGGCGAGAGGTGAAGAAATGACTCTTCATCGCCAGGTTTGCGAGTGAAAAAGGTGCTCTACTTACCCTTGCATCCGCTTTACAGAGGATGCATAATGTCATGCCTGCAACTCATCATCACTAAATAATGTAGTTGTTCCTATGATCTGTAATGTAGTGGAGTCATGAATAATTTCGGCGTTATGTTTGTTTTGTAAGAATGTGGAATGATGAACACACAACTTACTTGTTTCCTATGGTTTGTAATGTTGCGGTCTTTTTTTGGTTCTGTCCTGCAATGTTGTGACCATGTCTGACGACTATTGTTACTGGACTGGTACTAGGAGGCAGACACCTTGGTCGGCTGCAAAAATTATTCAGATCAAGCTTTCCCCTAAATGACTTTTTCGCCTGTAGTTCGTTTACGGTGGGATTAAACCTTGCACGAGAAACTTTCTACTGCTTATGATCATCATGAATTAAACCTTGCAGGGGTATTGTCTGAACGGCCACGAGACCCCTCTCCCTCGCGTTGCCCATGCCCAAGGGCAAAACTCGGGGGCGACCCGAAACCCTAGCGTCCGCTGCCGCTCGTCCTCCTTCCTCCCACCGCGCCGCTGCCGGAGGACGTCACCGGGCGAAAAAAGCCCGCGTGGCCGACAGCGGTGGCGGGGTTCTCTCGCACGGCTTCTCTGGATCTGTTGGGCGGCGGCCCTTGGGGTTCGCCGTGGTGCTCGGCTGCTGCTGCGGCGGCGCCTGGGTGAGGTTGCTATGGCACTTGGGCGAGGACGCGGCTGCTGCTCGTGGGCGGCGGTGTTTCTCCCTCGCGGCTGTGAGCTGGCAGCCAGATGCCCTTCCGGCACGAGGTCGGCCATGGCCGTGGCGACCCCTCTCCCCGGCGAGCTCTCGACCTCTCGTGCGGGTGACGGCGGCGCGGCCCGGTGGGTGTCCAAATAGGTCCCCTCCTCCACCCTCCTCCCCTCCTGACTTCCCCGCCCTCATTAGCGGAGGCGACCTGGTGGCCACGACGATGAGGCCACGGCGGGGCTCGCGTTGCGCCCTGAGCGGCGGCCGCCGGCCTCTGGCCTGGGCTCGCGCTTGCGCTGCGCCTGAGCAGCGGCGGCGGCCAGTTGCCACAGCGGTGAGGGCATGGCGGGGTTCGGGCTGCGCCTCATGGCGGCATCCGGCCCCTCGCCGGCAATCATGCTCGCACTGCTCCTCTGAGCAGTGGCTGCGCGCAGACCATGGGCAGGCTTGCGCGCTGCTCCTCTTGGCAGCGGCGGTGTGGCCACACCCTGGAAAAATTTGCGCCTTTTGATCGTGTTTGGCCGAAGTGGATGTGCTGGAGTGGGCTTCACTGGAGGCATCGAGACTCTCGGTGAACAGCGAGGCTGGTGAGGATGGTTGGTCCTTGGAGCGTGCTTGGAGCGCTGCGGACGGTTTGGCCGACCGCGCGTGGGTGTCCGGCGTCTGACAGGCTGTGGACGCTGGTTGGTTGGACCACGAGAGCTGGCTACGTTGGCGAGGGGCTGCGGAGGGGGCAGTGCGAAGGACAATGCCGCCTTCTTCAATCTGGCGAGTATGGTGGGAGGTGGGCGACATAGCGGATGAAAGTCTTGCCCATCTTTGATCGGTGCCGGCGACGATGGCGCCCGTGGGCGTCGTTCTCCTCCTTGGAGGTGTTGTTGAAGCATGTCAACATCTCCCTACCTCTCTGGGACTGGTGGATGTCTCCGGGTGAAAGCCAAAATTCAGTTGGATCGGCGTGATGGCGGCGTCCTTGACGTCGTCCCTCTGTTGGGAGCATCGCGCTTGGAGACACGGGGCTCTTGTTTTCTTCTCCGGCGCACGACGTTGTCCTAGGCTGATGCTGTCACCGGTGAGTACAAGGAGATGTCTTTTATCGGGATCGACCAAGTCCCGCCATCTACCTGCCATCCTTAGGCATCAAGGGTGGATGGTGCGTCGACAAGGGAAATTCAGGCAAAGCTGTCGGCCTTTGGACGTGATAGGCGGCGGTTGAGACGCGGCGATGATACTCGGGTTAGGACAGGCTCTCTTTTGCTTTGTAGTTCAGATTTCAGTAGTGGCTGTCTTCGGACTAGCCGGATGTGGAGTGCGTTCTCCGCTTGTGTTAGCGAGTTGTAGACGTTATACTCTACCATGTTGTGTTGTTTGAGTGGTATCAGCTCTTTCTTGAGCTTGTAAATCTTTTCTTTTCTATCAATGCATCGAAACGCAAAACTTTTGCGTTTTCGCGAAAAAAAAACTTGTCCATGACGAAGCGAGCGGCGACGGGGTAGTTTTCAGAGGGTCCATGCCAGGCCATGATCCCGCCCTGGATCAGGACAGAGAAGGTGGCCATGCCTAGCTTTACAAGGACTACTTCGATCTCACCAATCTAGTGTACAGTGCCAAGCTATTCCGGCGCCGTTTCCGGATGAGAGAGATCTATTCAACCGCATTCGAGTTAGAGTGATGGAGTACGATGATTTTTTTAAGTGCAAACCAGATGCATGTGGTAAGTTTGGCTTCTCCTCTTATAAAAAATACACCGCAGCAATTCAGATGATTGCATGTGGAGTAGCCGGTGATCTGGTAGATGAATACATATGCATACGTGAATCTGTATGCCTGGATTCAATGTATAAGTTTTATGAAGCTGTGGTTCAAATTTTTGGCCCGGAGTACTTGAGAGAACCAACTGTTTCCAACACTCAGCGGATGTTGTCGATCAACGAGGGCAGAGGTTTTCCTAGGATGCTTGGAAGCATAGATTGTATGCAATGAGAGTGGAAGAACTGCCCATTTACTTGGCAGAGGCAGTACAAGGGGCATGTTGGAAAGTGCACGGTCATTCTTGAAGCAGTGTCATCACATGATCTCTGGAGTTGGCACTCTTTTTTTGGCATGGCAGGCTCTCACACTGATATCAACGTGGTTCAACACTCTCCGGTGTTCGGCAGACTCGCGGCAGGCAACTCCCCGGAGGTGAGCGATCATATCAATGGCCACGAATACACCAAGGCATACTACGTAGCTGATGGTATCTATCCCCAGTGGTCTACATTTGTGAAGACCATCTCCAATCCTCATGGAGAGAAGAGGGTTTGGTTGGCCAAAAAACATGAGAGTGATAGGAAGGATGTGGAGCGTGCTTTCAGTGCTCTCCAATCTCGGTGGGCTATTGTTCACACCCTGCTAGGACATGGAGTCTGGAGATTATGTGATGTGATGATAGCTTCTGTGATCATGCACAACATGATCATAAAGGATGCATGATGATCATTGGGAGTTCCAGGGTCAGAATGTTGAGCCCCAACCAGGACTGGCAACATTTTAGGAGTTCCTCTAGTTTCAGCATGAGTTGCGTGATGGCGACACTCACACTCGACTTCAAGATATTTTGGTTGAGCATATGTGGACTTTCGTAGGGAACCAGTAGGACTTTTATTTGGTTGTAATAAATCTATAAGATTTTAAATTATTCAATTTTAAAACTATGAATTTATTCTCGTATGTGTTTCAATTTTCAGATATTTTTACTATTCTTACCATTTATTTAAGTTTGTCCCGTTGTTTTGAGAGAAATACCCAGATCCGGGAAAAAATGAAATGGCAGGTCAAATAAGCAGCCCCGTAGGATGCACTGTAAGGATGCGAATACCAGATACATTTGTCCCATTTATTCTCCATTTTGTACATGTCGACATGTACAAAATAATAGAGAATAAATGAGACAAATGGATCCCGTTTTCACATCCCTAGTGCACTACCAGAAAAACAACCGGACACCTGCCCGGACTGAATCGAAGATAAATTCGGGTCCGTTTAAGCAGCCCGTAGGAGACGTCCTCATAGTGCTATCATCAAACTCACAATTGTACTAGTTGGGAGTCCATTTCCCACGATAATAAAGTTGGTGGGAAAGATCAACCAAGACGTCAACCAACAACGTCCAAACCTACACAAACGAATATCCTAGTACGTTGCGTAGCAGTCAGCATGTGCTTAGTTTGGTTCATGCATGCTTACAAATATCATCTATGTTTGTTGGACAACGTTATCGTGTTCCATAGGTCATAGCTGACATCGGACTGCGAGAAATATGGTCGGTTTTTGCAACTCAAAATAGTACTATAAGATAGTGCAGCAGCCACTTGTAATCTGCCGATACTACTGGTGCCAAAGACGATAAACTGATATGATGCACACAGACGAAGTTTCACGGAAGGTGCTATAAACTCCAAGACTAGACTATAGTAGTGGAATTTGACGAGATTCGTAATGAAACACTGGGATCATAGTAATCTTTAAAAAAAATATGAAACACTGGGATTGAGAAATGGTTTCGAGGTGGAATAAATTATCGAATCATCAGTTGATAGGGAATGAGCTGATCAGAGCGAACTACGGGTGACTTCTTTTGGGTTTATGAGATGGCTTCTAGCTACCAAACAACATAAGCCTAAAAGAAGTGTCCAGTTTCTTTCCACCGAGAAGCCCACCAGAAGCAACGCAGTGCATTTTCGAGAAACTGGTCTGGAGCAGTTTCCCAAACTTCTCCGGGAAGAATCGAACCGGTATTTCGTGCTGCCCCTCCGTTCCACTGTCATCGCCTCTATGCAAATGCCCGGAGCCCACCAGATCTGTTATGTATCCCGTCTATTTGATAGCCTCCATCCGTTATGTATCTCCTCTATAAACAAATGTGCAGAACTTGCAAATTCTTTTCTCCCTATGTTCCCATCTATTTGTAATTTTGTCCTAAGTAAAAAAATTAGTTTGATAAACGTAATTAAAAATATAGCAGTATTCTAGCACTAAATTGCTACATTATGAAACATAGCAGTATTCTAGCTCTCAAAGCACGAATACACCAAGGCATACTACGTAGCTGATGGTATCTATCCCCAGTGGTCTACATTTGTGAAGACCATCTCCAATCCTCATGGAGAGAAGAGGGTTTGGTTGGCCAAAAAACATGAGAGTGATAGGAAGGATGTGGAGCGTGCTTTCAGTGCTCTCCAATCTCGGTGGGCTATTGTTCACACCCTGCTAAGACATGGAGCCTGGAGATTATGTGATGTGATGATAGCTTCTGTGATCATGCACAACATGATCATAAAGGATGCATGATGATCATTGGGAGTTCCAGGGTCAGAATGTTGAGCCCCAACCAGGACTGGCAACATTTTAGGAGTTCCTCTAGTTTCAGCATGAGTTGCGTGATCGCGACACTCACACTCGACTTCAAGATATTTTGGTTGAGCATATGTGGACTTTCGTAGGGAACCAGTAGGACTTTTATTTGGTTGTAATAAATCTATAAGATTTTAAATTATTCAATTTTAAAACTATGAATTTATTCTCGTATGTGTTTCAATTTTCAGATATTTTTACTATTCTTACCATTTATTTAAGTGTGTTCCGTTATTTTGAGAGAAATACCCAGATCCGGGAAAAAAATGAAATGGCAGGTCAAATAAGCAGCCCCGTAGGATGCACTGTAAGGATGCGAATACCGGATACATTTGTCCCATTTATTCTCCATTTTGTACATGTCGACATGTACAAAATAATAGAGAATAAATGAGACAAATGGATCCCGTTTTCACATCCCTAGTGCACTACCAGATAAACAGCCGGACACCTGCCCGGACTGAATCGAACATAAATTCGGCTCCGTTTAAGCAGCCCGTAGGAGACGTCCTCATAGTGCTATCATCAAACTCACAATTGTACTAGTTGGGAGTCCATTTCCCACGATAATAAAGTTGGTGGGAAAGATCGACCAAGACGTCAACCAACAACGTCCAAACCTACACAAACGAATATCCTAGTACGTTGCGTAGCAGTCAGCATGTGCTTAGTTTGGTTCATGCATGCTTACAAATATCATCTCTGTTTGTTGGACAACGTTATCGTGTTCCATAGGTCATAGCTGACATCGGACTGCGAGAAATATGGTCGGTTTTTGCAACTCAAAATAGTACTATAAGATAGTGCAGCAGCCACTTGTAATCTGCCGATACTACTGGTGCCAAAGACGATAAACTGATATGATGCACACAGACGAAGTTTCACGGAAGGTGCTATAAACTCCAAGACTAGACTATAGTAGTGGAATTTGACGAGATTCGTAATGAAACACTGGGATCATAGTAATCTTTAAAAAAATATGAAACACTGGGATTGAGAAATGGTTTCGAGGTGGAATAAATTATCGAATCATCAGTTGATAGGGAATGAGCTGATCAGAGCGAACTACGGGTGACTTCTTTTGGGTTTATGAGATGGCTTCTAGCTACCAAACAACATAAGCCTAAAAGAAGTGTCCAGTTTCTTTCCACCGAGAAGCCCACCAGAAGCAACGCACTGTGCATTTTCGAGAAACTGGTCTGGAGCAGTTTCCCAAACTTCTCCGGGAAGAATCGAACCGGTATTTCGTGCTGCCCCTCCGTTCCACTGTCATCGCCTCTATGCAAATGCCCGGAGCCCACCAGATCTGTTATGTATCCCGTCTATTTGATAGCCTCCATCCGTTATGTATCTCCTCTATAAACAAATGTGCAGAACTTGCAAATTCTTTTCTCCCTATGTTCCCATCTATTTGTAATTTTGTCCTAAGTAAAAAAATTAGTTTGATAAACGTAATTAAAAATATAGCAGTATTCTAGCACTAAATTGCTACATTATGAAACATAGCAGTATTCTAGCTCTCAAAGCACGAATACACCAAGGCATACTACGTAGCTGATGGTATCTATCCCCAATGGTCTACATTTGTGAAGACCATCTCCAATCCTCATGGAGAGAAGAGGGTTTGGTTGGCCAAAAAACATGAGAGTGATAGGAAGGATGTGGAGCGTGCTTTCAGTGCTCTCCAATCTCGGTGGGCTATTGTTCACACCCTGCTAAGACATGGAGCCTGGAGATTATGTGATGTGATGATAGCTTCTGTGATCATGCACAACATGATCATAAAGGATGCATGATGATCATTGGGAGTTCCAGGGTCAGAATGTTGAGCCCCAACCAGGACTGGCAACATTTTAGGAGTTCCTCTAGTTTCAGCATGAGTTGCGTGATCGCGACACTCACACTCGACTTCAAGATATTTTGGTTGAGCATATGTGGACTTTCGTAGGGAACCAGTAGGACTTTTATTTGGTTGTAATAAATCTATAAGATTTTAAATTATTCAATTTTAAAACTATGAATTTATTCTCGTATGTGTTTCAATTTTCAGATATTTTTACTATTCTTACCATTTATTTAAGTGTGTTCCGTTGTTTTGAGAGAAATACCCAGATCCTGGAAAAAAATGAAATGGCAGGTCAAATAAGCAGCCCCGTAGGATGCACTGTAAGGATGCGAATACCGGATACATTTGTCCCATTTATTCTCCATTTTGTACATGTCGACATGTACAAAATAATAGAGAATAAATGAGACAAATGGATCCCGTTTTCACATCCCTAGTGCACTACCAGATAAACAGCCGGACACCTGCCCGGACTGAATCGAAGATAAATTCGGGTCCGTTTAAGCAGCCCGTAGGAGACGTCCTCATAGTGCTATCATCAAACTCACAATTGTACTAGTTGGGAGTCCATTTCCCACGATAATAAAGTTGGTGGGAAAGATCGACCAAGACGTCAACCAACAACGTCCAAACCTACACAAACGAATATCCTAGTACGTTGCGTAGCAGTCAGCATGTGCTTAGTTTGGTTCATGCATGCTTACAAATATCATCTCTGTTTGTTGGACAACGTTATCGTGTTCCATAGGTCATAGCTGACATCGGACTGCGAGAAATATGGTCGGTTTTTGCAACTCAAAATAGTACTATAAGATAGTGCAGCAGCCACTTGTAATCTGCCGATACTACTGGTGCCAAAGACGATAAACTGATATGATGCACACAGACGAAGTTTCACGGAAGGTGCTATAAACTCCAAGACTAGACTATAGTAGTGGAATTTGACGAGATTCGTAATGAAACACTGGGATCATAGTAATCTTTAAAAAAAATATGAAACACTGGGATTGAGAAATGGTTTCGAGGTGGAATAAATTATCGAATCATCAGTTGATAGGGAATGAGCTGATCAGAGCGAACTACGGGTGACTTCTTTTGGGTTTATGAGATGGCTTCTAGCTACCAAACAACATAAGCCTAAAAGAAGTGTCCAGTTTCTTTCCACCGAGAAGCCCACCAGAAGCAACGCGCAGTGCATTTTCGAGAAACTGGTCTAGAGCAGTTTCCCAAACTTCTCCGGGAAGAATCGAACCGGTATTTCGTGCTACCCCTCCGTTCCACTGTCATCGCCTCCATGCAAATGCCCAGAGCCCACCAGATCTGTTATGTATCCCGTCTATTTGATAGCCTCCATCCGTTATGTATCTCCTCTATAAACAAATGTGCAGAACTTGCAAATTCTTTTCTCCCTATGTTCCCATCTATTTGTAATTTTGTCCTAAGTAAAAAAATTAGTTTGATAAACGTAATTAAAAATATAGCAGTATTCTAGCACTAAATTTCTACATTATGAAACATAGCAGTATTCTAGCTCTCAAAGCACGAATACACCAAGGCATACTACGTAGCTGATGGTATCTATCCCCAGTGGTCTACATTTGTGAAGACCATCTCCAATCCTCATGGAGAGAAGAGGGTTTGGTTGGCCAAAAAACATGAGAGTGATAGGAAGGATGTGGAGCGTGCTTTCAGTGCTCTCCAATCTCGATGGGCTATTGTTCACACCCTGCTAGGACATGCAGCCTGGAGATTATGTGATGTGATGATAGCTTCTGTGATCATGCACAACATGATCATAAAGGATGCATGATGATCATTGGGAGTTCCAGGGTCAGAATGTTGAGCCCCAACTAGGACTGGCAACATTTTAGGAGTTCCTCTAGTTTCAGCATGAGTTGCGTGATCGCGACACTCACACTCGACTTCAAGATATTTTGGTTGAGCATATGTGGACTTTCGTAGGGAACCAGTAGGACTTTTATTTGGTTGTAATAAATCTATAAGATTTTAAATTATTCAATTTTAAAACTATGAATTTATTCTCGTATGTGTTTCAATTTTCAGATATTTTTACTATTCTTACCATTTATTTAAGTTTGTTCCGTTGTTTTGACAGAAATACCCAGATCCGGGAAAAAATGAAATGGCAGGTCAAATAAGCAGCCCCGTAGGATGCACTGTAAGGATGCGAATACCGGATACATTTGTCCCATTTATTCTCCATTTTGTACATGTCGACATGTACAAAATAATAGAGAATAAATGAGACAAATGGATCCCGTTTTCACATCCCTAGTGCACTACCAGAAAAACAGCCGGACACCTGCCCGGACTGAATCGAAGATAAATTCGGGTCCGTTTAAGCAGCCCGTAGGAGACGTCCTCATAGTGCTATCATCAAACTCACAATTGTACTAGTTGGGAGTCCATTTCCCATGATAATAAAGTTGGTGGGAAAGATCGACCAAGACGTCAACCAACAACGTCCAAACCTACACAAACGAATATCCTAGTAGGTTGCGAAGCAGTCAGCATGTGCTTAGTTTGGTTCATGCATGCTTACAAATATCATCTCTGTTTGTTGGACAACGTTATCGTGTTCCATAGGTCATAGCTGACATCGGACTGCGAGAAATATGGTCGGTTTTTGCAACTCAAAATAGTACTATAAGATAGTGCAGCAGCCACTTGTAATCTGCCGATACTACTGGTGCCAAAGACGATAAACTGATATGATGCACACAGACGAAGTTTCACGGAAGGTGCTATAAACTCCAAGACTAGACTATAGTAGTGGAATTTGACGAGATTCGTAATGAAACACTGGGATCATAGTAATCTTTAAAAAAAATGAAACACTGGGATTGAGAAATGGTTTTGAGGTGGAATAAATTATCGAATCATCAGTTGATAGGGAATGAGCTGATCAGAGCGAACTACGGGTGACTTCTTTTGGGTTTATGAGATGGCTTCTAGCTACCAAACAACATAAGCCTAAAAGAAGTGTCCAGTTTCTTTCCACCGAGAAGCCCACCAGAAGCAACGCGCAGCGCATTTTTGAGAAACTGGTCTGGAGCAGTTTCCCGAACTTCTCCGGGAAGAATCGAACCGGTATTTCGTGCTGCCCCTCCGTTCCACTGTCATCGCCTCCATGCAAATGCCCGGAGCCCACCAGATCTGTTATGTATCCCGTCTATTTGATAGCCTCCATCCGTTATGTATCTCCTCTATAAACAAATGTGCAGAACTTGCAAATTCTTTTCTCCCTATGTTCCCATCTATTTGTAATTTTGTCCTAAGTAAAAAAATTAGTTTGATAAACATTATTAAAAATATAGCAGTATTCTAGCACTAAATTGGTATATTATGAAACATAGCAGTATTCTAGCTCTCAAAGCACGAATACACCAAGGCATACTACGTAGCTGATGGTATCTATCCCCAATGGTCTACATTTGTGAAGACCATCTCCAATCCTCATGGAGAGAAGAGGGTTTGGTTGGCCAAAAAACATGAGAGTGATAGGAAGGATGTGGAGCGTGCTTTCAGTGCTCTCCAATCTCGGTGGGCTCTTGTTCACACCCTGCTAGGACATGGAGCCTGGAGATTATGTGATGTGATGATAGCTTCTGTGATCATGCACAACATGATCATAAAGGATGCATGATGATCATTGGGAGTTCCAGGGTCAGAATGTTGAGCCCCAACCAGGACTGGCAACATTTTAGGAGTTCCTCTAGTTTCAGCATGAGTTGCGTGATCGCGACACTCACACTCGACTTCAAGATATTTTGGTTGAGCATATGTGGACTTTCGTAGGGAACCAGTAGGACTTTTATTTGGTTGTAATAAATCTATAAGATTTTAAATTATTCAATTTTAAAACTATGAATTTATTCTCGTATGTGTTTCAATTTTCAGATATTTTTACTATTCTTACCATTTATTTAAGTTTGTTCCGTTGTTTTGAGAGAAATACCCAGATCCGGGAAAAAAATGAAATGGCGGGTCAAATAAGCAGCCCCGTAGGATGCACTGTAAGGATGCGAATACCGGATACATTTGTCCCATTTATTCTCCATTTTGTACATGTCGACATATACAAAATAATAGAGAATAAATGAGACAAATGGATCCCGTTTTCACATCCCTAGTGCACTACCAGAAAAACAGCCGGACACCTGCCCGGACTGAATCGAAGATAAATTCGGGTCCGTTTAAGCAGCCCGTAGGAGACGTCCTCATAGTGCTATCATCAAACTCACAATTGTACTAGTTGGGAGTCCATTTCCCACGATAATAAAGTTGGTGGGAAAGATCAACCAAGACGTCAACCAACAACGTCCAAACCTACACAAACGAATATCCTAGTACGTTGCGTAGCAGTCAGCATGTGCTTAGTTTGGTTCATGCATGCTTACAAATATCATCTCTGTTTGTTGGACAACGTTATCGTGTTCCATAGGTCATAGCTGACATCGGACTGCGAGAAATATGGTCGGTTTTTGCAACTCAAAATAGTACTATAAGATAGTGCAGCAGCCACTTGTAATCTGCCGATACTACTGGTGCCAAAGACGATAAACTGATATGATGCACACAGACGAAGTTTCACGGAAGGTGCTATAAACTCCAAGACTAGACTATAGTAGTGGAATTTGACGAGATTCGTAATGAAACACTGGGATCATAGTAATCTTTAAAAAAATGAAACACTGGGATTGAGAAATGGTTTCGAGGTGGAATAAATTATCGAATCATCAGTTGATAGGGAATGAGCTGATCAGAGCGAACTACGGGTGACTTCTTTTGGGTTTATGAGATGGCTTCTAGCTACCAAACAACATAAGCCTAAAAGAAGTGTCCAGTTTCTTTCCACCGAGAAGCCCACCAGAAGCAACGCGCAGTGCATTTTCGAGAAACTGGTCTGGAGCAGTTTCCCGAACTTCTCCGGGAAGAATCGAACCGGTATTTCGTGCTGCCCCTCCGTTCCACTGTCCTCGCCTCCATGCAAATGCCCGGAGCCCACCAGATCTGTTATGTATCCCGTCTATTTGATAGCCTCCATCCGTTATGTATCTCCTCTATAAACAAATGTGCAGAACTTGCAAATTCTTTTCTCCCTATGTTCCCATCTATTTGTAATTTTGTCCTAAGTAAAAAAATTAGTTTGATAAATGTTATTAAAAATATAGCAGTATTCTAGCACTAAATTGGTACATTATGAAACATAGCAGTATTCTAGCTCTCAAAGCACGAATACACCAAGGCATACTACGTAGCTGATGGTATCTATCCCCAGTGGTCTACATTTGTGAAGACCATCTCCAATCCTCATGGAGAGAAGAGGGTTTGGTTGGCCAAAAAACATGAGAGTGATAGGAAGGATGTGGAGCGTGCTTTCAGTGCTCTCCAATCTCGGTGGGCTATTGTTCACACCCTGCTAGGACATGGAGCCTGGAGATTATGTGATGTGATGATAGCTTCTGTGATCATGCACAACATGATCATAAAGGATGCATGATGATCATTGGGAGTTCCAGGGTCAGAATGTTGAGCCCCAACCAGGACTGGCAACATTTTAGGAGTTCCTCTAGTTTCAGCATGAGTTGCGTGATCGCGACACTCACACTCGACTTCAAGATATTTTGGTTGAGCATATGTGGACTTTCGTAGGGAACCAGTAGGGCTTTTATTTGGTTGTAATAAATCTATAAGATTTTAAATTATTCAATTTTAAAACTATGAATTTATTCTCGTATGTGTTTCAATTTTCAGATATTTTTACTATTCTTACCATTTATTTAAGTTTGTTCCGTTGTTTTGAGAGAAATACCCAAATCCGGAAAAAAATGAAATGGCAGGTCAAATAAGCAGCCCCGTAGGATGCACTGTAAGGATGCGAATACCGGATACATTTGTCCCATTTATTCTCCATTTTGTACATGTCGACATGTACAAAATAATAGAGAATAAATGAGACAAATGGATCCCGTTTTCACATCCCTAGTGCACTACCAGAAAAACAGCCGAACACCTGCCCGGACTGAATCAAAGATAAAGTCGGGTCCGTTTAAGCAGCCCGTAGGAGACGTCCTCATAGTGCTATCATCAAACTCACAATTGTACTAGTTGGGAGTCCATTTCCCACGATAATAAAGTTGGTGGGAAAGATCGACCAAGACGTCAACCAACAACGTCCAAACCTACACAAACGAATATCCTAGTACGTTGCGTAGCAGTCAGCATGTGCTTAGTTTGGTTCATGCATGCTTACAAATATCATCTCTGTTTGTTGGACAACGTTATCGTGTTCCATAGGTCATAGCTGACATCGGACTGCGAGAAATATGGTCGGTTTTTGCAACTCAAAATAGTACTATAAGATAGTGCAGCAGCCACTTGTAATCTGCCGATACTACTGGTGCCAAAGACGATAAACTGATATGATGCACACAGACGAAGTTTCACGGAAGGTGCTATAAACTCCAAGACTAGACTATAGTAGTGGAATTTGACGAGATTCGTAATGAAACACTGGGATCATAGTAATCTTTAAAAAAAATATGAAACACTGGGATTGAGAAATGGTTTCGAGGTGGAATAAATTATCGAATCATCAGTTGATAGGGAATGAGCTGATCAGAGCGAACTACGGGTGACTTCTTTTGGGTTTATGAGATGGCTTCTAGCTACCAAACAACATAAGCCTAAAAGAAGTGTCCAGTTTCTTTCCACCGAGAAGCCCACCAGAAGCAACGCGCAGTGCATTTTCGAGAAACTGGTCTGGAGCAGTTTCCCGAACTTCTCCGGGAAGAATCGAACCGGTATTTCGTGCTGCCCCTCCGTTCCACTGTCATCGCCTCCATGCAAATGCCCGGAGCCCACCAGATCTGTTATGTATCCCGTCTATTTGATAGCCTCCATCCGTTATGTATCTCCTCTAGAAACAAATGTGCAGAACTTGCAAATTCTTTTCTCCCTATGTTCCCATCTATTTGTAATTTTGTCCTAAGTAAAAAAATTAGTTTGATAAACGTTATTAAAAATATAGCAGTATTCTAGCACTAAATTGGTATATTATGAAACTACAATCTAAGATGCATCTAGCTAGTGATATTAATTTGTTATTATAATGCTATATTTTCTTTGAAATTGGTCAGACTAATAATTTTTTTACTTAGGACAAATTTGAAAATACAGTTATTCAGGAACGGAGGAAGTATGTAAGCAACCCCTACTAGTTCACTTTGTTGGAGCAAGATTTAGATTACAACACGAAAGAGATTGGAAACTTGTCCATGAAGGATTGAGAAGGCTATAGGAAGAAAAAACGCCGGTGTCCTCGTCTATCCAAGTCAAAAGTCCGTTTCAAACCATGTCATCCATCTCTTTGTAATTGTAGTGGCCTTCACTCCATGGCTGCTGAGCAGGCCCAAGACCATCATATGGCGGCCCACCGCCAGCCCATGCTTAGTATAGAAGGGTTCACTAACACTTTCACCTCATAATATTTGGCTTTCCCAAGCCAATGCCATCGGGATCCCATGGTACATGAGATTGTTTTTACCGGATCTGGCTCATGTCGTAGATGTGGTCGAGGTGGACTTGCACGTAGTTGATGTAGTAGTCATAGCTAAAGAGACCCTCATCGAGGAAGGTGGCAATGTGATTGTGGTAACAGTAGGACAGACCTTCAGCCATGATCCTCCTTGAGCTGCAGCTTGTCTGAAAAGCTCATAGAATCCGACAAGTGGCCAGATGTCAGGATCCCATCACAACTTTTCGTCGACCAAACTTCGTACAATCCGCTGATAAAGACCCCTATGGTGTATTTGCATAGGGTAGTTGGGCAAACTTGGTGCCATCGATATAGTGACCCTCTTTAAAAATCAAGTAAATTCCACTGGTTATCTTAAGAAATAACAAGATCGGATGGGGACTCCACCCGGCATTGTCATTAAGTTGAGGTGAGGATCCAAACACTTCAATAGGATTCATGGGAGAAAAGTATGTACACATTCAGCATTATTTGGTTCACAACTGGTATTGGATAACTCTAAAATTGGGAGCTGCCAGAGTCAAGCAAGAATAACACTTCAGATGATGTTATATGGCAATGAAGACGAATAGCACTTGAGTTGGCGTCATCACTTTGAGTGTCAGCCAATAACACAATAAGATCATCTTCGACGCACACATGTCCAGCCTATCTTGGACCACATGAAGTTGGGCATTGCAAACAAGTACTCACTCTGTCTCTAAATATATATATTTTTAGCATTTATCCATATTAGCATGTTGGTACAAATTTATCTAAACACGTTTTGGTGTAAATATTCATTCATTTTAATATGTATATAGACAACCTATGAAGCAATTAAAATAGTATCATATAGGAACGAACGGAGCGGAAAGTGTCTTCGACTCCTGAGCACTAGTGCTCCTGCCACTAAATTTTTTTGAAAATCGTATTTCCGAGTTTCAAAAAATTCTGAAAAAAATCCAGGATGTAGCCGTTGATGTATTCCACAAACGTGAAAAATATCATTTTCAAATACTTTGTATTTTTTATGCAAAAATGATAAAACCTATTAAAATTTAGAGATTAAAAATATACATACAAGATCCACACTTTTGTCATTTTGGTGCAGTTCGGAATACAAATTATTTGAAATTACCTTTTCACGTTTGTATGGTATACCATTGGCTACCTCCGGATTTTGTTTCATAATTTTTTGAAACTTAGAAATACGTAAAGACTGAAATAAATGTACCAGACTGAGTACCATTACACATGCTTTAGGAAAAGTAAGTGATGTTATGGTAGAGTTACATATGACTTTTGTGCCTGTGGATTTTCTAATCATGGATATGGGGAATAAAACCTCTAGTCCTATTATTCTTGGAAAACCTTTTCTTCGTACGACAGGAGCTATTATTGATTCAAAGGAAGGGAATATGAAGTTTCAGTTTTCACATAAGAAATGCATGGAACACTTCCCAAGGATGAAGGGCACAACTTTCAAGCTCCCTCATGAGCTTCATCCTCGGTAAACAACAAGTAAGCCTAGCTATATGGCTATAAAGAAAGCGCTTTACGGGAGGCAACCCAGTTGGTTTTTATTTTGGATTTTCTTTGTGTCCTCTTGCTGTAACAAGAGAGAGATCTCTTAGCTTAGTTTCTGAAATACTAAGAATACTAGGCCCGTAAGGGTTCCTTTTACCTGGTTTTTTTGGAAATTTTTTACCATTATTGATTGAGTGACGCGTGTGCAGGATGGCTTCCTAGAGTTTGATGGATCTCATTTTTTGCTTGGTCAGGTCGTGGGGCATGTTTGGTTTGGTGTTGCCGTTGCCACGTTATGAGCTCTTGTTTATCGACGGGTGTGTGCTGCACTCTTCGGGAAGGTTCTTCCATTCTTTAAAAAACTTTGGTTTACTGTGCGGTTTGCACTTTTGATTTCACGTGTCCAGTCTAGAGGTGTGTGGATTGCTCTTGTTCCACGTGCCACTGCTTGATCCATGCATGTGGCCACGTCTGCCCATGGGTCATTGACTGCTTATTTCCATGATGGACACGTATAGGTCAATGAAATTATGGGGTAAGCAGTTTGGACATATGTTGTGTTTTTCTCTAGACCGGCTAGATATTTCGCCTGGTCTCTCTGGAAGGATCCCGTGAAATCCCGTTCCACCGCTTGGTCGTTGTTTGGCCCTATAAAAATGCGTCACTCCGTGTGCGTCTTCTATCTCGGATGCGCCATCATCCCTGCTCCTTCACTCCTGACACCCCTTCCGTCGAACACAATGTGAGCTCTGCCCTGTTGGTGTCTGATGAAGCGCCGCCGACGGCACCGTGGAGTGCCTAGGGTTCTATCATAGGCCGCTCGCAGGTCATGGGCCCGCGCGACTCCGCAGCGTCGTGATCCTCCAACGCGGGCGTGCCGCCGCCATCAAGACGAACCGGCGCCGCCTTCAGTCGCTGGTGCGTTCCCTCGCTAATAAGGTCGATGGCTCCCTTCCCCGCACTGCTTCTTTCCTACTCATCTTTCAATTTTTCTCTATCCTTGCAGTCACCGCAGGTAGCGGCAGCATGTACGCATCAGGAGCGGGCGCCTCTTCTTTCGTGCTCTCGCTAGATCCTCCCAGCAGCAAGTCACCCTCTCCACCACGCCCTTTTCCTGCGGACTACGGGAGTCAAATGCTAGCTGGCCCTTGATCTGAATGAACAGACCTGCAACCGGTGCTTGATACGGAAGCATGAATAGTGCAAGAGCTAGCAAAGTCACCGATCGCCATACAGAATGCCAACGTGGGAAGGTGGAAGCACAAATAGAAGCAGTGTGAAGCTGCTATTTTTTCTCGCCGGCTACAGATCAAGCGTCTTGGTCAGCGATGTGTTACATACGTTATTTCTCCAGCACAAGTTCTCCCAATCAGCACAGGTTTGGCGACGCCCCCCTTTCGTTGTCCTCTCGACGGCGGGATTACTTCCGTCTCTGGTGCAGCGACGGCGTTCGGTGATTGTTTCTCGCCTTCAGAAGATAAGCTCTCAAAGCACAAGACTCTCTTCAGCTTACTGAAAACTACTTACTGAAAACTTTCTTACGCACAAAACTTCTTGCGGATATGTAAACATGAACTGACAGGACAACTTCATAATCTTGCACGTTTTTAACTTAGGACCTACTATTTGTCTCGCCTCATTCATCTGCATGCGAGTCCTCTTGAGAGTCAATTAATGACTGCATATGCTTTGATTTGATTCCCACTGACTAATGGTTTCTTGACCTGTGTTTCTTTTCTCATATTGGCTGGTTGCATGACAATTGGTGTTAGTGACTTCCTTTCGTTTAAGTTTGATTTAGTATTTGTAGGGATGCATCTGTATGAGGATTCTCATCATTAATTGGTGGGTTGGTTTAGCAAAAAAAATGACAAGTGTGCATGCAACAATGGGTGGACTATGCAGAATTTTTTATATATTTTATTTATGGCCAATGAGGACTGGTGACGGTTGCTACTGATCCGGGTGTTGACAACACTCATGCATGGTTGTGGTTGTGTGGTATGCAGTATATGTGTATTCTCAGTCTATGTAAGCAGTTGCATGTTGAACACTTGGTATGTGTATTCAGAGCAGCTAATTTCTGAATGTAAAAGAATACAACGTCATTTTTTCTAAGAGTAAGGCCCCGTTTGGAATCTCTCCACTCCGTTCTCCACGGAGCTGCAGAGCTCGGTTTGAGCTGCTCCATAAAAAGCTGCAACAGCCTGCTCCGCTCCGGGATCTGAGTCGCGGGAGCGGAGAGAAACCGAACAGGCACTAAATCGATACTTCTGCGAAGCTCCTATTTCTTCATTGGTTTATTGCTATTTCTCCTTACAAACCTACTGTCCGAAGAGAGTAGAGTTAATAGCCTTGGACTAATAATTGATGAAATCCCAGCACGTATATTGATGGGTGATATATATAGCAGATCTCAGTTAATTGCATGTTACGTGAACAGTGACTGCTTGCATGGTTTGAAAAACTGTTCTGTTTTTATTGAGTGGCTATACATGCATGTAGGGGTGGGCATATTAACCTAGCACCCAACTACCGAACAGAAAAAACCGGGACCGAATTCGAAAAGACCGAAGCCGAAAATTCCAATTCTTAGTTCAGTCTGCACTTTGTAAGAACCAAAATTAATTTACGAATTCCGGTCTTGTACTTTAGTTAACCAAAGTAATCGATCAGACAGATTAGATGCACATGGACAAATGCCTGCGTAAAAGCCCGGCCCACGCACAACCCAACATCTCAAGTCTTTGCTCATGTATGTGCCCTTCTTTCTTCACAGTACGTAGCCTCCAGCAATCCCCTCCTACCCTAGCCACCACTCCCGATCGATTCCTCACTCCTTATCCTAGGCGCCAGCGCGCCGCCTCTCCATCTCCCCTCTCCGCACCCCAACCGGCGACGATGGTGTAATTGGCTTATAAGTGTGTAAGCTTACTATGGGCGATGAGTTATGCATTACCAAGTTACCAACAGACCCTACTTATAGTCATCAATCTATGTTTGCATGTACACCTGTAGGCAAGAATCGCATTCCTGAAGAAACCAACAAATGGATAACCAACACATGAGCCTTTTCTCAATATATACAAAACTTCACTGAAACATGCAAATAAAGCGCGGTGCCAGTTCTCTACCACTGTATCAAAGAAACAAACTTAGCCGAGGATCTCAAATCTAAGTGGAAAGTAGAAACGTTGCACTCTGCCTGTGTTGACTCAATGAACCTTATCTATATGTGTGAATGACTATGTTATCAACCAAGTACTAAACAAAGTTTTAAGAACTTCAAAAGGAAAATCGTCGCACAACAATCAGTATGGCGCGGCGTGCCGCCGCGCACTACACGCTAGTTTTTAATAAAGTGCCAAGTTTTGCCCATTTTGGTTTGACAAAGTTGCTATTTGTATTCGGAGATGTTATTCCTGCACAAAGTCTGTGCACGGTTTGATTTTTAATTTTTATTTTGTAACTCCGAATGAGCTGAAATTTTAACTGAAGTTGCAACTTTTCATCCTCTGTATGCCTGATTGTTTTCAGAATTTTTCGACAAGTATAAGTAGGGCAGAAAAATATGTTTTGCTGCTGCTGTTTTTCTGGACAGATTATGTCCCATATTGTTTTATGCATATTTTGAACTTTTAAGTTGAATCTTTGTGATCCAATTGAGTTTATGAGTAGGCATACAACATTATATACTTTCTGGACATCCTCATGCATTTTTGTCCAAGGATTATTTGCAGCAAGAAACCTATTTGTTTATCACTACTAATGTCACCCCACGGAAAAGAAATGGGAGAAACGGTGTTTTGAAGTTTTTTTCACAGGGATTGGAGGAGATGCACCAAGAGTTATCCAAGGATGGTGAAAACCATAAGCTTGGGGATGTGAAAACATCCCCACTAAACCTACACACTCTCGGTTTGCACACGTCTAACTTCTGTTTTTCGATCAATGCACTTTATCGCATAAACTTGGAGCGTCTTTTTGTTTGTTTTTGCTTTGATTTTTTTTTGTGAGACCACCACACTATCATTTTTATATGAGAAAGAGCTACTGGAAATATGGGTTGACATATGTTGCATGATTTTATCATATTGGGAAAAGGGATGCCTAAGTTGATTTTTAATGACACATATAGTTGCATGATTCATGAGCTTGTTAATGAGTAATAATTTACAAATGCTTTATCATGAGCTATCTCTTATTCATGTTTTGATGATGTATGTTATTTTACTTTGTTTGACATGAATTGGTTAGTTCTATGGACACTCATGCATGCATCTAGATGGTCAACTTTCTCCCTTTTGCTAGCCCAAAAATCCCAACAAGTAAAAACTTGTTTCTAACACCTTCAACCAAAGTTTTTCCAGTGAGTCCACCATATCTACCTATTAGCTTTATGCTATCCCAAGTATGTTTATCATGATATTTGTGTTATCTATACCTCTGAATGAAAATGATTATGTTATTCATTGTAATGGTAAAAGTTGGTTAAAATAGCTCTCACGAACTTGATGCACATTTTATTATCATAGTATGAAATAAATATGACCCATTGTGATTAAAATTATGATGCTAGTGGCTTGATAAAATGTTTGAGGTTGGGAGTTATCCCATATGTGCTGTCATATGCAAAGCTTTCAACATGCTCCTTCATTTATTTAGTTGATATCATGTACTTTTGTTTACAGATGCCTATCATGGTGAAATAATGTGGAAATAAAGTGAGTTTAAATAAGTTTGTATAAATGGTTAGAGAGAAGCCTGGGCCACTAATCTAAGTCATGCATCATTCATGGTGGAAATTTACTTACATGCTATGGTGAACCATCTATGATACACCCCACAATAAAAAGCCAACACCAAGTGGTAAATAAAAAGGGTGTTGAGATTGTTCATTTGTTTGTTTGTCTTGTTGTTTTGATGTGGGCTTGATCCATATCATGGGACAAGAGGTACCCCAGTTGAGGCTCTTAATGATACCATTATAGATAACTTAAATTTGCTTTGTGTCCCAAGTTGAGTAACCATGGCGTAGGTACTTGTATTCAAGGGGCATGAGACATCCAACCTTTACTTTGTCAAGCACACTACCCATATTTGCTTTAACATTAAACTTTAGTCATTCAAACTGCTCTCGGCTAGCTACCAAGCTTTCAACCTGCTCTCGGCTAGCTATCAAGGCCGGCGGTGGCGGCGCTGTTTGCATCGTTCCCTTCTTGAAGGCATCGTCGTGGAGAAGTTCAAGGCCACACTATGCTACCTCCGGGGGAAACCCTAGATCAGTAGATCAAATGACAACGACTCTATGGTGTCGTTTCCCTCTTGGGGGCGTCATTCGTGAAGGTGTATACGGACCGAGGGACCAGTGGAAGGCTTTTTGGCGGAGCGGTGTTTCAGCTTACACATTGCTGGCGGCGGATCTCGGCGGCATGGCGCCGACGTCTGATGCGCGGAGATGGACTTGCGCAGGGAGGTGGCGCTGTCTGGCATCGTGGTGGCGTCGACGGCAACTAGACCGGGCAAGGTTGATGCAACAGTACAACACTGAAGATGGATTGGTGGAAGGTGGCTGCGGCGGCCTCATACCCGGCAGGCGTCCTGGTTGAGAAGTGCGCCGGACTGGTGGGTGCCCCATACCCGGCAGGCGTCCTGGTTGGGACCTCAGGTCTTAGATGGTAGGTTTGGCTGTGAGGTCTGTGTATTAGGCTCAAAATATCAGCATCCCTTCATCAACTGTATAGGAGTAGCGACAGATGTTGCCTAGACAGTGGCTTTAGTCTTACTGTTGTATGACTTTATAAGGTCTTGTGTGAATTTTTAATAAAAATGGCTGCATGCATCGTCCAAATGCAGAGGCCGGGGTCCTCCTCCTTTTCTAAAAAAATCCTAGGTGATTGCATAGGTGTACAGTATAGTAGAAAGTACACGGCTTTGTATGTGAGGGCCTTGGATTTTCTGATAGAAAGAAAGAAGGGAGGACGTTGGCCTTTAGAAAATCAAAGGTTCGACAAATAATCGTTCATGTCTTGTGCTAAGTATAATAAAAAGGAAGAGATCATGTCTTATGGTGGTTACAATCATAAAATGTTGCCACCCACTGGGTAATATTGTTCATCTGCCTGGCACGCTCAACATTAAAAATTTCATCCGTCATTCTGCGTGAGATGCTGTTATGTTGTGCAAAAAATTTAAAATCCATTGAAAAGTTATCAAACAGTTACCATGCCTTGTGGAATAATCCAGTCAAAATAATAATAACATTGGAATGGCTTACGAATTGTAGCCACATGTGTCAATTTTGCCACCCGAACCTGCTAGCTTTAAAATAGTGTCAATTTTGTCACTGAACCTTGCTAGCTGTTAGGTAGCTGCCGCCCCCGTGACCAGAGAAACCCTTCATGTAGCCCTTGGAATGCCCACCAGCTTTCAAGTAAAAGGTGTATGAAACTGTGCCACGTTTTTTGTGAAAAGGGATCATCATCATCATCACATCATTAAAACGTCATATGGATCCCCGCCGGCCAGCCATCAAGGGTTTGGCTTGCGCCACCTCAGTGATCCGCGTCACCCTCTTCCTCTCCGGCATGCATGCCTCAGTTCTTCTTTTTCTTCTTTTTCTTCTTCTTCTAAGGTCAGCTCTATGTCTCTCTATATATACCAGGAAGAGACATCCATCCGCGTGCAGGGTGCGCATGCGGGATGCATGTTAGGCCGGCGGTGAGAGGCAGAAGCGGAGAGGAGAGGAGAGAAATCCAAGGTGTTAGAGAAGCAGCCGGCCGGCGATGTGCGGCAGGAGGTCGGAGAGCAAGATGGTCGTCGCTCGTCCGCTGGCGGTGAGTGCGGCCCAGACGGCTTTGCTTTGCGGTTGAGGCGTGGCATGGCGCTGATTAGATTAGGTTAGATTAGAGTGTCGGGGCGTTGCGGCCGGGATTAGTTGCCGAGGGAGGAGGAACGACGGCAGTCAAGCGGGAGGGCCTCTTTCAATCCAACCCACCTTGAGCAGCTGTGAGTTTTGGTTTCCAACCAATGTGGATGCGCTCATGGAAGCAAACAAACAAAAAGAAAAGAAAAGACGGGATTTTGCGGAGGACGGACTGAGCTATCTAGCAATAGCTAGGCTGGCAATCAGCCAGAGAAGCATGCGCGTTTTGTTTTGGTTTGGTGCACCCGCAACGCAAACGCCGCTGCAATCCGTACGCAGGCGTGGCGGCTGTGCACGTGCGGTGACGCACGCGGGTGCAGGAGCGACCAATTTTGACGCATACTTTTATCTGCTCAAGGCGATCCACATCAACACTATGTATACTTGGCCATATCTCGCGCCGGCCTAGCCAAGCCCGATGCAAAAAACCCAGGCCCGGGTCCGGCCCGGCCATCGGGCCTGTTTTCTGGACCCAAGCCCAGCCCAAACACGTAAAAGCCCGTCGGGCTTCGGCCTGGCCCGGCCCGACCTTTAGAAAAACGTGAAAACGATGGGCCCGGCCCGGCCCGACCTTCAGGCTCAAAATCTAGGCCTGAGTCCGGCCCGGGGGCAGCGTCAGGCCGGGCTTCCCATGGCCAGGTCTAACACTATGTGCTCACCCGTCCAGTTATCACGTACCTATGTACAGAATCAGAAGAGATAATATAAACCAACTGTATCATAAGCTTCTATTCTATTCTATATATATACTCCATTCTTTCAAGAATCAAGTAATAATTTCTCTTACACCTTTTATAAATTGCGTTGTGGATGGTTCGTTGTTGGAACAATTTTTCTCAACTGTGGTGGTCTCCAAAATTAATAGGCCCAAGCTGTATATGTCTAACTTGATGGAGATGTTATCATACATAGTGTGAGTGCGCGTGTGCATGGTCACCGCGCCTGTACGTGGTCTAGGTAGTGTGTGAGTGGGTTTGTGTTCGTGCAAGTAGTGGGACACGATCTGGCCTCTGTGGTGTGATACGTCTCCAACGTATCTATAATTTTTGATTGTTCCATACTATTATGTTACCCTTTTGGATGTTTATGGGCTTTATTTTACACATTTATATCATTTTTGGGACTAACCTACTAACCGGAGGCCCAACCCGTATTGCTGTTTTTGTTCCACCATGGCTCGCATTGTGTGTCATCTCCTCATAAGCCCTGCCACATCTCCATCATGGCTCCTTCTTTTTCATGTGCCATCATGCCTCGAAATCAAAAGGATACACATGACCGAGCATTAAGCCTGTCATATACTTGTATTGATACGATTAATGAAGTAGGAGTCTGAAAAATAGCAACATACAACATTGGTAACAAAAGGGTGACCGGGGTTGCAATCGTTTTATATGATGGTCGCGCACTAAGCAGCTCGGGTTACAACATGGATAATGAAGGGTTGGACATCTGGCGACAACATCCGTCACTACTTTTTGGAAGCGGTGACCATGATGAACAAAAGATGGAAAGCATGTTGGGTTCCTGATATATAATCAGTAGGTTATTCCCATAATTGTTACTCTTACTCATCTACCAGATGCTTACTTATTGCAATCATCTCAAGAGTAACAAAATTCGGTTATTGACTTCTAAATGCATGGTTTCTGTTAGATTATAGGCATACATCTGTATATGGTAGATTATGATTTGTAATCATTTCCTGCCTTATCTCTAGAAAATGCTTCTTGCCCACTAAGCCTTGTACTCTATATGAACTGCCCGAGAGGCTCAATACAACATCCATCATATTCCGCCATTCTCCTCTCTATCTCTTCTAACATGGTATCAGCCGCAAGTTCCTAGACCTAACCGTCGCACGCTTCCGCACCGCGCCACCCCTGGGAAGGTCGATCATCATGATCTCTTCCGTGGGGCGCGTGACCCATAGCAGGGTTCGTCCGTTGATCCGTGAATGGTTGCCCTGGTGAGTTTTTCCGATCTCTTGATCGGTTTTCTCTCCGCCGGTTGCTTGCCCGGTATTTTCTTTTTTGGGCCATTGCACTGTGGCACGCGGTCCCGGCCACTACCCGAGGCCGTCCTCACGGCTGCACTGACCAGCATACCGCCATTGCACCGCCCCTTCGGGACGTAGTGCCACGGCTCACGGTCCATGCCGCCACCCCGAGGTCTTCTCGCCGTCATCCCGACCCGCGAGTTGCTGCTGCATCACCCCTTCAGGCCGTAGCGCCACGGCGCGCGTCCACCCCCTTTGTCTTCGTCCAGCACCAGCTCATCGCCAACGTCATCGTCATGTTCCCCGATCACTTCGTCTACTCCGACCACCGTCGGCAACATCGGCCCCTCACTGATTGGCGCCGCAACCGTGGTTGAGTAATTCTTTGCTGGCTCCTCTAACTCCTCCAACATGGTTTAGTCCCGATCTTCGCATGCCTGGTGCTGACAACACCGACGTGTGCTATCATCCCCAGTGTATTCCTAGGCCCGACAAGTCTGGAGCGGCGCATCGTCAACATCGACATCGTGCGTCTACGCATGCCCGGTGCTGGCAACATCGACGCGTGCCTTCGTCCATGATGTGTCCCCAGGCTTGCCAAACCCGGTGCGACGCCTCGTCAACAACGTCTTCTTTCCGGCGCACCACTACTTCGATACCACTGCACCCATGACTAACTCGGCGCCTCCTTGCGCCTGTGGCTCCACGGAGACTTCCACAACACCTGCCACCAAACTCGACAATCGATCAGGGCGTTCTTCGCATGAGTACCTCGACCATGGCTACACCACCCATGCTCTCGGCTACCTCGACAACGGCACAAAGGGCCACCACCTCGCTTGAGCAACTCGTCGGCTTCCTCTACAGTTAATGCATCCGCAATGCGACATCGTCCATGACGCTCCCGCTGCGACTGCGGGGGGATGTCAGCCCGTCGGCTGCTTTTATCTCCAGTTTGACCGTCCGCGACGCTCCTGTTGTCTGCGCGACGCTACCGCTACGACTGCTGGGGGATGTTAGAGTATATAGGTATACCTCTGTATATGGTAGACTATGATTTGTAATTATCTCCTGCTTTATCTCTAGGAGAGGCTTCTTGCCCTCCAAGCCTTCTACTCTATATAAGCCATCTGTGAGGCTCAATACAACATCCATCATACTCCGCCAATCTCTCTCTCTATCCCTTCTAACAGTTTCCTTGCATCATGTACATCAAATATAAGAAAATAACATGCACCTATGTTTTTGGTTCGCAAGAAGATTGTCTAATAGAGATTATACTTAGTTATATGTGACGAATATCACTCAACAAAATCAGGCCCTAGTTTTGGTCTCCACCTCTAAACTTCTTTGCTGGACCATCAGCTTCAGCCTCTTCTTCTAAAAATAGTACAGCTATGGGTTAAATAACTGAGAGATGCTTCTATTATGCTATCTTCGGTGTTAATTTTTTCATTTTACAAATCAAATGTGCAATTATTTAAGCATCTCGTTTTCAGCATGGCTCAATGTATACATCATGTGTTGCTGCTACATAAGAATTATTATTCTAGTATTCAGATAATCAGAAGTTGCACATCCGTCAGCCGGACGCAACATAGAATGTAGATGACCTATGCTAATTTGTTAACATCTACTCCCTCCGTTTCTAAATATAAGTCTTTGTAGAGATTGCCCTATGAACCACATATTGATGTATATAGATGCATTTTGAAGTGTAGATTCACTCATTTTGCTCTGTATGTGGTTTATAGTGGAATCTCTCCAAAGACTTATATTTAGGAACGGAGGGAGTAGCATGCATGTCATTTTTTCCTCCCAAAAGAATTATGCATCTTCTTTGCCAACAACATGACCATATACTAAATAAATATTGGATAATCAATTAAATCATTCATTGAGACACCTGAGTTATACCAAAGCACAGTTGCTAACTGGTGAATAATATCCTACTTGCGCACCACAGAAATATCCTATGCTATTGCAAAACATGGTAGTAGAAATAGTAGCTCATGAAGTAATTGATACTTCAATAAATTTATATATAGGAAACCTACCCAAAACATGATATCCAGAAGGTAGCTGACTGGTTTGGCATTTACCTGGCATAAATAGAAAGAAATATGAGGCGATATATATGATTGAAGGAGCTACACTGAGGCCAACAATTCACCGACAAACTCAGCGACTCGGCGTACTTTTCATCATGGTCAGCAAGTTATCAGGAAGAAACTAAAAAAGCATGCACACATGGCTCCCATTGAGGATGCCAGCCATGTACTGCTCCTCCCTGAACAACGTGGGCACAACGCGGTCATCAAAGAGCATCAGGGCTCACCTCGGGGACATGGCCATGGTAGGTTCGGCGTCTAGCGGATTCAGCATGGCTGGGTCATCTCCATGTTACATGTTGCCTGTCTCCCTCCCTCTTTCTTTGTCTTGGATCTTCCCACCTTCAGAAGCACATACCTCTGCACGTATATATACAACTAAAATATTTAGAAACACCAGACAAAGGTAGCTGAACCTCTCCAGAACAGTGGTAAAATAAAATAAAAATCGCTTGCAGGAGGATAGAATTGACGGATCGAACAGTAATTATTACAATAGATGAAATAATTTTTCTTCTTATGCTCCAAGGAAAAAGAGCAAGCATCTGGTGGGCAGGGAAACTGCTACACCCAGATCGATATTTTCCTACATATCATCACGAATCATAGAACTAATAGAATGACTTAATAAGAGAATTCGAGACAATGGGTTAGCACGTACAAAGTGGGCGGTCTCGTAGATGAGGCAGATGATGGAGAGAGGGGCCCCCAGCCGAGCATGGACTGCACGACGTAGTCCTCCGTGCTTGTCTTCTGACGTGTAGTCGACGCTATGACCGTTCCCTTCCCTGCCGCCGGCTCCTCCTCCATACGGCTCACCACCGGAAGCCTCGGGAATTGCGGCGAGCCCCGGATTTGGGAGCCCAGAGAAGCGGTAGTGCGCAGGATGGCATCGCTGGGGCGCATGGACAGGAGGCTGGGGGGAGGGCACGGCTGGTGAGGTGCCGGTGCGAATCGTGGTGTGGCGTCGTCGATGCGGAGCAACATCAGGAGGCAGGAGGGCACGTCGGGCCATCGGGGCGCGTCGGGCGATCGCGAGGAGCTTTGGTTTCTTTCGTGCTGTCTGAGGGAGGTGGGATAGTCTTCCAGATCGGGAAAGAACGTGGGTGACGTGTGGTTTTTCTAATTCGCGAGTTGGGTGCCGGATCGATGTATGAGAGGAGGTTTACCTCTGGTTTTCGGAGGGTTTGAAAAAAAATCGTTAGGAGGACGTGGGTGGGAAAGCTAGCGAGGAGGGGGCATCGAAGGAGGTTGAACCATCACGACGTTCGATTCTCCTTTAATAGTAGAGATATTCTGAAGCTATGTATCCACTGACAACAAAGATTTTAGTAAGTATTGCTGGAGAGAATAAAATGCAGTTCACTTCATAAATGACTGAACAAAATGCTATCGCATTTGATGTCTGACTTAATACGATCCAACAACATTTTGTGTTTTCATTCGTGTTTGTTCTTGGCCGAAGAGTCTCGAGAGACCGAAATCCGCAATTTTCGGGATCATCTTATCATCCAGCAATATGTTCTCAGGTTTAAGATCCATATGGACAATGTTAATGCTGTGTAGGAAGGCTAAACCTTGGTAGATCCCCTTGATGATTTTGAAGCGTGTGTCCCAGTCCATTCCATCATTGGATACTTCTGAAGAGGTGAAACATTGAATAATGTAAGTACTCAAAGATAATAACTTCCAGCAGTACTTGTTTCTCAGAATGCCAGTACAAGAAAACCTGTTTGTGTGGCAACATTTCCTTTGGATAAACATAATGTTACTGTCTTTTCTTGTCAATGTATAGCATCAAAATCTTAATAGAATATGCAGACAACCAAACACAAATTCATAGTATTTTTTTTCAGAGACTTAAATACAGTTAAAACATAAAATGGAAATAATTATATACCAAAAAGATTCTTCTGAAGGTTCCCCTGCGGCAAGTACTCGTAGCAGAGTAAACTTTCAACAATGTCTGCAACAATATATCTTCCATTGTTCTGCACCACTTTCTTTTGGGCTTCATGGCAGTAGCCCTCCAACTTTACTACATTTTCATGATGCAGTTGCAGAGCCATAATACTCTGAACCTCGTTAGTGAATACTTTGTCACACGTGATTGGTGTATTTTCGGCAAGTTTCTTCACCGCAATTGTTTGCCCGTCTGGCGCAATCCCCTGTTCAAGCTCAAAAATACCTTTTCAGCAAATATTGGCATCTTATTGGCACGAAAATGTGAAGGCATGCATGGCCATATTACCATATAAACAGTTCCAATACGGACCCCCTCTTGATAGTACAGTTGTTCCTACGACTCAATACCACCGAAAAGAAACGAAGAAAACAAAACCGTCTTCAGAGAAGTCCTTGAGGGGAAACAATCGTTTTAGTGCCCTTATATTAGAAAACCTGAAAAGCTTAATGCACATGATTAGTCCGTAAAAGTATTGTCATCAATCACCAAAACTATCCAGGGAAAATTATGCTCTAACACATGTGCTCCACGCTCTCGCTCACCACCGTCGCGCTCGGGAACTACCTCAGCACACTGCTCGTCACGGTGGTGGCCAAGGTCACCATCAGGGGAGGCAAGCCAGGGTGGATCCCCGACAACCTCAACGTCGGCCACCTCGACTACTTCTCCTGGCTGCTCACCGCGCTCAGCCTCCTCAACTTTGTCGTCTACCTGCTCATTGCCAGCTGGTACACCTACAAGAAGACCGACGGATATTACCCGGACGCCAAAGGAGGAGCTGATGATTCACATGACCAGTGAGTGAGTGACTCACTCTGGCTGCAGCAGTTTGTGTCTGAATGTGCGCGTGTGTTCAGGAGGCATGGCAGAATAGATTGTTGAAAGAAGAAGAAAACGAACTTCAGAGTTCAGATAGTTGAAATTAAGGAAGGGAAATAAAATTGCATGGTAGATTTGTGACTTCAAGAATCAAGTGTTGTGGTGTTGATTAATTCTAGTGTCTTGGAAAAATCTGGCAGAAAAAAGTCCAGATGTTATGTAGTTTATTAGTTTGGTATGCAATGTGATCCAAAGTTTCTACAGTGAGTAGAAAAATTATAAGAGTGTAAAAGAATTTACATCAGGTTCATAAACGTCGCCGCTTGGATAACTTGTTGTATGGATGTCACCCAAACAAGTCATTTTCATCTCTGTTAAACTCAGAACATAACAAATTTTGTGAAAATATATTCTCGATTAAGCCTTTCCATATATATATCGATGGCGACTCGAAAAGGTATCTAGAAACCTTTTAAAACTCAGTCAAGCTGAAACAATTGTATCAGTGGTGGAGTCCCGACTCCTTTGTAATTGCGGTCGCTTCTATTGAGTTGTACTAGAGTTTTGAGAGGCAATGATCAATATTGTCGAGGCCATGCAATATACATGTGCAAAATGAAAATGTCCTTTGTACTCAAATTTTTGTCTTCTTTGCCACATAGTGGTTTCTCAATTTTCCCTGGTTCTAAGACAGCACCTAAACGTAGCGCATTCAACATCCATCGTTCTGGTTCTTAACCATGTGGTTTTTCCTCATTTCTCGATGCCTCCTCTTCCTATTTAGGATTGATGTACATATAGTTTATGCAATCTCATGATGTAGTGGTTGGAGACCCACTAGAGTGAACTGTTGTGTACTAACTATGAAATATACAACCCTTATGTTTTCGATGCATGTAGCTACATTGTGATCTTTATATAGTGGACTATCTGTAGCCACAAATTGCATGAGTATGGCATGGGAGCTAGTCCAATTAATATAATTTACCAGCTTGGCATGCAGCTGGTTGGTTTCAACATATATTGTTAATTAAATCAGAGTTGGCACCACAATTATATTAGAATAGTTTGGTCCCCGTACACGTCTCACAAGCTTAAATACACCGGAAAGGTTGATATGACATTATTGTGAGATTCGACTGTAGACCATTGTTAGAAGTGTAGCCATAAAACCACAATGTACCCAATTGGGTTTGATTCATTGTCCAAGCATCATCAAACGCACGCACGCATGCAAAATTGCAGAATCAAACTTTAGTACCTCAATATTAGTTTCCAAGCAGACATATTAAAGTTATTTGCAAGGTTGATTTTGTAAAGAGGCAATGATTTCATTTTTCAGAAACAATATGAAGGGACCATCTCATAAGCCCCAACAAACGCCATGTTAGATAATGTAGACAACATGTGCACAAAGAGTTGCTTAGCTAAGATGTCAGTGGTACTAATATTGAAGAATGAGTGATTTATTGGGTGCCAATGCTGAAGTGGCAATATATATTACTAATATGATCCTTCAGAGTTCATATAGAGAAATTGGGCACCAATGCTTAAGAATGTCTCCTTTTCCTATTTAGGATTGATGTATGATCGTGAGATCCCCCGGGTAGGCCCATGACTAGGATATGGCCCAATAGACACTATTCACCTATTCTTCTTCGCTCACCTTCCTAGATCGCACCACGACGTTCATCCGACTGAACTGGCATTAAAGATTGATGTTACCAACAACATAAAGAAAAACAGCTACACCATGAAATCATCTAGACCCTGGTAACGGCCAACTTATCTACGCCATTACCAAGTTGTGGCCATAATACCACTGTTTTCTCTACTTCGACACCCCTATATAATCCCAAGTTAAAACATAATCTAAAAAAGGTCATTAGAATTACCGAGATCTACGAGGTCACTCGGACATCATATTGTAGCCACATCGTTCACACATGAGAGAAACATCTACCAAGAGTAGGGTGTTACCCCTAGAACAGGGGCCCTAACCTGGGTAACAAAATATGAATTATATGTCATCAAACTATATCAAATTAAGTTGCAGGTAAAAGAAAGTGTATTTAGAGAGTAGTTGTTAAGTACCACCAAAAATAAAATTTAACATGATCCACAATGACGCACATCAGTGAGAATTATTCCTAAATCATAGTAGCAACAATGAAGCATGTTCTTCCATCTTTCACATCTCTCCTGAAAAGACCGAAGTTTCATGCTCCGTGGAAACTGAAGACCTGAATCATATATAGTGTACGTATGTAACCACCAGCTGAAATGCAGAATGAATTAAATGATTTTTTAGGGACATCAACTAAATGGTTCTGACAGAATTGATTGTCCTTATAGAGAAAAAGGAATAAAACTTTTCCTCTGCATTCTTATAAAACAAAATCATTACAACAATGAACTCGGACTTGGGCCATTGGGCAATGTTATATCGAGGTGGGGCTAACAAAATCATAACAATAGAAAGCCATTGTGTGCCCCCCGTTTATTTCATGCCGCATATGGCATTCAACTTTCAGTTGACCGTAGTCCGTTGAGCCTATCGACAATCTCTTCTATGGAAGGTCTCTTCTGCCGATCGATCTCCACACATTCTAGTCCAATTTTGATGCATACTTTTATCTGCTGAAGGCGATCCCCATCAAGATGTGAGCACTGAGACACTATGTGCTCATCCGTCCAGATATCACGTACCTATGTACAGAATCAGAATTATGATCCTTGGGGATAATATAAACCAATTGTATCATAAGCTTCTATATATATATATACCACAGTCTTTCAAGAATCAAGTAATAATTTCTCTTACACTTTTTATAAATTGCGTCGCAGATGGCTCGTTGTTGGAACAAATTTTCTCAACTGTGGTGGTCTCCAAGATTAATAGGCCCAAACTATATATGTCTGACTTGGTGGAGTCTCACCTTTGTATAGATATTCTGGAGCTATGTATCCACTGACAACAAAGATTTTAGTAAGTATTGTCGGAGAGAACAAAATGCACTTCACTTCGTAATGACGGAACAAAATGTTATCGGATTTGATGTTTCACTTACTATGATCCAACAACATTTTGTATTCTCATCCGTGTTTGTTCTTGATCGAAGAGCCTCGAGAGACCGAAATCCGCAATTTTCGGGGTCATCTTATCATCCAGCAATATATTCTCATGTTTAAGATCCATATGAACAATGTTAGTGTTGTGTAGGAAGGCTAAACCTTGGCAGATTCCCTTGATGATTTTGAAGCGTGTGTCCCAGTCCATTACATATTTTACATTAGATACCTCTAAACAAGTGAAACATTGCATAATATAAGTACTCACAGATAATAACTTCCAGCAATACTTATTTCTCAGAATGCAAATAACATTTCCATTGGATAAACTGAATGTTACTGCCTTTTCTTGTCGTTGAAAACTTAATAGAATATGCAGATGCCCAACTTAATAGAATATGGAGATACTCAAATACAGTTTTAAAATAAAATGGAATATATATATATATACCCAAAAGATTCTTCTGAAGGTTCCCGTGCGGCAAGTACTCGTAGCAGAATAAACTTTCAACAATGTCTGCAACAATATATCTTCCATTGTTCTGCACCACTTTCTTCTGGGCTTCATGGCAGTAGCCGACCAACTTTACTACATTTTCATGATGCAGTTGCAGAGCTATAATATTATCAACCTCGTTAGTAAATACTTTGTCACGCGCGATTGGTGTATTTTCGGCAAGTTTCTTCACCGCAATTTTTTGCCCGTCTGGCGCAATCCCCTGTTCAAGCTCAAAAAACACGTTTTCAGCAAATGTTGGCATCTAATTGGCACGAAAATGTGAAGGCACGCACGACCATATTACCATATAAACAGTTCCAAATGCGCCTGTACCGAGTATACGCTCTGTGAGAACTGATCGGTGATAGTCTTTAGAAAATCTAGCGGCAAATCCTTGGGTAATGTGCTCAGAACGCTCGGCTGCCCTCCGCTAGCCCCCGTTGCCATTTCTGATGATTGAACAAGCTTCGAGCTGAGCTGCTACAAGGCACAAGCTATGGATGGTCACAAATCCATGTTTACCAGAGCAAGACAGATCTGTTTCAGAGAAAAGCATAACATCCCAACTTCATCAAATTTATAAAGCCACCAACCGGAGGAGAGATCACTATCTCCCCTCAGCCACTGCCGGAGGGGCGCCGTCCGCCGCCCAGCAGCCCACAGAGCGGCCAGACATGGAGCCACAAAACAGAGAGCGGGGAACGAACATGACTTGGCCTCCACCACCGGCCGCCGGCTTCCAAGGGGGAACCAAACCAACAGAGCCGGCACCCGACCTCACGACTAAACATGCATGAGATGGAATCTCTAGGATACTAAGCTATAAACATACTCCCTCCGTTCCAAAATAGATGACTCGACTTCGTACTAAAGTTAGTACAAAGTCGAGTCATCTATTTTGGAACGGAGGGAGTACATTGTTGCTGTAAGAACATCTGGAAACTAAACAGCTTCTCAGTTTCACGACCATGTTCATCTTCCCCATATCCTCCTTCTCTTCAGAGATCTCCACTGTAATAGCTCTCAATAGTGGTCGGGTGATGTCTAGCTTGACCTTAACTCGGATAAAACTTCCAGATTGCCCACCTCCTTCCCCTACGTCCACTTCCATCACTTCCCCAATTTGCTCATCTAGGATTTCCCCACTCTCTTGATTCAGATAACCTAGAGGCAGCCTAGTTACCCTCACCCAAATCGGTATGATCTTGAATTCATAGTCCTCCACGGTTTTAATTGGATCAAAATCCTCCATGACAATCAACTCCTTCCCCACCATCCACGGGCCATCTTCCAATGCCTTTCTCTTCCCCGCCACCTGCAAAAAGGTGAACAGAAAAATATTGTCTTCCATCTCCTTGCACTTCAACCCTTTTAGCGGACACCAAACCCTACTCAGAGACTTGATCATCCCCTCCACATACACCGGCTTCTCCAAGAACACCTTCCCTAACGCCTGTGGCTCCACTTCCTTGGATCTACCCCCTGCCGCCCTTCCGATCCGCACTCCCTTCCTCTCCGCCTCCGACAACTTCAGGTTCTTTAGCAGCCCTTCTACCTTCTCCATGGTGGCATGAAACGTCAAAGAAACCTGGAAGTCTAGGAGTTAGTGTATTACGGTCATGTGCCCTAGCACACACGAGAGGCTTATGGTGGTTGGGATCACGGAGATGACTCTCAAGGAGGGGCGTCACTAGCAGCAGACGGAAACGTTGACTGGGTGAAATCAACAGACGGAAAAGTTTTGAAATGTTTTAAATATATTTTTTGAAATGATTAAAATCACTTTTTGAAATGGGTGAAATCATTTTTTGAAATGAGTAAAATCATTTTTTGAAATGATAAAATCATTCTATCAAACTGAGTGAAATATGTTTTCTTAATTTAGTGCATTCCATTAAACTGAGTGAAATATGTTTCTTAATTTAGTGAAATCAGCTGTGTTGAACTGATTTAAATATATATTTTCAAACGAGTGAAATAGTTTTTTGAATGGGGATAAATCCATCTTTTGAAATGAGTGAAATCTGTTTTTTTTTAACAATGATCGAAATAATTGAAATTGTATTTCAGAAAATCAATGGATTCAAACGTGTGAAATTAGTGGTTCGAAATAACTGAAATAAATAGTTCTTCTGAAATAACTGAAACATATTGAGTGAAATAAATGGAACCAAAACTAAGCTTGTTCTAAAGATCATGAAATCAGGAGTTCAAATATATAAAAAGTTTCAAAATTTAAATTTTGGTTTTAAAAATATGAGCCATCTAAATTATCAACAGGAAATTATAAGCGATGAGTTGTATAAGAGAAAACAGACAATGTGTACTGTACTATGTGCAGAAAAAGGTATGCATGTGTCAGTACTGTCTCTTCCATGCATGGGTCTCGGGGTAAAGAAAATACATATAAAAAACCAGAAAAGGAATCAAATACGATAGAGAAGGATTGAGATACGTCAGAGCTGGAGCACTGCTATTGGCTAGTGGTCACCGGTAGCTCCCGGCTCCGGTAAAAAAACTTAGTCGATGTTTTTGTTCGGCTAGTTTTGATAGCTCATTCTTTGGTTCAATTACGGTAGCTCATTTAAAACATGCTCATTCATGTGTGTAGGAAGACGGATGCTTATTTTGGTTTTGGGAAGGAGAATACATTGATTTATTGATAGAAAGAAACTTAATAGACGTCCGTGCACTCCTTAGTAGAATCGAAGGCAATGATGCGGCTGCATGTGCAACTAGAGGGGAAGCAACGTCTACTTCTTTCGAACCAAAGATGAAGAAAGAAGAATGCAAAATCTGGCAGAAAAAGTTCAGATGTGATGTACTTTATTAGTTTAATGTGCAATGCGACCCAAAGTTTCTACAGAGATGAGTGGAAATATTATAAGAGTTTTAACTTTTTTATAGCATGGTTCATAAACGTCACCCAAAATTTTGGAAAACTTGTTGTATGGACCTCACCCAAACATGCCATTTTCATCTTTTAAACCAAGAACCTCACAACATTTAAAAATATATGTTATTGATTAAGGCTCTATCCGTGAGTCCCACCGTCGTCCACGAGGAACGCTGCAAGCTGTGCAACAAAGAGTTAGGCATGGATAAGTCCCATTCTGCACCAAGAAAACTCGTGTCAATTGTAGCCATTATTGGTGGAGTTTGCATATTAGACCGAGTGAAATCCCTGTCCAAAATAGGGACATCAGGCAGGGGGCGGTTGCCCCCTTCTCTCCACATCATGTTGTATTTATTCAATAATTGTTTACTAGCATAGCCCGCACGACGACACGCCGCGCCGTTGGTACGATGTGTTCATTTCAATTGTGTTTAGTTTTTGCATTAGTCTTATGTATCTCATATAGCAGATTATTGTACATAAAATTGTGGATACAGGGAAAATAAGTAGGAAATAAGCTAATTTATTGGCATCATGCATGTTGCTAAACACATAAACACATGTTCATACATCTCTGATAGGATCATTTATTCTTGTCGTGGCACGACTCTATTGCAGCAAGATGAAAGAAATATAGATAATTATTGCTAGATTTCATCATCGTAGTGTGGCCTCCTGCAGGATTAGTGCTCGCGATGAAGTGATAAAGCACTTCTGCGAACTGTTGCCTCCGGCCCATAGGCGGCTTGGCACCTGTGTATATAATGATAGGATCTTCACAATGTGAACATGAAAAAGTGCGGATCCGGCGTGCCATGCTCATCATGCACCGCACATGCTATCACTGGAGCTGGACCTCGCAGCTGTAGCCCCACAGGCCATCTGCTTCGGCGGTCTGGCGGGCATGAAGTCGACTCAACGGGCGCAAGCTAGAACAGCTGGCGAGTTGGATGGGTTCAAGGCGCGAGAGAGCTCGAAATCAAGAACATCGACGGATTTACCGACGCCGGCGGCGAGAAGACGTGAGCTATCATGGAATGGAGAGCACTAGGGCCGTGAGCTATCAACCACTGGCTGCAGGCATGCCGGCTTAGACCATACGAAGGCCACCGCACGCGACCATAGAAGGTCGAAACGGCGACCCGTCGTGCTCAGGATATCCAATGGAGTTATTATCTTTTAAGATAATGAATAAAGAATGAAGAGAAATCTGAAAACCGCTGCATGCAGAGAGCCAATCGGCGCATGCACGTGGTCACATCAGAAAAATCCCATCCCATCGCTCTACATGTTGCGTGCTCCACCTGCTACAGACAAAGAATAGCACCGCCCGACAAACTGGATGTGTGGTTGACCAGGAACTGCTCGCCACCATAATTGCAAGATCCACCTCACCACAAAGTGCACCTGATCAGATCCCCACTAATTAATGTGTCATCACCCCATTGGCTATAATATCCCTGCCAAAACACTCAGAAAAGCCTAAAAAATCCCAGCTAGCAATTGAGAATTGAGAATTTAGAATTAGAATGCAGAATGTCTGAAACTTCTCAAAACCGGAAACAAGTATACAAAAGCTGCCTGACAGAGTATACGTATAGGAATCGGCCTAATCCAGTGTCTCTTAGCCCAACAACGACGACGACGTAATCACCATCATTACGGCTCAACCAGGATTTGATCGAATACTGAGGAGGCAAATGCAGCAGCTAATACGGCATAAATGCACACTAACTTGGCAGCAAGAACAGTAAATGACACTATACAGACATTATGCCTTTACTCTGAAGATCTGAGGAGGAGCTGCCTTGCCTTTATCCTCCACTCAAACTACTACACAAATTATAATTGTAGAAAGTTTTGAAGAGTAGCGTTGTGAATGGATCAATATATATATATATATATATATATATATATATATATATATATATATATATATATATATATAGCACGCGAGATGAATGCAAAGACCCCGGGAAGTGGCGCGCCGTGTCGGGTTACACGGTGATAGCCGCCGTGGGTAGCTCCGCTCGATGGAGGCCACTAGATGCGCCACGGACGTCGCCCTCGATCCCTTAACAACAACCTTGGTCGGCAGCTATCTGCCTTACGTACCTTACTCGCGGACCCCGTTCAGGCGTTCGACGATGATGACCAGTCCATACACGCCGCCGTTGCGGTTCGCCTCCATGGCCGAGAACATCTGCCGGACTGCCGGTACAAACCTGGATACAGACCGGCCTCCTCCTCCTGGACGTCAGCGACCTCCAGGCTCCAGTGCCATGCCGAGGTCCTTGATGTACCGCACGGCGCCCCGGACGCGAAGTCGCCGCTCACCCGAGCCTCCTCCTCCGCGCTTAAGCCCAGCGGCGCTGGCAAAGACCAGACCAAGGACTCGCTAAGGGCTCGAGGCCAGCCACCACGCCTGCCACGGCAATTTTGCTGCTCTGGCCGCTGCCGGCGGGCCCATGCAGATAGGTCCTCCGAGCCAGAGGACGGCCTCGTCGCTGCCATAGGGGAGGGTGAGCGTGCCATCGCGAGCGCCAACGCCGCTGCCAGAGTCAACAGTGTGGCAGCAGGCGCCGCGTGGGAGGGGAAGAGCTCGTGCAATCTATGAGCATGCCGTACGGGCGGAGCCCTGCAACTGCAAGGACCTCCGAGCGGCGTCCAAGCCGACCGTGCCGACGTCGTCGTGTTTGTCGACCATGATGAAAACCACGTCGGAGGCCGCGGTCACGGAGGTCGGCGAATCCACAAGACTCGCTAGACGGTGACCAGGGCCTCCTCCTTGGCCGACGTGTGCATGTACGTTGTCATCGCGTACAGAGTACAGACGCCCAACAGTGCTGGCTGAAACTCCATGGTGCTTCTAGGAGAACGGAAGGAGGACTGCAGAAGGTAGGCCCGCGGCTGATCTCGACAGGCCGGGGTGCTGGGGATGGAGCCGCAGTGAAAGATAAGAGAGAAAGAGGGGGAGCGGAGACGGACGGCCGGCGCTCATGAGCACCAGTGATTGCCCACTCGTATCCGTCAGCCGCAGCCTGACGCAACTCACGAGCAAGACCGACACCACCGCATTCATGGCCGCCGGCATGGTCTGCACGCATCTTTCTCTGTGCACCTTCCTGTGGGAGGTTCGCCCCCAGAGCGTGCCCGGACGACGCCGTTAACAACTCTGGCTAGGATCGTCGGAGCCGGGGACGACGCCCACTCCTTGTTCGACCGAAGGACGACGTTGGGAGAGTGTGGAGGGTTTTATATAGAGACAAACAACGATGAAACAAGATTCGACAGGATCCTTCACGAAACTCGAGGGCTTTCCGATCATCCAGATACCAATCGAAGGCACCGTTCTAAATCAATACGTGTCAACGTCTCAGATCCAACTACTCGCGTGGCAATGTCCCTATTAGCCAACAAACATGGAATGAAAAATATCTATTACACATGATCACCGATCCATCCAAATAGGAACTGCCCAACCCGACGTAGTCAAATCAAATTTGGAAGGCCAGTGAGCGCCGGTGCGCCGGCCGAAATTTCGGCCGGTCGCACCGCTCGCGTAAGATCCGTTTAAGTTACAGCCGCTGGATCTGCACGTAGCCTTTTCCTTCGCTAACTGCTTCGTTAGAGTCTTTACCTACTAATAAAGTGGCTATCGCTTCTGCCCGTCCGTCATTAAAACTGCCTTTATCTATATATATATATATATATATACTAATAAAGTGGCTATCGCTTCTGCCCGTCCGTCATTAAAACTGCCCCTAAAGTTGCAAAAAATTACCCACCAATGCCACCATTAAGTGAGAAAAACATTTATTTTTTTTATCCGCGCTAGCCCATCACTCAAAAGGTGTAGATCCCCGCATGTACAACAAGGGTACGAGCAGCTCACTGGTTGGTTTCTTGACCTAGCGTGCTGGAGGTCGTGGGTTCGATACCCACACCCTCCATCTTTTTCTTTTAATTTCTTTAAAAGATCAAATATTTTTTGAAAATTTGGTATCTTTAAAACCCTAACTCAATGTGACATGTCATATATGAAAATTCATCAGAAAAATGTGTAGATTCCAAAAAAACTATTATCATTAATTTCTAAAATTATGTTCAGGGTGCAAACTTAAATAATACCTTCTTTATATGATGAGATATTTTAGAAATGCCTATTGCATATGTCCTTATAGATTGGTTATTTTTGAAATTTCATATCTTTAAAACCGTAACTCAGTGTGACATGTCATATATGAAAATTCATCAGAAAAATGTGTAGATTCCAAAAATGCTATTATCATTAATTTTTAAAATTATGTTCAGGGTGCAAACTTATATAATACCTTCTTTATATGATGAGATATTTTAGAAATGCCTATTGCATATGTCCTTATAGATTGGTTATTTTTGAAATTTCATATCTTTAAAACCGTAACTCAGTGTGACATGTCATATATGAAAATTCATCAGAAAAATGTGTAGATTCCAAAAATGCTATTATCATTAATTTTTAAAATTATGTTCAGGGTGCAAACTTATATAATACCTTCTTTATATGATGAGATATTTTAGAAATGCCTATTGCATATGTCCTTATAGATTGGTTATTTTTGAAATTTCATATCTTTAAAACCGTAACTCAGTGTGACATGTCATATATGAAAATTCATCAGAAAAATGTGTAGATTCCAAAAATGCTATTATCATTAATTTTTAAAATTATGTTCAGGGTGCAAACTTATATAATACCTTCTTTATATGATGAGATATTTTAGAAATGCCTATTGCATATGTCCTTATAGATTGGTTATTCTTGGTGGAGCTATCCAATATGTTTGCAACCAAATTAAGTAACTGAATTATGATGCCAAACACACACAAAATACGTAGATTCCAAATATGCTATCATCATTAATTTTTAAAATTATGTTTAGAGTGCAAACTTAAACAATACCTTCTTTATATGATGAGATATTTTAGAAATGCCTATTGCATATGTCCTTATAGATTGGTTGTTTTTGGTGGAGCTATCCAATATATTTGCAACCAAATTAAGTAACTGAATTATGATTGCAAACACACACAAAATACGTAGATTTCAAATATGATATCATCATTAAATCTAACTTGGTGCTAAATACATCCATTTGAGGGACAAGTTTGGAACAAGCTTTTTCGGACAGAGGAAGTATATGACAAAAATAATGCTCTTATGCACATGTTGTCATTAAATATTTAAATGTACTTTGCTATTTTCATTCTAATGCAATATTTTTTTGGGCATCACCGAGAAACAACAACAAATGCGTAAACATATACTGGCAACTAGGTAGATATTTGTGTTGTATAATGAATTCTAAACACCTTGAGTACACTTCAAAAATCATCACACCTTTATGTTTTTGCACAACACCACTTATCATGTTGCTTGTTGTGTGGCATCATGAAATTTTTTAAGGGGTTTGTTGATGTCGTTGTGTTTATGAGGCATGCATTTTTTTCTCCCGTTGCAACGCACGGGCATATTTGCTAGTTATAAAAAAACGGCTTCATTACGGAAACAAAGGAAAAGCCATGCAGCTCTCAGCGTGTAGCCAGTAGCCTTAAGGCAGCAAGCTCGCCGGACGTCCTGTCCGCTTGCCTTAACGCCTGTCGCTGCCCTCGTTGCTGACGCTCGCCCTCGTAGCACCCGTCCTCACTGGTTTTAATAGTACGACGTCGCCCCTCGTAGCAAAACTGTGCCGCCTGACGTCTCTGCTGTTGCAGCACCTAGCTGTCGCCGCCGTAACACGTCCATCGAAGCACCACCGTACCGCCGGTCACGGCTCTCAGCGTCACCGCTCGCACCTTGGTATGAAGCTTTTTCTCACGCCGTTGAAGCTTTTATGCACCCCGCCGTTGAAGCTTTTCCCTACACCGGTGAAACTTTTATCCATGCCCGTTGAAGCTTTTTTCATCGACGCTTGCTGCACGGGGTTGCACGAACGACGGCCACCAGTCAACGCCATGTAGCAAAAAACCTCATCGGTCGTAGCCAACAACAACGAGGTTGCAGCAATAACCGTCGCCGCCGCCCCGGGTCGCATCCCCGCCATGAATGGATGTAGCAAATTTTCTCGTCGGTTGCAGCAAGGTTGTAGCAAAAAAGTTTATCGCTTCCACCAAAAAAAAGCTTACGGCTGCCGTCTGCCGTCGCCATTGTAGCAAAAATGTTGATCGGATGTAGCTTTCGTAGTTGCCGGTTGCAGCAAAAAAAATTACGTGGTTGTAGCAAAAACAAAATAAACGTCACGCCGGGCGCCGTGTACGGTGGTAACAAACCTTGTAGCCGGTGGTAGCAAAAAAACATCATGATTTGCAGCAAAAAAAGGGTTTTCGCCCGTCATCAAGGTTGCATCATCTTCACGAATTGTGTCGCAAAAAAAGGTTGTTGCCGGTAGTAGCACATGAAAACGCTGGAAGTAGCAAAACAAAATCTGGTTGCAGCAAATAAAAAATCAGCGACAAAATCATGTGGTTGGTTCCAATAAAAAAAAATCGGTTATAACATCCCTCGCCGCCGGATGTAACATCCCTCGGCTTTCAAAATAAATGGTTCCAATAATGTCTCCATTGTCACACGCCATGGTTGGTTGCTCGCCATGGCTGGTCGCGCGTCACCGATGGTCACCAACATTGCACACGGCCTCTTGCAGCTCGTCCCGTTGTGACTTCTCCGTCATGTCATCTTCTTCGCCCCCGCCGTGGCTCGCCCTACCAGAAAGGGCACGTCATCGCGGTGCGCTGCGTATGTCGGCGAAGATAGGAGAAAAGGAGCAATTGCAGAGTTGTAGGGAAGAAGAAGGCGGCGTACGTGGAAAAACCGATTTGAGGAGTGCTCCCGTGATGCATCTAGAAAAAATGATTTAAAGAGCGCTCATGTTTTGCTAAAAAAAGAAAGAGCGCTCCCGTAACGCACGATGGAAAACGATCGTAAGGCTCGGATGCGACCGGCCGAGCGTTCGGCCGGCGCCCCGACCCCAAGCGTTTCCCAATTTGGAAACCATGCAACGTGATCCGTGCAATCAGCAACTACAGAAACAACCTCGGCACACAAAAGACAAACAAGAAGCTAGCGCTAGAGCTACACGGTGACTACACAGCGATGAAGCAATGAAGTTCAAAAAATTTGATTCAAAAACCTAAATCCACAAGGTGTTTGTACACCGTTGTGTACCATGTGGCACATCCACAATTCACCATGAGTCATTTTCACCCAAGTGGCTAAACCTCAGCGCGAAAACCTTGCCTGGAATAGATGCTTGGTTATGGTTGAGTAGATGCATCTTATTATCATTTACATCATATAATCACATATACATAGTGGCGTGGGGTTTCTTCTTCTCTCTCTCTCTCTCTCATGGCGTGGGGTTGCGTCCAACTCACACTTTTGCTCTTCTGTTTTGCATTTGTGCTGAGTAAACACTAAATGAGTAAACCTCGATGGAAGGAATAGTGAAGCCACGAATCTAAAATCACCAGATCACTCACTTAAGGTATGGAGTCATATTGATATGTGATTTTACGAATCATTGCCTACAAAGATAAAAATATATGTGTTAATTTCCAGTCACATGTGTTTTGTAGTATATTAATGCTGGACCGTGGACGCACTGCTCCAATTGCAAAGATAGTATTAATATTTGTTGAATGTACAGTAGCAAAATAGTAGTAATATTTGTTGAATGTGCAGCAACAAAGATAGTAGTAATATTTGTTGAATGTGCAGCAGCAAAGATAGTAGTAATATTTGTTGAATGTGCAGTACCATTTCACCAGCAGGATTTAAGCACTAACACAACCGCTTATGACAAATAGTACCTAAATTGTCTGCTATTAAATATAAGCATCCGGACACTAAATTAGACAAGGTCTGTACTGGTTCAGTTCACGTCTACTCCTATTTTTGCATTTTGTTGTGTTGTGCTTTTATATTGTGGGAACTAATTAGAAAAAGGTAATTCTTTTGTTTCAATTTGGTTACAATTTACTCTTGTTACTAAAACAGTAAAAATGTGTCCCAAGCCTACCAAGAACAAATCCCGAGATAGTTGGCACATTATTCTACTAGAATGACGAAGTGACTATGTATCTCACACACATTCTGCTTTATTAGCCTTGCTGGCTAGATAAGTATTTCACTTATGTACATTCGAAATTGTCATCTTTTTTTATCATCCATATGACTACTTCATTAGCCATCTGAATGTTTACTGCCATCCTGTTGAGCAGCACAAATTCAGAAAATACGCCTCTCGCGAGGTTCTGCTAGAAGATGGTGCTTGAAGTACCCAGCCTACTTAAGATGCAGGCAAAAAAAGTATGGAGAATGGCACTCCTGTGCCACTACCCATATACCAAACCATGATGATCCTTCCAAGCTAGATACAACATTCACATACAGTTACAGGGCTCGCAACACTCTTGAGGGTGCTGAAGAACTAGCAGCAGATAACCTGATAGCCTTTCTATGCAGAAAGTATAGCTTTGACATTAATGACATAAATTGGTATGAAAAATATATGTTTGCACGCAGTGCGTACAATAGGAGCAAAGAAGTGGGTAGGCTTAAAGAGGAAAATCATGCTCTACAGGAAAAAGTATAGGAATTGACCAATGGCTGGCGTAGCAATCTTGCAGATATGGAACACACATCACTGAGCAGATTTCTGATATTCGCTCCATGATTTGTGATGTGTACCATACCACTGGCGTTGGTGTACTTCCTTCATGTGTAGTTTTTGACAGTGTGCTCGCTGAAGAGGAAGCTCTGGAAGAGATTCCAAGCTGCTGTTAGCGAGGAAGTGTAGTGATAATCATAGAAATATGCAAGCAAAAGACATGGAAATAAACGGGACGCACCAGCAACAAGTTCTTTAATGTGATTTTTGTTTGCTTATATTAGTCCTATATGTAACATGTAGTTCTTTTCTTTTATACAGCATGTATTATATAAGAACAAATGTGAGCTCTGTTTCAATCTAATCACATGGATGTTCACTATTTTGCTACAATGCTGGTTTATACACTTCGGTATTCAGATTAGTCATCAGCAAATATTCTGTGTATTATTATTGGTAATCAATGAAGAGCATCCTACTATGCTTGTCAATGAGGTAATAGCACCCCAGGTACCCTAACTTGCATCCAATGTGATGATTTAGTTCCAAAGTTGTAAAACTTGACCAAACCATACCCCAACTTGCACCTCATGTGATGATTTAGTCCCAGACCAATCACAGCTCGCCAATTGGCTGCCAAGGGGCTGGACCGGTCAGCGCATGCATTTTTGCAGAAAACCCCCTGCCGTTTCCAATTATCAACCCGTTCTGTTCTTCATAGCAGAGCAAAGCGTGCGGGTCGCCGGAGCTCCGCCCTCTGCCATTGGTTCTTTCTTTTTGCTGGGGAGGCATGCCTAGTCCTGACAGCATGCAACGCTAATGTACAAAATGGTTTCAGCGTCATAATAAATCAGGGGAAGGGCCCTTCCTTCAAGATATATATTATCAATACAGTTAATTCATTATACAAAACCTGTACGTGAAGCCAAAGAATCTACATGTACAGCTACAAATGCATTTGCAACCATAAGCATTATAGTACAATTTTGAAAACATGACAATACATAACTTAGGCAGTCAATGCGGCTCCATTCAAGGGATGTACAACAGATGACAGCAAATATTAGATGGACACATGTCATAATCTTAGATAAGCACTGAATAGTAAGAAGGGAACAAGAGCTCTGATTGTTGAGATCAAGCCAGATACCATGAGGAAAGCCTCCCGCCACTGGTAAATGCTAGGCGTGGGCGCCAATAGCGCTGGAAACTTGATACCGAGGGGGAAAAGTCTATCTCTGAACTCTGAATAAAGAAACATAGATGAACACACGAACTTACACCACCACACGCATTTCGACAACGCCTACGAAAGACTAACTCTTGAACAATTTTTTAGTATAATATTTTTCGAAATTTTCCTAATTGCTCCAAAAGCCATAATGTTTTCTTCCTTCTGAACAATAAAGCAACTTTCACAAGCCATGTAAACATTCTCAATGTGACAGCTGAACCTTTTCCTGTACTTTTCAGAAACTTCATTTTCCCAGCAAAAACCATAATGTTCGCTTCCCTCTATATAATTATAATGGAACAATTTTCATAAGCCTGGTCAGCATTCTCGTTCTGGCTTCTGACTGATGATCTACGGGAAAAAAATTATGAGGTATAGGCACATTTAAGAAAACGAAACAGTAATGCGAAGAAACAATTATTGTAGAATCTACCCACTCGCTAGGAAAGTTCCGAACCTAAATCACAGTCAATGAAATTCCTTCCCTCGAGCTATTAACAGTGCCATTTAGATCACGCCTAACTCTGAATGGTGAGGTCAGATACTGTAGGTTCATATGCTATGGTGGTGACCAATCTCCAAGCTGACATAACCCTGTTAAAAAATGCTCGAACGGGTCAAGTTGAGTCTTAGTTTGAAAACAAAATGAGTCAAGTTGAATGGTAGTATTTGGTTGGATAATTATTTGTACACAATTAGTCTTTCCGAACTAAATCAATGAGAAAATAAGTAGACACTGGATGAGTTTTGCACTTAGAAGCATTTTACCGAGCACCTTCCCTGCTGTCTTGGAGGCTGACGGGGCTTGCTTCAAATGACGGCGGCAGGGTGCTGCAGTAGGCGAGGGCATAGGGCTGCAAGGGGAGGCATCGTGGCGGCACCGAAGCAGCATCGGAGGGTGCCGGGGGGCACCTCGTCGGAGCGGCCTTCGGGCCGGTGCCGGCAGACGTAGGCGAGGCACAGAGCAGCGATGGGGAAGCCTCGATGGTGGAGCCAAAGCTGCATCGGAGGAAGCCGAAGGTGTCATGGGGATGGGACTCCTTGTCGGAGTGGTCGAGATTGCCGGTTGCGGCCCGCCGGAGACGACGAAGTTGGCCACCCCGGAGACGACGAAGACGACAAAGTCGGCGGAGACAACATAATTGGAAACGGCAGGGGGTTTTGTGCAAAATTGCCGGCGCTGACCGGCCCAGCCACTTGGCAGCCAATTGGCGAGCTCTGATTGGCCTGGGACTAAAACATCACATTGGATGCAAGTTGGGGTATGGTTTGGTCTAGTTTTGCAACTTTGGGACTAAATCATCACATTGTGTGCAAGTTAGGGTACCTGGGGTGCTATTACCTCCTTGTCAATCTATAACTCCTCCTTAAAGCCAAGTTGGCTTATTTCACATCGTGTAGTGAGCCACGGCGTTTTTTTTCTTTTCAAAATCACATTTAAATCCGGACAAAACATACTAGCTCGACCCATACTCACCCCACACACACACACAAAAAAGGGAAACAACAGCCAAAAAAAAAAGGAAAGACGTCAAAAAGAAGACTCGCGCAGCAAAGCGTGCGTATCCCGCTAGTATCGATTATGCCCGGAGATCTACTCTTCCTTGGTAGGATCGAGCACATGCCCAGCGAAGACAACGGTGCCTGAAGTCTCCTCAACGATGAAGAAGGCGAACGGGTGGTCGGCGATGAAGTCCACTGTTGGAGGTGGTGGCACGTACTCGTAATCGCAGTAAAGCGAGAACCCCAAGTCGTCGTCTGACTCCACGGTGACGGCGGCGGCCTTGCACCCCTCCTCGTTCATCTCCACCACCGCCTTGTGGACAACCTCGCTTACGCACAGCGGTACGACCGACTCGTCGTCCCCGATGATCCCGGTCATGTTGGCCAGAAGGGGATCGAAGGGCAGCCGGAGGCCCAGGTCTTTGAGAACGCCGCGGATGCTGCTCATGTACGTCAGCTTGAACTTGGGCAGCCGGAACTTGCCGACAGGGACATGGTCCCTCGGCAGGTGCTCGTGTAGGAACTCTGGGTGGGCCGTGATCCTGTCGAGCAAGCTCCACAGGCCGTCGCAGTCCTCGGGGAGAAAGACGCACATGGAGAACTCCGGGAGGCCCTCCCGCAGCTTGGAGTTGTACGCCGGCGGGCTGTCGTCGTTGTACGCCTTGTACGGCAGCTTCAACACCCTGAACCCATCGTGGCACGCGATTTGCTGGTACATCCTCCATGGCCTCTGCAGGAAGGGCACCTTGCCCACGATGCTGCCGTCGAGAAGTTGGAACTCATCGTCGACGGTGTCGTACTTGTCGAAGGTCTTGCGCCACTCGCCCTTGAAGTAGATGGCGTTAGCGACCACGTGGAGGGTGTGGCTTTTCTTGTATGGGTCGAGAACCTCCGTGATGAGGTTCCTCGTCGCCTTGGCCACCCATGCGTTTATTTCTTTCCTTGATTCCACTGGCTGCACATAAAACAAGTGTTGAATTTAAAAAGTCGGTTGATCGCCCTGTTAGAATTAATTAGTTCAAGAGCACATGTCTATTGTGAAGTGTGCCTCCAGAACAGGCACCTCTTCTTCTCACATCTTTCATAAAAGCTTGTATAGACGTATATGATTGTGTCTAGGTATTTAACATCTGTATCTAGACAAATCTAAGACAAACTTTTTGGAACGGAGGTAATACTTGAGAATAAATAGAAATCAGGCCTAACCGTCTATTCACTTTCAATCTTATTTTACTCTAACAGAAAATTCAGACAACTTACAAAATAGCCCCATGCGGTGTGGATTATCAATTCATGGAACAATAATTCAGCATAATTGACCTCACGTAGAACTTCTATAAGACAATGAGATCTGAATTATATAGACACGTGATAGCTTTTTTTTTCAGTACGAAGATGAGAGTTGAGACATGTATAGACGTACACGATTGTGGAAGTCGACGGCCCATGTCTCGCCCTTGTACGTGCCGACCACGGTGTCGCGGTACGCGGGCTTGAGCGGCCACCTCTTGTCGCTCGACGCGCCGCACGCGAAGGCCACGGCCGGCCCGCCGATGCCGGATCGGTCGGTGAGGACGCGCTCCACCACGGCGCCCTTGACGAACGCCTCGAGCTCGCCCCGGGATGGAGCGCCGGCGATCGCCAGGATCTCGCCCAGGGTGTCGCCCCCAGCGCCGGCCGACATGAGCGCGAGAGCCACGTGGATGGACAGCGGCGAGAAGATGAGGTTTCCGCTGGTTCTTTCCGCCGCGACGCGCTTGAGCAGCCGCGCGGCCAGCGCCGTCTGCCCGTACTGTCAGGCTCTCATGTCGCCTTCCTCGATCGAGCTTCTTCTGGCTAGGTACTAATACACCACACGGTAGGTTTAGGCAGGGGCGAAATTGGGCCTGTGGCAACTGGGGCTGTAGCCCCAGGCATGGCCCAGCTAGCATCTATATGCATAGTAAAAAAAAAACAGAAAATGGGATACATAGCAGCCCAGCCCCAGGCTTCAACATAGACATACTCACGTACAAGCGTTCAGCCCATTAGCCCAACCCAATCGATCGATCAGAACAGAGAATGAATCACGCAGTACACGGTTGACGTTTCGATCTCTGATCTGTAGCCTGATCGTTCGTCAATCAAGAAAGAGAAAAAACACCCCTCGCCTGATCGCGTCAACAGAGAGCCCAATGCCCCAAGCACTGCGCCGCCGCTCTCCTCAACCAACGATGGGCGATTCCCCGCCGCGCCAGCCACCGGGTCCGGCGTCCTGACAACCCGCCCGCCATTTGTTCTTCTCCATCTGATTCCGAATTGTAGTGCACGCACTTAGGCCAACGCACACTGGCCGCACAGGTAATTTGTACTTATCATCTAATTTTGTTTTCTCTAATTTCTTTATATCCGCCAAACTTAGTGAGTTGTATTTACTTAGTCAATTTTATTTCATTTGTTGTCAGCAAATTAGACATACAAGATGAACAAGAGGACTCGTACAATTAAATCTTTCTTTCAGTCAACATCGAATCAGCCTTCAGTCAACAACACCAACAACGTATCACCTACAGAATCAATACCAGTTGGAGCTAGTAATGCAAAAGAAAGTGAACCAGTTGGAGCTAGTAATGCAAAAAAAAAACCTCTCATGATAATAATGAATTTATATTTCGTTTTGAACGTGAGTTTGTGGCATACTTATAATGCGTATTGTTGTTCGTAATTTTGGCCAATTAGTTTTAGCCCTAGGCTTTGCGAAATCCTGGTTCTGCCTCTGGGTTTAGGGTTTAGTCAATGAACTTTCTGGCTATTTATTAAGAGGGTTTTTCTAGGGGTATCACGTCAGCGTTATTTTTTTATTTTCCGATTTGGCCCAGCGAACCAGCATGCCACGCCACGCGCAGGCTCCCAAGAGCCAGCGTTTTTAGTCGAATTTTACAATTGTTTTTTTTATACTTATGTCGTTTTTTTACCTATGTCGGTTTCTAATTTAAAACAAATCGAAAAATTAAAATATTCAAAAACTGTTTACGGATTAGGAAAATGTTCGCGAATTTAAAAATTAATGAATTCGAACCTTGTGAGATGAGATCGCTGTCGTGGTGTTTCTATGGATGCTTGCTGAGAATCAGGCCATCAGCTTCAGCAGTACCCTTGCAGCATCTGAAATCCCTGTAAATAAGGTTCTCGAGTCATGGAAGGAAAACGCAAACTGATGCACCATTGCTATTGCACCGTTTCTGAAATGTGATCACATCTACAGGAGATGATTGCGAGATGCTATGAGCCGTTGGTGAAGAAGAGAGGGAAGTTCAGTGCCGCTGATCCCGGTCGCGGGCTTCAGCTTTAGGAGTGATGATGACACACGGCACTAGGATCATCACCCTCAGACAACAACAGCAGGCCTCTACTCCAGCTTCCAAGAGGAGAAGGCTAAGCACATGACCAATCTGATACTGATACACCCTACATACATAACCTGCAGGCGCTGCTCTCGGCTTGTTCATTGAGTTGTCATCGATCTTACCCCAGCCCAAAGCCCACAGATAACCATGAAAGGCAAGTTGTGTTGCAACAACAAGTATTGAGCATTCCCTTCTCCAAGGGCTTTTCAAGGAGATCAAGTTTGTGGATAGCATGAGATTTGATGATATGGGAAAATCAACAAAAATGGTTTGTTACTTTATTTGTTCACCATGTGAGGAACTATGTTTTTGTTTCAGTTTTTCTTTGCCTGCATTCCAGTGCTCGAAAAGGAAGTGCTTCTGATTCATCAATGCATTCGTTCCTCTTACTGGGGTGACAACTTGTTTGTGTTACTATTCCAAGCCACATATTTTTATGAGAGAAGAGAAGAGAACCAATCATAAGTGCAAACCATGGTATGGCTTCCCACATATAAAACAAACGGTATTTTTTTGTTATGTGAGAGATGGAGTAGAGCAGATGACAAACATATGGGCTCCCCAATCTGTACTCCCAATTTTCCATTAGTAGTAGTTGAAAACTAATGCAGTAGGTTTCTCATTTATTGCAAATCGATACAGAGGGAGTACATATAGTGGCCGGCCCAGTACGTGGGCAACGTGGGGGTCATGGCGT